>NC_091128.1:177181667-177511667 GCF_040183065.1 Periplaneta americana
CTAAATTAGTAGTAGTAGATTTCCCTCTTGTAAATCCATGTTGGGCCGAATTGATCTTATTTTTGACATAAAATGAAATGTGTCTGTGAATAATTTTTTCAAAAATTTTAGAAAAATTGTTTAGGATAGAAATGGGTCTATAATTAGTAACACTGTTTTTATTACCATTTTTGAAAACTGGAATAATGGATGCTTCCTTCCAAAGTGACGGGTAAATTCCTGTTTTTAGGCTAAGATTGAATAAAAAAGTTAAAACAGGCAAGAGAATATTAGAGCAACCCTTGATTATAAAATTAGGAATGCTATCAGTACCTTTACATTTATTAGGCTTTAGCTTTTTAATAGCTTTATTTACATCATCGAATGTAATATTAGGCAGGGACAAACAGTCAGTGATATTAGAATCATAAGTAATGAAATTAGAGTTACAATTTTGTTGAACAGATTTAAATTGACAAGCAAATGCATTTGCAATTTCTTTTTCATCTGTGATGTGAACGCCATTTATTATTAATTCTGTGGGATTACTATTAGTTTTTCGAAAAGTTTCTACATATTTCCAAAATTTATTTGGTTCGTGCTTTAGGTTATCATCAATTGATTGTAACCATTTGAATTTATCAGATTTAATCATGGCTTTGACTTGTTTTGTATAATTAGAAAAAAATTTGATAATGATGATCAGTTTTATATTTCTTGTAATTTTTATGAGCTTTATTTTTTTCTTTATAAGCTGACGTAATTCGTTTGAAAACCATTTAGGATAGTGCGATTTTTTAACAAAGGTGACAGGGACACAAAGGGATATAGCATTGTTTATAATTTGAGACAAGGAATTTGCAGCAGTGTTTACATCAGTAGTCTGATATATGCTAGTCCAATCATAATTGTATAGAATAGAATAAAGATTCAGATAATCACCTTGAGAATAATTTAAATAAGAACTGATTAGAGAGTGTTCCGGTAACGATAATTTTACTTCAATATAAATAGAGATAGATGGATGATAAGTATCTTCTAAAACTAGAGAGTGATCGGCAAGTTTAGCTGTACTGTTAATAATAATAATAATAATAATAATAATAATAATAATAAAAATAATAATAATAATAATAAAAATAATAATAACAATAATAATAATGATAATAATAATAATAATAATCATAATAATAATAGTAATAATAGTAATAATTTATTTATTTATTTATTTATTTATTTATTTATTTCGAATATTAATGTGCAAAACAACAGCACAAAGCCAATTACAGTTTAGCACAAAATAAAAAAAAAACAAAACAAAACAAATTATTATGAGAATGAATGATAGAAATAGCAGTGAGATGAATTACAATCAATATAATGGTCAACATTAATCATTCACCAAATGCAACAAAATAAATGGCAATATCTAACAAATAATAAAATATATTAAA
Source organism: Periplaneta americana (assembly GCF_040183065.1). Lineage (NCBI taxonomy): Eukaryota > Metazoa > Arthropoda > Insecta > Blattodea > Blattidae > Periplaneta > Periplaneta americana. The sequence goes on from NC_091128.1 coordinate 177,183,101, forward strand.
TAACTAGTAAGGAATATATCATGCATAAGTAAAATCAAATCAGATCTTGCAAATTAGCACTTTTAATACACCTGGCTATTGGAGAAAGGGATTTAAATAATTTAGTGAAGAAAATTGTTTGACCACGAAAATCTTTCACAGGAATTCTAAGGTAGGTGTTACGTGTGAAAGAATCGCAATCAATGACACCGTTAATAGCATTACTAAAGAAAGTGTAATCAATATGCTGACGTCTCGAATGCAGACTGGTACAGTTAAAATATTTACTAGATAGTTCATAATTTAAAGAAGAGGAGTTAGGTACAAATCTGAACGCACAAAGAGAAATGAATTTTCTTTGGATATTTTCCAGTTTAGCTGAATCAGTAGACGTAATAGAGTTCCACGCAACAGATGCATATTCTAACTTAGATCTTACTAAAGCATAATATAATGTAAGTAGTGTATCAGGAGAGGAAAAGGAATAAGTAATAGACCTAATGAGACCAAGCATTCTTAGTGAATGATTAAATAAGTGATCAACATGGTCATGAAAGTACAATTTAGAATCAAGATATATACCGAGATCCTTTATACAGTCCTTCTATAATAATAATAATAATAATAATAATAATAATAATAATAATAATAATAATAATAATAATAATAATAATAATCTTTGAAATTTATTTCGCCTTCAGTACATGGGCGAGTTTGACGCACTTGCACTACGAAAGAACTCGGAAACTTTCAATGTGCAGGATTTGTGCATCTTCTGGCGTTCCTTGTCCTGATGTTGTTTTGTCAGGCTTCTCTCCGTCCCTTTTATGTGGTAGCTTCAGAATTGTCCAGAGTTCAGGAGAATAACGAAACTCGGAGATAAGTGGCCAAGAGGCTTAGAGCCCACGTATTCAGTTTTTCTCGGCCCCAAACTACTTTGCAAGGACGCTTTTTCGCGTAGATTACATTTTAATGTAATTCATTCATTCATTCATTCATTCATTCATTCATTCATTCATTCATTCATTCATTCATTCATTCATTCATTCATTCATTTCATATTATCTATATATATAATTTGAACCGATAATGAAAATTACGGGAAAACGGCTGAATGGATTTTAATAAATGACCCCTCATTTTGAAACTTGGAACCCAAAGTTTTTCAGAAAAATAGTAGTTTTCAGTGAAATGTTAATTTTCCTACATCATTTCCCTATTTTCCAAAATCCATCTTTCGTCAGTTTTGAGAACTAATTAATTGCATTTCAGAATAAAACAAAACACACACTACAATAAACAATAGACTATTACACGAAGGCCATGACCTACAGGATTGCTGACATACTTAGAGTTCAGATGGCTCAGATTCTTTCACATCATAATGCCAATATGTCGATCTCCATTTGTGTAATTTTTTAATAACGTATAAAAATAATTTACAAGTCTGATTCTCTGGACTGTAGTTTTCCGAGTACAGCTGTGTATTCGATATTAAGAACTACAAAACTTAAGAATGCTTGGTGACATTATTACCATTAAAAATGAAATATTATTATAGTTAATGCAACACATAATGGTATACTGATGATTTGAAAGTGAAACCTTTTGGGGCCTTAAGTAGACGCATAGAAAGAAGATTTTATATTAGATCTTCATTTCTATAATGTACTGAGTAACGGTTAACTTACGTAACAGCGTGGTCGATCGACGGATGTTGCGTCAACATTTGTTGAGACTATAAATTAGGAATGCCTATAACATCGACATCAACGTGAAGTTTCGATTTTATGCACGAGAACGTATAATCTCATAAACTTCTTTCCATCTGACTGTAGATAATTATTTGAAGAGAAGTAATATAATGATAACGAGATACTAAGGTTATAGTTATGAACTTAATACTACTTGTATTAAACTTGTAGGATATGTGGAAATCAAACCACAGTGCAGAGAACATATCTCTATACTGTGATCAAACAGTGGGTTTCTTCCTGCTCACAAGGAAGTAATGTCATTGTTTAAAACTTCTGTCGTACGTAATTTTGACGTATAATGGGTAAACAATTGATCCTCACTACTTTTCCCGCCAAGACAGCACCTCCTTCTTCTAGCTATGCCTCCGTCTTTCAGTTGCTGACTATAGTAGTCGTGACAGCAGGTTGCAACTTACACGCTTGGCCAACTTATTATGAGATATAATTATTTGGACGTGTACGTCAGATTTACGTATCAATAGTATTAATAGAAAATTTTCTGTTAGTGCAGTTTATTTATCCCCTTAAGTGTGTTTTATCTAACAAAGTAACACTGGATGAAAACTTACGTGGTGATCGACAACACTCTGCAGATCATAGATGAAAGTTCAGATGATGATGCTGATGATGACGCTGAAGGCAATGTAGAGATTGAATATGAAACTTGTGACAATGACAAGGATCTAAGATACAGTAGGAGAGATTGAGAATCAAGTAGAAAGCAAGCGAATGGAGAAAGAAGGCAAAAACAAGAAAACAGGAAGAAAAGAAAGGGAGAGGAGAGGAGAAGAGAGGAGAGAGAGAAGAGGGCACGAGAGCATGAGGGCACGAGAGCATGAGGGTACGAGGGCACGAGAGCATGAGGGCATGAGGGCACGAGGGCACGAGAGCATGAGGGCACGAGGGCACTAGGGCACGAGGGCACGAGAGCATGAGGGTACGAGGGCACGAGAGCATTAGGGCACGAGGGCACTAGGGTTCGAGGGCACGAGAGCATTAGGGCACGAGGGCACTAGGGTTCGAGGGCACGAGAGCATTAGGGCACGAGGGCACTAGGGTTCGAGGGCACGAGGGCACGAGAGCATGAGGGCATGAGGGCACGAGGGCACGAGGGCACGAGAGCATGAGGGTACGAGGGCACGAGGGCACGAGAGCATGAGGGTACGAGGGCATGAGGGCACGAGAGCATGAGGGTACGAGGGCACGAGAGCATGAGGGTACGAGGGCACGAGAGCATGAGGGCATGAGGGCACGAGGGCACGAGAGCATGAGGGTACGAGGGCACAAGAGCATGAGGGCACGAGAGCATGAGGGTACGAGGGCATGAGGGCATTAGGGCACGAGGGCACTAGGGTTCGAGGGCACGAGAGCATTAGGGCACGAGGGCACGAGGACATGAGAGTACGAGGGCGCGAGGGCATGAGGGCGCGAGGGCATGAGGGCACGAGGGCATGAGGGCACGAGGGCACGAGAGCATGAGGGCACGAGAGCATGAGGGTACGAGGGCATGAGGGCATTAGGGCACGAGGGCACTAGGGTTCGAGGGCACGAGAGCATTAGGGCACGAGGGCACGAGGACATGAGAGTACGAGGGCGCGAGGGCATGAGGGCGCGAGGGCATGAGGGCACGAGGGCATGAGGGCACGTCACGAGGGCACGAAGGCATGAGGGCATGAGGGCACGAGGGCATGAGAGCACGAGGGCGCGAGGGCATGTGGGCGCGACGGCACGAGGGCATGAGGGCGCGAGGACACGAGGGCACTAGAGAACGAGGGCATGAGGGCACGAGGGCATGAGAGGGCGAGGGCACGAGGGCATGAGGGCACGAGGGCATGAGGGCGCGAGGGCACAAGGGTATGAGGGCACGAGCGCACGAGAGCACGAGGGTACGAGGGCATGAGGGCATGAGAGGACGAGGGCACGAGAGCACGAGGGCATGAGGGGACGAGGGCATGAGGGCACGAGGGCATGAGATCACGAGGGCATGATGGCACGAGGGCATGAGGGCACGAGGTCACGAGAGCGTCCCTTCTGTAAAAAAAAATAGTCATGTTCTCGTGCAAAAGTACAGAAAAATGAGCATTCGAAAGAATTTCTTACCTCTTTCCTCAGTAGCTTCGACAGTTTGTTCCAGGATTCTAACCTCAGTCTCTTCAGGCCCAAGAAGGATCAATGTAATGTTTGTTGCAGCTATGAAGCCGGAAATATCAAAGAAAAGGAGTGGAAAACTCATAGTGAAAGGAAAGAATTGGCAAGAAAATAAAAATATAAAGACAAAGAAAATGGGCAGAAAAATTTGTGTATAGTTTATAAATGGACGTCCAAGCAGTTAAAGTAGCACCATTTGTGCAGGTTAGTTCTATGTATTATAACACAAAATTTGCTGTGCATAATTTTACAATGTACAACCTAGCCACTCAGGAAGCACGATGCTACTGATTTGTTGAGACAGAGGCTGATCTAGTGGCGTCAACTTTTGCATCATGCGTGGTAGATGCGTTAAGTAAACAACTCAAAGATCGTCTTCTCCCTGTCATTCTGTATTCTGATGGTTGTAATTACCAGAATAGAAACGTAGTAATGGCAAATGTCTTATTAAGTTTAGCCATTAATACTGGTATTACAATAACACAGATTTTTTTTTTTAAGGACATACGCAAATGGAATGCGATTCCGTCCATAGTTCTATCGAAAGTGAACTGAAAGGCCTTGAAATAACACTTCCTAGCCAGTATGCTTTGATTTCTAAAGAGGCTAGGAAGAAACCATTCCCCTATGAAGTCCATTATCTGACTCATAACTTCTTCACCAACTTTGCGACTAAGGATTTGTGGTTATATGACTCTATTCGACCTGGGAGGAATAAAAATGACTCTACGGTCACTGACTTAAGAGTCATTCAGTATTGCCCTGATGGTATAATACTCTTCAAGTGCAATTTCAATGATGACTTGCAAGAGATCCCTGGGCGCCTTAAGAAGCTCTCCGGAAATGTCGTTTTTCCAAAAATGTACAACAATAGGCTGAAGATTAATGACTCAAAACGGAATCATCTGCAGCAATTGAAGAATGTTATTCCAAGAGACTGCCATAGCTTTTATGATAGTATTCCACACTAGGGTTAGTCAAGGATTACTTTTTGTGATTTAGCGTAGGCCTATAAATATTTCTTTATTGTGTTTAACGAATATTGTGCCTGAAAAATTATTGTTATCATCGTTATTACATTTTTATATGATTTTCTTTTCATTATTCGCAAGTCAGTCAAGTCCATTGTCAATAATAATAATAATAATAATAATAATAATAATAATAATAATAATAATAATAATTATTATTATTATTAATCATTTTATTATTATTACTAGCCGTACCCGTGCGCTCCGCTGCACCTGTTAGAAATAAATATAAAGTAATTACATAATTAAAATAGGACATTTGATCCAGGGAACATTCGTGTTTGATAGAAGGATAAATCGTTTAATATGTTACTTAATTTAAATTATATTTAAATAATTAAAATGGAATCATTTTGGTCCAGAGACACTCATTTGGTGCAATGACAATTCCTTTAACATGTTTCTTAATTTTTATTACATGCATTAATAGTTCAATGAACATTGACATCATTTAGATTTAATGTGTATATTTTATTTTACTTGTTATAGGTTTCCATTGAATTATGGTAATAACTTAATTTTAACTCTTGTTTTCTACGTATTCAGTAAACGGCGCTTGGCCCACTATGGTTCTGAACCCTTCAAATAACTTAAATAACTTAAATTATATTATATTATATTATATTATATTATATTATATTATATTATATTATATTATATTATATTATATGAAAAGTGTGTTGAAAACGGATGTACCCCGATAAGTAAGTTTTCAATTTGTTATGGGGGCTCTTGAATCTCAGGAGGAACAAATTTTATTTTACAACAGGGCAAGATAATCTGCTTGGCTCATTACCCAAATTTTTTGCATTCCATTTAATGCATATATATTTTAACTCGATTCAATTGAGCATAGTTAAAATTTGAATTATAAAATAATGAAATGCTAAGCTAACGTATTATTACTGCATACTAAATCAATACACTCTCGTTGTTCGTTAATTCTCTGAGATAAACATTATTTTAAGAAACACAGGAAACGAATACACAGAATAGCCTATCAAGTTTTCTGTGCATAAGAAGCTATTTTAATCTTACCTGTCCTCGATTCACTCAGAAGTTACTGTAATAACATTATAGCATTATGTCCATCTAGAGAAACTACACTTTCCAATAGTGAATTAATAATTAATTATACAAATCGGTTAATTTAGCTTCCGATATTGCTTCATATAAACACAGAAACATTTTCTGTAGGCTATCTTTCATAGCTTTCGATTGTTGTTGACCAAGGCCCCTTATAGACGAAATCATTTGTTTTTTTATTTCATTACACGGCCTTAGATGGCAGTTATTTTAATTTTAAAACTCATTTATCTCATTAAATATCAGTCCTATCAAAATTTTTCAAAGAATAAAACTTATCGGAAATGATGTTTAAAGAAATGTTTGTTATGTAACATTGTTCACAAAAATCAATAATAAGCGAGATATTTCGATTTATTTAATTCAGGCCCCCTTAAAGGCCCCTTTTAAATAAAGTATTTTGAATGCCATATAGCCTAAAATCTAAGTTACAACGAACTTAATTTATATTCCAATTTTCATCGAAATCCGTTCAGCCATTATCGCGTGAAAAGGTAACAAACATACAGACAGACATACAAAAATTTCAAAAAAGCGATTTTCGGTTTCAGGTGGTTAATTATATATGTTAGGACCAATTATTTTTGGAAAATCGAAAATTACCAGAAAAATTTCGGCTACAGATTTATTATTAGTATGGATTATATTTGTCAGGAATGTTTTAGTAACAATTCTATTTATCTATTCAAATACATAGTGGGAAAATAAAGTAGGGCTACCTGTTATCAGATTGTCATCATTATTATTAGTATTATTATTATTATTATTATTATTATTATTATTATTATTATTATTATAACAATAAACACTGATCTGTGTCTTCTTTTTCCTTTCCCATAGTTTCATCATTTGACTGACTAAGAATGAAGCAATCATTGTCTGGAACGTAATCTAGTGCTGATTCAAGCTACAGCCTACGACCTTGACCTCAAGTCAGATGGTAGGACAACAATTCAGCTAATACATTGACATATACAAGAGCACGAATAATATTTCCAGAAGGCAGTTTTAACGCAAAGTGAACGCTTGTCAACATGTGGCTTGAAGCTGCTAAAGTTGTCTCACAATACCGCGTAAGTGACATGGCCAAATGTCTACAGCCATGATAATCCATTTTCACTTAGTTATAAATTAGTTAAGCTATTTCATAGCCATACACCACTTTTCAAGACTATTGCGTTATTTTTATGGTTTTTATTCAGTTTTTTCCTTCTCCTATAAAATTTACATTTTGTCAGTTACGCGGTATTAGTTCTCAAGCAACGTATCCTTTAGTATCATCTCGTCTTCTGCTAATATCGCCATATCATCACAAAATGTTATGTATTATGTTTTACAGCTCAACTGGTGAATAATTGTTTAGAATTGTGAATTTAATAATCTGATTGGCTATGTATTGTATATTTTTAGTAGAGCCATCGATGTAGCTCAGTCGGCAGACTCGCTGGGCTGGTGATCCGGAGCTGCGCTCGGGCTTGGGTTAGATTCCAGTTTGGACTGATTACGTGGTTGGGCTTTTTCCGAGGTTTTCCCCAACCATAAAGCAAATGCCAGGTAATCTATGGCAAATCCTCGGTCTCCCCTCTCTCCGTATCTCCAAAAAAAATTGTAATCTTGTAAAATTTTGACTTCTTCCACATGTTAAATATTCAATACTAATGCAATATCTATGGAATAAAATAAATAAAATGAAAATTAAATGACATGAGAACAAATTTAAAAATGGAGAAGCTAAATAGCTAGGGTTAGAGTTCTGGAGAATATTGAAGAGTAAAGTGAGAGAGGGAATAGTTTGTTCTTTGAGACGGACCCAGGACAGAATATTAAGTGAAGGTGAGATACGGTCAGATGTACGAACGTTGGAGATTAAATGGAAGACATGCATTATGAACATGCTGTAGTTTATCTATCGGGGAAGAGAGTATGACAGTAACCAAAATGATTCTACTTATGTGCCAATGGAAGGAAGTTTGGAATTGTTTTTAGTGTGTGAACTTTCATAAAATAGTAATATGCGTTACAAGAGCGGTATGTTGAAGTTTTCATGTTCGAGGAAAAGTTTGAAAAAGCGAAACGTAATAGAGTTTTTTTAATTTCCGAGAATTGAAAGAAAACATACCGCTCGTGTATCGTACATTATTTTGTGCGAAGATCGTTTATTACATACCTAAAAGAGGAATTTCTAATTAGTTGCAATGAAATCTCCATCTTGGTTTCTGTTCAATGACGGCAAATTAGCAAAACAAAAATATCTATCTTCAACATTGTTGCTTTAAAATGTTTTCTGTGTTTACTATACTCCAGCAGGCCGTGATATAGAGTACGTCTGTCTTTTTTTTTCCCCCAGTCTATAAATGCGAACTTAAAACAAACGTTAAGGTTATGTAATGATTTATTTTTCATTTTAATATTTTAACAATACGAAATTTATAAGCTTCTACTTGCTATTTTGGAAAAGGAAATTGTACCAGAACAATGGAAGGAGTCCATAATCGTACCTATCTTTAAGAAGGGGGACAAGACTAACTGTAGTAACTTTCGAGGAATATCACTTTTGTTGACGTCGTACAAAATTCTGTCCAATATTCTCTTGAGAAGATTAACTTCATATGTAGATGAAATTATTGGGGATTATCAGTGTGGTTTTAGGCGTAATAGATCAACTACTGACCAGATATTTTGTATTCGACAGATAATGAAGAAAAAATGGAAGTATAAGGGTACAGTGCATCAGTTATTCATAGATTTCAAAAAGGCATACGACTCGGTTAAGAGAGAAGTTTTATATGATATTCTTATTGAATTTGGTATTCCTAAGAAACTAGTTTGATTATTAAAATGTGTCTCAGTGAAACTTACAGCAGAGTTCGTATAGGCCAGTTTCTGTCTGATGCTTTTCCAATTCACTGTGGGCTAAAGCAAAGAGATGCACTATCACCTTTACTTTTTAACTTTGCTCTAGAGTATGTCATTAGGAAAGTCCAGGATAACAGAGAGGGTTTGGAATTGAACGGGTTACATCAGCTGCTTGTCTATGCGGATGACGTGAATATGTTAGGAGAAAATCCACAAACGAGTAGGGAAAACACGGGAATTTTACTGGAAGCAAGTAAAGAGATAGGTTTGGAAGTAAATCCCGAAAAGACAAAGTATATGATTATGTCTCGTGACGAGAATATTGTACGAAATGGAAATATAAAAATTGGAAATTTATCTTTTGAAGAGGTGGAGAAGTTCAAAAACTTGGGAGCAACAGTAACAAATAGAAATGATACTCGGGAGAAAATTAAACACACAATAAATATGGGAAATGCCTGTTATTATTCGGTTGAGAAACTTTTATCATCCAGTCTGCTGTCGAAAAATTTAAAAGTTAGAATTTATAAAACAGTTATATTACCGGTTGTTCTGTATGGTTATGAAACTTGGACTCTCACTTTGAGAGAGGAACATAGGTTAAGGGTGTTTGAGAATCAGGTTCTTAGGAAAATATTTGGGGCTAAGAGGGATGAGGTTACAGGAGAATGGAGAAAGTTACACATCACAGAACTGCACGCATTGTATTCTTCACCTGACATAATTAGAAACATTAAATCCATACGTTTGAAATGGGCAGGACATGTAGCACGTATGGGCGAATCCAGAAATTGATATAAAGTGTTAGTTGGGAGGCCGAAGTGAAAAAGACCTTTAGGGAGGCCGAGACGTAGATGGAAAGATAATATTAAAATGGATTTAAGGGAGGTGGGATATGATGATAGAGAATGGATTAATGTTGCTCAGGATAGGGATCAATGGCGGGCTTATGTGAGGGCGGCAATCAACCTCCGGGTTCCTTAAAAGCCAGTAAGTAACATATTGCAGTAATAACATCGGCATCTAGAATCTTGTTGATTTTTTCACGGCTTCCTTAATGTTGCTTGCATCACGAATGCAGTAACGTTAGTGGAGTTGTAGAGTTTACTTAATTTTTGCAAATATTTAAAAACAATAATTAACAGTGCAATTTAGGTGAAATTGCAGAGGTAAGTTTACAATTTATAATTATTACTATATTGAACGTCTCTAAAAATAATATGTTAAAAGCCTAAAGCAGTAAAATCAATATGTCACTTAAGCGGTAAGAAGAGGGAAATTGTTATGTGTGTTAGGTTGGGAATACTGAATGTGGAATTTTAGACTTTCCGCGGATTGGTTTTGTGCGGAAACCAAGCAAATACGCACGATCTCGCACAATCTATTTTAAATATGTGTGTGTGATTTGCGTATAGCAACTTAATATTGTATTCATACAGATTCCTAGAACTTTACTGCAGAAGTAATTACGTAACAATGCCCATGTACTGCAATGATGCGCCTTCTCTTCAGGCTAGGTTGCGTGGAGGTAAAACGATGGCTAAGCTAAACCAGACTTGCGAATAGCATGTAAGCAGGCATGTAACCGTGGACGAGGCTCAATTGTTGCTGGAGTTCATAAATTTTGTATCTTCTTTGTAGTTATTAAGTTGCAGAACCATTACCATATTCAATTATGTGGCGGAGCGGATGTGGACGGGGATAAACAGCTTTTAGGGTAATTATTCCGTTATTTGAGAAAATCACATTTTTTTTATTCTTAAAATTTCACAAAACGGCATCCGGAGAAAGAGTGATGGCTAGATTTTACCCAGAATGCTAAGTAGGGCAAATAAGTGCAGGAATTACGAAGGGCTACTGAGAAATAATCTGGACACAAAACACGTTGAACATTTCGGCTTATGCTGTACAAATTATCGCAATGAGAAAAAATGTGAGAATTTAGACTATTACAATATTTTGCAAAATTATTGAATTAAAAATTTATTTATTCGTAGTTCTCTGCCCAAGGGCAGGTTTTCACCGCAAACCCAGCTTTCTCCAATCTTTCCTATTTCTGCCTTCCTCTTAGTCTCCTCATATGATCCATATATCTTAATGTCGTCTATCATCTGATATCTTCTTCTGCCCCGAACTCTTCTCCCGTTCACCATTCCTTCCAGTGCATCCTTCAGTAGGCAGTTTCTCCTCAGCCAGTGACCCAACCAATTCCTTTCCCTCTTCGTGATCGTTTTCAGCATCATTCTTTCTTCACCCACTCTTTCCAACACAGCTTCATTTCTTATTCTGTCCGTCCATTTCACACGCTCCATTCTTCTCCATATCCACATTTCAAATGCTTCTATTCGCTTCTCTTCACTTCGTCGTAATGCCCATGTTTCTTCCCCATATAATTCCACACTCTACACAAAGCACTTCATTAGTCTCTTCCTTAGTAATTTTTTTTTCTAGAGGTTCGCAGGAGATGCTCCTTTTGATAAATTATGATATTTTTTCATCCTATAATAGTTGTTATAATATTTCTATAAGCTCCCTGATGTAGCCCTTCTCTTGCTCTCTTATTTCAAATTCTGCGCACCGCTACCCCAAACTATTTGGCTTCTCGTTTTCAAAATTTATCCGCATATCATCAGCTAAGTACAAGATCTCATCAGAATAATTTACTCATTATACCCTACCACAAGACATCTTTATATTCTTCATCTTATACAGTTTCAGTTGCTACCCAGCGATGTAAGGGGTTGTTGGACAATAACTTCATTTAGGTCAAAATTACATAAATTCTTACTTAAAAATTAATTGCTGATTAATACTTATTACTTATAATGAAACTAACATCTGTCCATTCTTATTATTACCATTAATTTCTCGAAATAGATTTGCAAAACCTCTAATGACAATTATATTAATATTCTCATTATAGAAATATATATATATATATTTTTTTTTTCTCTCTCTCTGTAACATAGTTCTAGTAACCTTATATTAAATTAATTTTCATCATTTTTTAGCTATCGCAAATCATAAATTAATTATAATTGATTAAATTAAATTAGCTCATAAATTAAGTTACTACTTTACCTTATAGGTTTATCTAAATTTAAATAAATATGTAGTCTACTAGTCGTTAAAACTTAACTGAAGAATATTGTTGGAGAGCCTTTTAAGTGTAATGTAAACATTCGTAATTTAAATATGTAATGTATTGATTAAGGCTGGTTGAGTGGAAGAGAAGGCCTTATGGCCTTAACTCTGCCAGCGAAAATAAAACATTATTATTATTATTATTATTATTATTATTATTATTATTATTATTATTATTATTATTATTATTAGCCCTACATCTTGATCTGCAGTTCCTTCCATTTCAATGAAAATAACAAGTTCGAAACTAAATATAACCAACAATGATTGAATGATTTCAACACTTTCCGCATGGAGCAGCTGTGGACTGGAAGCACTACGTCATTATATGATGACGTCGAACATCAAGTTCACTTGCTTTTGCCTAAATTTGACTTTGTGAAGGGAAAGATAAGTACCTATTGTCCCTGAATACACACATCCGGTACTTTGTTTTATATGATCTAACTTCTCTCTTCAGGACGCGAAGAGGTAAGTCTGTGCAAACGTAAATCTTCAGGCAAGTCTCCTCGTGTATGGACGAAAAGTATCAAGGCTTTCGGCCTTGAGGTAAGGCTTCTAGGACTGCTTTAAATTTTCCGACTGTAGCGCTTTTCAAATTAAGCGGCAGAAAAGTTAAATAAATTTGTAGAAACAAACGACACTGCGAGCATATGATCGGGATTTCATTGTTACTTTTTGCAGTTTTCGGTAGTGAAAGCAATGAAAGTTCAGCATTAATGAATTCTTCTTAGAATTTATTGAAATGTATAGGCCTAAATACTAGTGGATTGTGCAGCAAATGCTGCAAACTAAGTTCATTAGACGTTCAAATAAACATTTTTAAGATTTATTTTCAATGAAGAATACCAGACATTCTGAAAGTTATTTGCTTCCATAATAATGAAACATACTCTCTCTCGAGCCAATACTGAAGAGAACCACGCATATAAATATCTACACCACACCGCCATTAAATATATGAAAAAGACCCAACCCCACGTGATTAATAACTATAAAAATATTTGATTTTTAATAATATTATTATCTTACGTAAGTTTTATAGCTTTCAGTAACATATACTATATATACTATATACCTGCCAATCAGTAAAATACAGAAATCAAAATCTAATTTAAGTTGTTCTCTACATCTACTTATATAATCCCAAAACGTTTCACTTTCATATCATCAATATAGCACTAATATGTATAATTAATGAAAAATAGTCACATCATGGCATTAACTACAATAATATTTCATTTCTAATGGTAATAATGTCATCAAACCACCTCAAGTTTTGTAGCTTTTAATATCCAATACACAGCTGTACCCAGAAAATTACACACCACAGAATCGAACCTGTAAATTATTTTTAGTAAGTTAAGTTTTTAATAACCAATTTAATTTGAGCTCTAAATATGTCAGCATTCTTGCAGATCATGGCCTTCGTGTAATATTGTTTACTGTAGTGTGTGTTTTGTTTTATTCTGAAATGCAATTAGCTAGTTCTGAAAACTGACGACAGATGGATTTTGTAAAATAGGAAAATTACGTTGAAAAATTGACATTTCACTGAAAACTACTATTTTTCTGAAAAACTTTGACTTCCAAGCTTCAAAATGAGGGGTCATTTATTAAAATCCGTTCAGCCGTTTTCCCATAATTTCCATTACCGGTTTAAATTATATATATATATATATATATATATATATATATATATATATATAGATTTATTGCACGATCGTGTTTTTTTTGTTGTATTTACATCTATTGCTATTAGGCCTTGAAAGTTAGAATTCCCACACAGAAACTTGTTGCTAGGGAAACCATTCTTCATAACATGAAACTATGCTGAAAGAGGTCCATTACAGTGCACTTATTGTTGCTTAGTTACCATTACAGCGCAGTTTTGCGAAGGCTTTGGAATAATATTGCTCTAAATTTCCAATGCAAAATATATTATATTTGCAATTTTAAAAATATGGTCGAGCAAAAAATGTTGTACAATACACATTTGTGAAGTGCATTACAAAATCTCGTAAATTGAAAAATTCACTTTGCTCGTTTTTCAAAGTTATCCTCGATTTTGTAAAAAGCACTTCCCAACTTTCTATCCTAATATACTATTTCAAAGATTATGAAAACTAAACAACATTTGTGACAGATATATTTAAAAATAGAGTTAAACAATTATGGTTGTGAAACTTGGGCTCTCACTTTGAGAGAGGAACATAGGTTAAGGGTGTTTGAGAATAAGTTGCTTAGGAAAATATTTGGGGCTAAGAGGGAGAATGGAGAAAGTTACACAACGCAGAACTGCACGCATTGTATTCTTCACCTGACATAATTAGGAACATTAAATCCAGACGTTTGAGATGGGCAGGGCATGTAGTACGTATGGGCGAATCCAGAAATGCATATAGAGTGTTAGTTGGGAGGCCGGAGGGAAAAAGACCTTTAGGGAGGCCGAGACGTAGATGGGAAGATAATATTAAAATGGATTTGAGGGAGGTGGGATACGATGATAGAGACTGGATTAATCTTGCTCAGGATAGGGACCAATGGCGGCTTATGTGAGGGCGGCAATGAACCTCCGGGTTCCTTAAAAGCCAGTAAGTAAGTAAGTTAAACAATCGCGAACAAATGAAGGCAGAACCACGGAGGAATAGTATTTCTCGAATGATAGCATTTCTCCATAGGAAATAATTGATTTCAGTGACCTCTTACGGTTTGTTGGTGAACTATAAGTGTAGGAGTAAGCGTTTACATGCATGAAGCCCTTTAGAGTATGTAAATGACTGCAGACCTCTGAAATGGCACGGGCAGCAGAGTCAAGCTGAGTGGACAGTTGCTTGGCGACCACCCTGTGGACACTGACGGCAGATCCCTGATTTATAAGTGTGCGGCCCGGCCACCCCGTGGCGCTGCGTCAGGTGATTGTGTATGCCAATTCACAGCCAAGTTGTTATTAAATTGAAACCGGCGTGGAGAATCCCCGAGCCATGCCAGATTAGAGGAACAAAAAACAAGCGAGGCGGCAGTTTTGTGGGGACGCTCCAAATTGATTCAAAGTGCCCGATAATCGCTGCCTAATTGGTAACATGAACGACCGCGCCTGGCTGCGCTCTCCCACCGTCTTTTGTTCGTTGACACAGCTCGTAATGAATGCATCGCCATCGTCGAACTGGAGGAGACCTGGCTTCATCTGAGAGTTGCTGTTCTACCAGGGTTCGGAACTGATTCCGTCTTCAAGGAGGATTGCGAGCCATGTTAGCCTGTGAACGCCGTCAATCAACGGAGGAATTAAATAAAAGAAATTAATATAACAATAGCCTAAAAAGCTTTACAATTTTAAGGACACAAGTTACTGGGCAACTAATGTAATATAGTAGCGTGTTATAAAATGAAGATAATACAAAAAAACAGCACATACAAGAAGAAATGCAAAATAATACGAAAAAGCACATACATGAAAAAATTCAAAATAATAAAAAAACAGCAAATACAAGAATATATGCAAAATAATACAAAAAGAGCACATACAAGTATAAATTCAAAATAATGAAAAAAAACAGCACATACAAGTATAAATTCAAAATAATGAAAAAAAAACAGCACAGACAAGTATAAATGCAAAATATTACAAAAAACAGCACATACAAGTATAAATGCAAACTATTACAAAAAACAGCACATACAAGTATAAATGCAAAATATTACAAAAAACAGCACATACAAGTATAAATGCAAAATATTACAAAAAACAGCACATACAAGTATAAATGCAAAATATTACAAAAAACAGCACATACAAGTATAAATGCAAAATATTACAAAAAACAGCACATACAAGTATAAATGCAAAATATTACAAAAAACAGCACATACAAGTATAAATTCAAAATAATAAAAAAAACAGCACATACAAGTATAAATTCAAAATAATGAAAAAAAACAGCACATACAAGTATAAATGCAAAATAATGAAAAAAAACAGCACATACAAGTATAAATGCAAAATATTACAAAAAACAGCACATAAAAGAATAAATTCAAAATAATGAAAAAAAACAGCACATACAAGTATAAATTCAAAATAATGAAAAAAAACAGCACATACAAGTATAAATGCAAAATATTACAAAAAACAGCACATACAAGTATAAATTCAAAATAATGAAAAAAAACAGCACATACAAGTATAAATTCAAAATAATGAAAAAAAACAGCACATACAAGTATAAATGCAAAATATTACAAAAAACAGCACATACAAGTATAAATGCAAAATATTACAAAAAACAGCACATACGAGTATAAATGCAAAATATTACAAAAAACAGCACATACAAGTATAAATGCAAAATATTACAAAAAACAGCACATACAAGTATAAATGCAAAATATTACAAAAAACAGCACATACAAGTATAAATGCAAAATATTACAAAAAACAGCACATACAAGTATAAATGCAAAATATTACAAAAAAACAGCACATACAAGTATAAATTCAAAATAATGAAAAAAACAGCACATACAAGTATAAATGCAAAATATTACAAAAAACAGCACATACAAGTATAAATTCAAAATAATGGAAAAAAACAGCACATACAAGTTTAAATGCAAAATATTACAAAAACAGCACATACAAGTATAAATTCAAAATAATGAAAAAAAAACAGCACATACAAGTATAAATGCAAAATAGTGAAAAAAAAACAGCACATACAAGTATAAATGCAAAATATTACAAAAAACAGCACATACAAGTATAAATGCAAAATATTACAAAAAACAGCACATACAAGTATAAATGCAAAATATTACAAAAAACAGCACATACAAGTATAAATGCAAAATATTACAAAAAACAGCACATACAAGTATAAATGCAAAATATTACAAAAAACAGCACATACAAGTATAAATGCAAAATATTACAAAAAACAGCACATACAAGTATAAATTCAAAATAATGAAAAAAACAGCACATACAAGTATAAATTCAAAATAATGAAAAAAAACAGCACATACAAGTATAAATGCAAAATATTACAAAAAACAGCACATACAAGTATAAATTCAAAATAATGAAAAAAAAACAGCACATACAAGTATAAATTCAAAATAATGAAAAAAAAACAGCACATACAAGTATAAATTAAAAATAATGAAAAAAACAGCACATACAAGTATAAATGCAAAATAATGAAAAAAAACAGCACATACAAGTATAAATTCAAAATAATGAAAAAAAACAGCACATACAAGTATAAATTCAAAATAATGAAAAAAAACAGCACATACAAGTATAAATGCAAAATAATGAAAAAAAAACAGCACATACAAGTATAAATTCAAAATAATGAAAAAAAACAGCACATACAAGTATAAATGCAAAATATTACAAAAAACAGCACATACAAGTATAAATTCAAAATAATGAGAAAAAACAGCACATACAAGTATAAATTCAAAATAATGAAAAAAAACAGCACATACAAGTATAAATGCAAAATAATGAAAAAAACAGCACATACAAGTATAAATTCAAAATAATGAAAAAAAACAGCACATACAAGTATAAATTCAAAATAATGAAAAAAACAGCACATACAAGTATAAATTCAAAATAATGAAAAAAAAACAGCACATACAAGTATCAACTCAAAATAATGAAAAAAACAGCATATACAAGTATAAATGCAAAATATTACAAAAAACAGCACATACAAGTATAAATTCAAAATAATGAAAAAAACAGCACATACAAGTATAAATGCAAAATATTACAAAAAACAGCACATACAAGTATAAATGCAAAATATTACAAAAAACAGCACATACAAGTATAAATTCAAAATAATGAAAAAAAACAGCACATACAAGTATAAATGCAAAATATTACAAAAAACAGCACATACAAGTATAAATTCAAAATAATGAAAAAAAACAGCACATACAAGTATAAATGCAAAATAATAAAAAAAACAGCACATACAAGTATAAATTCAAAATAATGAAAAAAACAGCACATACAAGTATAAATTCAAAATAATGAAAAAAAACAGCACATACAAGTATAAATTCAAAATAATGAAAAAAAACAGCACATACAAGTATAAATTCAAAATAATGAAAAAAAACAGCACATACAAGTATAAATGCAAAATATTACAAAAAACAGCACATACAAGTATAAATGCAAAATAATGAAAAAAACAGCACATACAAGTATAAATTCAAAATAATGAAAAAAAACAGCACATACAAGTATAAATGCAAAATATTACAAAAAACAGCACATACAAGTATAAATGCAAAATATTACAAAAAACAGCACATACAAGTATAAATGCAAAATATTACAAAAAACAGCACATACAAGTATAAATGCAAAATATTACAAAAAACAGCACATACAAGTATAAATGCAAAATATTACAAAAAACAGCACATACAAGTATAAATGCAAAATATTACAAAAAACAGCACATACAAGTATAAATTCAAAATAATGAAAAAAAAACAGCACATACAAGTATAAATTCAAAATAATGAAAAAAAACAGCACATACAAGTATAAATGCAAAATATTACAAAAAACAGCACATACAAGTATAAATTCAAAATAATGAAAAAAAACAGCACATACAAGTATAAATTCAAAATAATGAAAAAAAACAGCACATACAAGTATAAATTCAAAATAATGAAAAAAAAACAGCACATACAAGTATAAATGCAAAATAGTGAAAAAAAAACAGCACATACAAGTATAAATGCAAAATATTACAAAAAACAGCACATACAAGTATAAATGCAAAATATTACAAAAAACAGCACATACAAGTATAAATGCAAAATATTACAAAAAACAGCACATACAAGTATAAATGCAAAATATTACAAAAAACAGCACATACAAGTATAAATGCAAAATATTACAAAAAACAGCACATACAAGTATAAATGCAAAATATTACAAAAAACAGCACATACAAGTATAAATTCAAAATAATGAAAAAAAAACAGCACATACAAGTATAAATTCAAAATAATGAAAAAAAACAGCACATACAAGTATAAATGCAAAATATTACAAAAAACAGCACATACAAGTATAAATTCAAAATAATGAAAAAAAACAGCACATACAAGTATAAATTCAAAATAATGAAAAAAAAACAGCACATACAAGTATAAATTAAAAATAATGAAAAAAAACAGCACATACAAGTATAAATGCAAAATAATGAAAAAAAACAGCACATACAAGTATAAATTCAAAATAATGAAAAAAAACAGCACATACAAGTATAAATTCAAAATAATGAAAAAAAACAGCACATACAAGTATAAATGCAAAATAATGAAAAAAAAACAGCACATACAAGTATAAATTCAAAATAATGAAAAAAAACAGCACATACAAGTATAAATGCAAAATATTACAAAAAACAGCACATACAAGTATAAATTCAAAATAATGAGAAAAAACAGCACATACAAGTATAAATTCAAAATAATGAAAAAAAACAGCACATACAAGTATAAATGCAAAATAATGAAAAAAACAGCACATACAAGTATAAATTCAAAATAATGAAAAAAAACAGCACATACAAGTATAAATTCAAAATAATGAAAAAAACAGCACATACAAGTATAAATTCAAAATAATGAAAAAAAACAGCACATACAAGTATCAATTCAAAATAATGAAAAAAACAGCACATACAAGTATAAATGCAAAATATTACAAAAAACAGCACATACAAGTATAAATTCAAAATAATGAAAAAAACAGCACATACAAGTATAAATGCAAAATATTACAAAAAACAGCACATACAAGTATAAATGCAAAATATTACAAAAAACAGCACATACAAGTATAAATTCAAAATAATGAAAAAAAACAGCACATACAAGTATAAATGCAAAATATTACAAAAAACAGCACATACAAGTATAAATTCAAAATAATGAAAAAAAACAGCACATACAAGTATAAATGCAAAATAATAAAAAAAACAGCACATACAAGTATAAATTCAAAATAATGAAAAAAACAGCACATACAAGTATAAATTCAAAATAATGAAAAAAAACAGCACATACAAGTATAAATTCAAAATAATGAAAAAAAACAGCACATACAAGTATAAATTCAAAATAATGAAAAAAAACAGCACATACAAGTATAAATGCAAAATATTACAAAAAACAGCACATACAAGTATAAATGCAAAATAATGAAAAAAACAGCACATACAAGTATAAATTCAAAATAATGAAAAAAAACAGCACATACAAGTATAAATGCAAAATATTACAAAAAACAGCACATACAAGTATAAATGCAAAATATTACAATAAACAGCACATACAAGTATAAATGCAAAATATTACAAAAAACAGCACATACAAGTATAAATGCAAAATATTACAAAAAACAGCACATACAAGTATAAATTCAAAATAATGAAAAAAAACAGCACATACAAGTATAAATTCAAAATAATGAAAAAAAACAGCACATACAAGTATAAATTCAAAATAATGAAAAAAAACAGCACATACATGTATAAATTCAAAATAATACAAAAAACAGCACATACAAGCATAAATTCAAAATAATACAGAAAACAGTACCTCCGAGTACAAATTCAAAATAAAAAACAGCACATACATGAAGAAATTCAAAATAGTACAAAAAAGCACATACATGAAGAAATTGAAAATAATACAAAAAGCACATACATGAAGAAAATTCAAAATAATACAAAAACAGCGCATACATGAAGAAAATTCAAAATAATATAAAAACAGCACATACATGAAGAAAATTCAAAATAATACAAAAACAGCGCATACATGAAGAAAATTCAAAATAATATGAAAACAGCACATACATGAAGAAAATTCAAAATAATACAAAAACAGCGCATACATGAAGAAAATTCAAAATAATACAAAAACAGCGCATACATGAAGAAAATTCAAAATAGTACAAAAACAGCGCATACATGAAGAAAATTCAAAATAGTACAAAACAGCACATACATGAAGAAAATTCAAAATAGTACAAAAACAGTACATACAAGAAGATATTCAAGATAATACAAAAAGCACATACATGAAGAAATTCAAAATAGTACAAAAACAGCACATACAAGAAGATATTCAAGATAATACAAAAAGCACATACATGAAGAAATTCAAAATAGTACAAAAACAGTACATACAAGAAGATATTCAAGATAATACAGAAAGCACATACATGAAGAAATTCAAAATAGTACAAAAACAGTACAAACAAGAAGATATTCAAGATAATACAAAAAGCACATACATGAAGAAATTCAAAATAGTACAAAAACAGTACATACAAGAAGATATTCAAGATAATACAAAAAGCACATACATGAAGAAATTCAAAACAGTTCAAAAACAGTACATACAAGAAGATATTCAAGATAATACAAAAAGCACATACATGAAGAAATTCAAAACAGTACAAAAACAGAACATACAAGAAGATATTCAAGATAATACAAAAAGCACATACATGAAGAAATTCAAAACAGTACAAAAACAGTACATGCAAGAAGATATTGAAGATAATACAAAAAGCACATACATGAAGAAATTCAAAATAGTACATAAACAATACACGCAAGAAGATATTCAAGATAATACAAAAAGCACATACATGAAGAAATTCAAAATAGTACAAAAACAGTACATACAAGAAGATATTCAAGATAATACAAAAAGCTCATACATGAAGAAATTCAAAATAGTACAAAAACAGTACATACAAGAAGATATTCAAGATAATACAAAAAGCACATACATGAAGAAATTCAAAATAGTACAAAAACGGTACATACAAGAAGATATTCAAGATAATACAAAAAGCACATACATGAAGAAATTCAAAATAGTACAAAAACGGTACATACAAGAAGATATTCAAGATAATACAAAAAGCACATACATGAAGAAATTCAAAATAGTACAAAAACAGTACATGCAAGAAGTTCAAAATAACACAAAAGGACAGCACATATAAGAAGGCATGCAAATAGCAAAAGACAGAATCTGATAAGATACAATGAACTCAATTTTCAATTGCTAATGCTTTACATCTTGATCAATGTCATAGAAGAAGAATTTCCAGTACACCCGGTATATAGTATGCATGGAGGAGTTTGAATCCTTCAAAAAAGGAGTAAATCCGCCAGTGTGTAACAGCGCATTTGAGATCGGTTACACACACTTCTGTCCTGGCTGTAATAACGTGTGACTAATAAGGTTCAGAACCAGTCCGACAGCGTGGCGGCTTCTGGGAAAGGACAGCCATATTGGCTGAGAGCAGCAAGCTTACGTTTTTAAGAGGACCGGCAAATCATCACGAGAAATAGAAACCTTTTGCGATGACAACTAATAACAAACACGACGTGCTTGTCACTTGGTACCGAAATGGAGAGTTTAAAATCAGGTCATACAGGCATATCTCAATTGTCATCCTTCATTTAAAGACCTCTTTTAACTACAAAGATGATAAGCATCTGATGGTGATGGACCGTGAGGAAATGCCATGATGATACTGTTATTATAGTGACAATGGCAGAGTGAACTTCAAGGGTTCAAACCTTTCCTCCACTGATTACATGGTTGAGAATTTCCTCACTGTAAAGCGAATGTCATGTAATGTATGACAAATTTAGGTCTCACCTCTCTATCGCAAATTTCACCAACGCCAAATAACGTTGAAGTTGATAGAATATCTTTAAATAACCTATATCATGGGATTTCCTGCAGAATTTGTCACACGAACTTATGTACCCTGGCATACTTAAACAGCACAATTATACATAAAGTTGATTTAGGAATATATAATTATTATTTTAAAGTTAATACTGATTGTGTATATGTAGGCTATTCAATCTCTCTTTTTTACTTTATTATGTTTATTGTTATTTTTAATTTAATATTTGTATACCGGTATGTATATATAAATGATACTCGGAAGGAAATTAAACACAGAATAAATATGGGAAATGCCTGTTATTATTCGGTTGAGAAGCTTTTGTCATCCAGTCTGCTGTCAAAATATCTTAAAGTTAGAATTTATAAAACAGTTATATTACCGGTTGTTCTTTATGGTTGTGAAACTTGGACTCTCACTTTGAGAGAGGAACACAGATTAAGGCTGTCTGAGATTAAGGTGCTTAGGAAAATATTTGTGGTTAAGAGGGATGAAGTTACAGGAGAATGAAGAAAGTTACACAACACAGAACTGCACGCATTGTATTCTTCACCTGACATAATTAGGAACATTAAATCCATACGTTTGAGATGGGCAGGGCATGTAGCACTTATGGGCGAATCCAGAAATGCATATAGAATGTTAGTTGGGAGGCCGGAGGGAAAAAGACCTTTAGGGAGGCCGAGACGTAGATGGGAAGATAATATTAAAATGGATTTGAGGGAGGTGGGATATGATGATAGTGACTGGATTAATCTTGCTCAGGATAGGGACCTATGGGTTCCTTACAAGCCAGTAAGTAAGTAAGTATACCGGTATGTATTTTTCTGTATGTGATTTGATCCTGGTTGAGTGGAAGAGAAGGTCTGATGGCCTTAACTCTACCAGGGAAAATATAACTATTATTATTGTTATTATTATTATTATTATTATTATTATTATTATTATACTTACACATTTTTTCTGTTTATCTTATCATCTGCCAGGATATTTAATTATTTAATTCACGTAAGGATTTTGAATGACGGGTCCTTACACTTAAGTAGGCATAATTTGGCTCATTATAGTCTATGCCAAATGCTATCATTGGCCAAGCCCGACAGATGGGCCATCCTGCCTCAATCCCTGATACAGCCAGGGCCCATCCGCAAACGAGTAGCTATCCTGATAAGCAGGGAACGGATTTATATGGACTAAAAATATATGAAATATGTAAATATATATGTAGTTATTTTTACCAAAATATGGAATTAAATATGGATTTTTACCAAAATATGGAATTAAATATGGACTTAAAATTATAAAAAAATGACTATGTACGTTAAATATTGGTACATTTTAATCAAACTAAACAAAAAATATAATGGACGTACCTTATCTTCCAATGTAGTTTCAACAAAACACAATTTTTATTGTCTGTTACCATAACAATAGGTTACAAACATTTCTTTCAAGTGCTGAAAAGTGAATCTTCTTCTATTGTCTCTGAGGATAGATTTATACTGACTAAAAGAGCGTTCGACGTCACAAGAAGTAACTGGTACATAATTCAATTTCACAATGTCTGCTGGGGATAAGTCCAAGTTAATCTTCACTGTTGATTCACCACTCATCACAGCAACAACCTTTTGTAGTTCTTCATATGCAGGGTTTTTTGAAAGTACAGTGTCCACCTTAGCTCTTACTGCATCTGCAACTTTACCTCTACCACGATTCAGTTGTTCCACAGTACTATTTATAATTTCAAAACTTTCAGATAGTGAAAGGTGCCTATTTTGGAGACTTTTGAGCGTTTTTATGATGCATGAAAATGTATGCTGAATGTGAGCTAAGTCATTCTTCACACTTATGTCACAGGTAACTGTTTTCGCAGTATCAATTGAGACTGCATCTTCAGAGTCCAATGCAAGGAGAACATTGTTAATAGAGTCTATATGTTCGGCATAATATTCAACTGCTTCTAGCCATGTACCCCATCTAGTTAAAATTGGCTTTGGTGGCAATGGAATTTCAGGGTACATTTCTTTCAACACGTTAACTCTACTGGGAGCTTTGAGAAATACTTTTTTCACTGATGAAATCAACAAATCTACTTTAGGGAAATTGTCTCTGACCACTTCTGCCACACGATGAAATGCATGCGCCACACAAGTAAAATGAGTCAATTTAGGATATACAACAGATAATGCTTGTCCAGCTTTGACCATATAAGGGGCAGCATCGCTAATAAAGAATAACACATTATCGTACATAATACCCTTTGGCCACAGGATACCCATAGCTTCGTTGAACAGTTTAACTATAGTTTTGTTATTGCACTTTTCTAGAACATCACAATGTAAAAGAATTCGTTCAGAATATTGTTCACTTAACAAACCGATAACTACATTACCAACAAGTCTACCTTCTTTGTCGGGAGTCTCATCAATGGAAACCCAAATTGAACTATCTTTAATTTCATCTCTTATCTTCTGTATTGTCTCATCGTAGATGGATGGAGCATACGTCTTCCTAAGTGTTGACTCATCCGGGATTGTATGTTGAGTATATTTTTCAAGGAATTCCCTGAAGACCTTATTCTTTAGTTTGTAGAGAGGAATATCAGCAGAGATGAGAGAACGGCACAGGTCGATGTTAAACTCAGATCTTACATTCGATGTTGTTGGTTGTGTTAAAAACAATTGTCTCTGCTTGGAATTTAGTTGTTTGTTGGCCTGATGTTTACTAGTTGTAATGTGTTGTTGCACCAGGAACTTTTGTGTAGATGATACTGCACACTGACACAAATTACAAAATAATATTTTATTGTCAGTTGATAAACCATCTTCTTTAAATTCTGAAATGTAACTTGTTAGTTTTGATTTTAAATTGACTGAATGACGTACTTTTGGCATATTTACCGTCTTTATAGTATGATTTACAAAACTGAACCTATGTGTACTCTGACTGGCATTTAACTGTTGAGCTGCACAACTGAAGTCTGTTAAAAATTTTAAATTAAATTAATACAGTTTCGTAACTTACTTTCCCATTGTTGATAGGACTGCTAATTTTCAAATAACTCTGATGTTAAAGGGATTACTGAACATGTGTTTAAATCTCTATTGTTGAAATGTATTTTTAAAAGTTAATGGAATTTTGTTTTGTTTTATTGTTAAACCTAATATAATATGGACTGTTTTATATGAAATATGGAAAATATATGGAAATTAACGAAAATATGTACTGAACTCTAAAATATGGAAAAATATGGAAAATAAAAGTAGGATTTTTCAACCCTACACATTGTGAAACATAAAGATAATGCAAAATATAAATTATATTAGCTTTATAAGTAAATATGTATTTACATATAAATCCTTTCCCTGCTGATAAGCATCAGGGACCGGGAGTCCCAAGTTCTTTCTATATCAGCATCTGCAACCCGTACTACCTCAGGACTTCTCCCCGGGATATTTTTGCTATTGCAGATGATAGATGAAATAAGGGGGAGGTAGAATGATAGAGGGATGCTAAAGTGGAACACCATCTCATATTCATAAGGTCTATATTGTCCGTTAGCTGACTGAAACACTGAAGCCAGTTCAGTTCCCCGCTCGAGTCTTTTGATCTGTGATGTTATTCCAATTAAAATGTCCGCCGATTCCCACGATGTTTACAATATAGACTGTCCCCCATGGCACTCGTCATGTGGCGTCATCTAACGAGGTTTGAAATGTAAAATTAATTGGAAATGACAACGTGAAATAAAAATGGTTGGAGGAATCCCATCATACCACGGGCTAATGACTCGTAATGAGTGATGACCCACGACCCCCAGCACGCGCCCCCTCCAGCACGTGTGGCCGCCATTAATTCCAGGCTCAGGGCTCGATCCAGCCACCTCATAAAATTAATAACATTTAAAATCAACTTAATAACTAGACATTCAATTACAACGAGATCTGCGAGAATAGGATCTGGGAATTAATTCTTATTTAACGTTCAATTCTGACCACAGACGTCGAAACACAAACGTTTTAAGCTTGGGGTCATTAAAAAAATAATATCACTTCCCATGTCGCTGTAGCCGTGATTAAAATTCATTCATAATAGTAGTATAATATGCATTCATTCATGCAAAAAGCTATAATGGTGGTATACGCAAGATACATACGACTGTTTTTGTTAGAAATTAATTAAATATGCAACTTTTGAGTTTTTACAAATATCTTACCTTGTTACTTACTTACTGCCTTTTAAGGAACCCGGAGGTTCATTGCCGCCCTCACATAAGCCCGCCATCGGTCCCTATCCTGAGCAAGATTAATCCAGTGTCCACCATCATATCCCACCTCCCTCAAAACAATTTTAATATTACCTTCCCATCTACGTCTCGGCCTCCCCAAAGGACTTTTTCCCTCCGGCCTCACAACTAACACTCTATATGCATTTCTGGATTCGCCCATACGTGCTACATGCTCTGCCCATCTCAAACGTCTGGATTTAATGTTCCTAATTATGTCACGTGAAGAATAAAATGCGTGCAGTTCTGTGTTGTGTAACTTTCTCCATTCTCCTGTAACTTCATTCCTCTTAACCACAAATATTTTCCTAAGAACCTCATTCTCAAACACCCTTAATCTCTGTTCCTCTCTGAAAGTGAGAGTCAAAGTTTCACAGCCATAAAGAACAACCGGTAATATAACTCTCTTATAAATTCTAACTTTCAGATTTTTTGACAGTAGACTAGAAGACAAAAGCTTCTCAACCGAATAATAACAGAGCATTTCTTATATTTATTCTGCGTTTAATTTCCTCCAGAGTGTCATTTATATTTGTTACTGTTGCTCGAAGATATTTGAATTTTTCCACCTTTTTGAAGGATAAATTCCCAATTTTTATATTTCCATTTTGTAGAATATTCTGGTCACGAGACATAATCATATACTTAGTCTTTTCGGGATTTACTTCCAACTCTATTGTTTTACTTGCTTCAAGTAGAATTTCCGTGTTTTCCCTAATCGTTTGTGGATTTTCTCCTAACATATTCACGTCATCCGCATAGACAAGAAGCTGATGTAACCCGTTCAATTCTAAATCCTGTCTGTTATCCTGTTATAGAGTCTATAAAGAAAAAAAAAAAACTAAAGTCAAAAATTTAATTTCTTAATCAATAAAAATGACCTTTGATATAGGTCGGTTAAAAATGACCTACTAAAAGAACCTATAATATAATCTTATTAACTTACTACCGGTACGTATTTGCAGTTAGGTTTACAGGAAATATCACGTCATAATGACGATGGATTCGGTGTTTTTCTGAAGAAAGGTCTCGCTAGACAGTGTTGCCGTAATCAGTCATTCGTACACTATATGCTACAGGCAGTTGTTTATAAACGATTTCATTCATAAGGTGAGCAGAACGCCGTGTGGGTGTCGAGGCGAACAAGTAACCGCGGGGGCCCGTGGGGTTGGCGCCGCCCTCTGACGCACGTCATGCCTGAAAGCCAGTTGTCAGTTGACGTCTCCAGGTACGTCGGCTTGACGGACGTGTGAAAGGCCTCCTGTCCACGGATCGACGCGGAAATTGAAAGGCTCCGGGGGAATTCGCAAACACCCAAGAGGAAGGGAATAATAACATTCGGAGATATACATGCGGCCAGCTTCCTCAGTGGCGGATTTAGAGGTTTAGAAACAAATTCATTATGATGTACGTGCTTTACTAAAACTTATACTATACAGACATTTTAAAAATTGTTATTATTATTATTATTATTATTATTATTATTATTATTATTATTATTATTATTATTAGGATTAGCATTTTGATGGCATATAAAACATGAAAAAATGTCCTAAAACAATGCATTTATGACCTAAAAATCTTTCAAAAATGCCCTAAAAATTGATCTTACATAATTGGCTTAGTAGGAAAAGAGGTTTTGTACTACTTAATATTTAGACTAGTAATAAAATTAAATTTTACATAATTTTTTCTAAAGTGCACTTTAATTATTTTACCTGATGTAGTTTCCATGTATGATCGTTCACCTCTGCTTTGGCATGTGGACGTCAGGTCAGCAGTCGGCTGGTCGGTTTTGGCCCTTCATGGGCTGTAGCACCATGGATTTACTTTACTTTTAGTTTCCGTGTAGTCTACCACAAGGCCACTCTTATCCGTAATTAGCAGATATAGAGGAGTCTATATTGAAGGGGTGGTTGGACTGATCCATTACATGGGGTGTACTACGTTAAAATGGCAATATATTTGTGTAGAAAAACGATTAAAATATTATACAAAATAATGGGTATTAATGATCAAAATATGTAAAGAAAATATCAAAGGAAATAAACATTATTTTAAATTAATAATGGGGATTTATGACAAAAATTCAATGAAAATGGCTAAAAAATGACCGAATAAAACAAAGACGCTCTTATGAATTGAAACAGGCAAAAAATGAAAAAAAAAATGTTCTAACAAGTATGTCTTAAAACACTCAGTTTATCACATAACAAATAAATACTAAAGAAGCTATGTTTCTGGCTTACTAGAAAAAAGATGCAATTTCATCAAACTCCTAGCCCAAATTATTATTATTACTATTATTATTATTATTATTATTATTATTATTATTATTTAAAATGTGTCTCAGTGAAATGTAGAGCAGAGTTCGTATAGGTCAGTTTCTGTCAGATGCGTTTCCAACTTTTTAACTTTGCTCTAGAGTATGCCATTAGGAAAGTCCAGGATAACAGAGAGGGTTTGGAATTGAACGGGTTACATCAGCTGCTTGTCTATGCGGATGAAGTGAAGATGTTAGGAGAAAATCCACAAACGATTAGGGAAAACACGGGAATTTTACTGGAAGCAAGTAAAGAGATAGGTTTGGAAGTAAATCCCGAAAAGACAAAGTATATGATTATGTCTCGTGACCAGAATATTGTACGAAATGGAAATATAAAAATTGGAAATTTATCTTTTGAAGAGGTGGAGAAGTTCAAATACCTTGGAGCAACAGTAACAAATATAAATGATACTCGGGAGGAAATTAAACACAGAATAAATATGGGAAATGCCTGTTATTATTCGGTTGAGAAGCTTTTATCATCCAGTCTGCTGTCAAAAAATCTGAAAGTTAGAATTTATAAAACAGTTGTATTACCGGTTGTTCTTTATGGTTGTGAAACTTGGACTGTCACTTTGAGAGAGGAACATAGGTTAAGGGTGTTTGAGAATAAGGTGCTTAGGAAAATATTTGGGGCTGAGAGGGATGAAGTTACAGGAGAATGGAGAAAGTTACACAACACAGAACTGCACGCATTGTATTCTTGACCTGACATAATTAGGAACATTAAATCCAGACGTTTGAGATGGGCAGGACATGTAGCACGTATGGGCGAATCCAGAAATGCATATAGAGTGTTAATTGGGAGGCCGGAGGGAAAAATACTTTTAGGGAGGCCGAGACGTAGATGGGAAGATAATATTAAAATGGATTTGAGGGAGGTGGGATATGACGGTAGAGACTGGATTAATCTTTGCTCAGGATAGGGACCTATGACGGGCTTATGTGAGGGCGGCAATGAACCAGCATTCTTTCACTATCAACAGACGAATGTGGGCCGCTAATCCCTAAATCCGCCACTAGCCGCAGTTCAAGCTGTGTTTGTGTATAAATTCTGCCAAAACATGGCATTATGCGGGGCAAACAGTCATTGTCGGCGAGGAACCCTTGAGGATCGCGTGGAGAATCAAGGCGCTTTGTGGAATTGTCGCTGTCATTATGAATGGGATGCATTTCGGATCCCCGCCCCTGTCCCCATGGCAACGCATCTTCAGACCACTTAAATAACATCGCATCTGAGTTCAATAACAACCAGGAGGCAAAAGACTGTCACCAACGTGACACGAAGCTTTTCATGCATGTTTCATGCCCTTCGCAGCAATTCCAGTCCTTTATCAGGCTGTGGCCGTTTGCAGTTTATTTTCTTAAACTATTAGGCTAGTCACATTATATATATGCATAAATGAAACAATTTCATTTTCATCCACATGAGGAGGTCAACTTTCGTTTTCTGTAATGAAGACAATTGGCATTCTGTGCAATGCAAAATTAAACATTCGACTTTATTTTATAAATAGTAGTATACAAGGTGAATCGCAAGTAATGTCATTAATTTCAGGGGTTTATTTTTTTTTTTTACAT
The DNA here is from genome assembly GCF_040183065.1 of Periplaneta americana. Lineage (NCBI taxonomy): Eukaryota > Metazoa > Arthropoda > Insecta > Blattodea > Blattidae > Periplaneta > Periplaneta americana. Next base: position 177,214,062 of record NC_091128.1, read on the forward strand.
ATATTTAATACAACTTTGCTCGTTTTGCTTCCTTTTCGAGATAAAAATTGTTTTATATGAAACATTTCATAGCGTGTTTTGGGAAAGCCATTGATTTAATTGATTTAAATCCCCACTATGCTCATTCAGTTTAAGATAGCAGTTTTAATTATAGTTTTTCTTTGTTTGACAAGTTCTATGGTTTTTAACTCTGTTATGGACAAATTAAATAAATTAATAAATGATTAAATAAATAAATAAATGAAGAAATGAATAAATAAATGAATGAATGAATGAATGAATAAATGAATAAATGAATGAATGAACAAATGAATTATGAATAAATGAATTAATGATTAAATGAAAAAATAAAGAAATGAAGAAATGAATAAATAAATAAATAAATAAATAAATAAATGAAAAATGAATAAATTAATAAATTAATAAATGAAGAAATGAATAAATGAATAAATAAATGAATAAATGAAGAAATTAAAAAATGAATAAATAAATGAACGAATGAATGAACAAATGAATAAATGAAGAAATTAAAAAATGAATAAATAAATGAACGAATGAATGAACAAATGAATAAATGAAGAAATGAAGAAATTAATAAATAAATGAACGAATGAATGAACAAATGAATAAATGAAGAAATGAAGAAATTAATAAATGAATGAATAAATAAATAAATAAATGAAGAAATGAATAAATGAAGAAATGAATAAATTAATAAATGAATGAATGAATGAATGAATGAATGAATGAATAAATAAATAAATAAATGAAGAAATGGATAAATGAAGAAATGAAGAAATGGATAAATATATAAATAAATGAAGAAATGAATAAATGAATAAATAAATAAATAAATAAATGAAGAAATGAATGAATGAATAAATGAATAAATAAATAAATAAATAAATAAATGAAGAAATGAATAAATGAATGAATAAGTAAATAAATAAATGAAGAAATGAATAAATAAATAGATAGATAAATAAATAAATAAATAAATGAATGAATGAAGAAATGAATAAATGAATAAATAATAAAATAAATAAATAAATAAGTAAATAATTAAATGAATGAATGCATGAAGAAATGAATGAATGAATGAATGAATGAAGAAATGAATAAATGAATAAATAAATAAATAAATAAATAAATGAAGAAATTAATGAATGTATAAATGAATAAATGAAGAAATGAAGAAATGAATAAATGAAGAAAGGAATAAATGAATAAATAAATGAATAAATGAAGAAATGAATAAATGAAGAAAGGAATAAATGAATAAATAAATGAATAAATGAAGAAATGAATAAATGAAGAAAGGAATAAATGAATAAATAAATAAATAAATGAAGAAATGAAGAAGTGAATAAACGAATAAATGAATAAATTAATAAAAATAAATAAAGGAATAAATAAATATGAAAAAGGCAAGAAGATGGAAGATGGTGGGGAGAAGCAAGGACACGTAGAGGCAGGTTGACTCAATTAACTCGGCGTAGTTTCTTGTACTGAAGAAAGAAATGTCCATGCCTTGAAACAGAATTTAAATGTTAGAGGAGACATCGGCTGCAACAGAAACGACGACTGGCATTTCCGCGTTTGGCACAAAGGAGCAAGAAATGACACAGAGTTGGACAGCCCTGTGGAGCGAGGGATAATCCTGAGGGCTCCCAATTAAAGTGCAGCAGACACGCCCTGTTAATCCTTGGCCGTTGTCGATTGACGGGTTCACGCGTCGATAATCCATCACGACACGATCACGTGACTAAGCAACTCTGTTCAACTCCAAGGAAGCCTGTACCAGTCCATTCCGTCCCCAGGTTTTCTTTCCTTAATGATTATTCATTTAATTCATCTTTCGTAATTCTTTTTTCTTCCATACTGTTACCATAGTAACCAAAACCATATTGCTCCTGTACAGAACAAATGAAATACTATTACATACAAAATAATGCTCTTTCAATTCATATTAAAAAATATAGAGTGTCATTTAAAAATGTCCTCTATGACGTCATAACTTCCAAAACAGTCGCAAATACATTTTTTCCGACGAAAATATTTCCTTCTAAATGAGGCAGTAGACAGCTTTAAATACTTGGGGTGTACTATAAGCAGTAACATGAGCTGCTGCCAGGAAGTCAAAAGGAGGATAGCAATGGCAGAGGAAGCTTTTAATAGAAAAAGGAGCATCTTCTGCGGACGTTTGAAATAAGAACTAAGAAAGAGACTAGTGAAGTTCTTTGTGTGGAGTGTGGCATTGGATGGGGCAGAAACGTGAACATAACGACGAAGTGAAGAGAAGCGAATAGAAGCATTTGAAATGTGGATATGGAGAAGAATGGAGCGTGTGAAGTGGACAGACAGAATAAGAAACGAAGCTGTGTTGGAAAGGGTGGATGAAGAAAGAATGATGCTGAAACTGATCAGCAAGAGGAAAAGGAATTTGCTGGGTCACTGGCTGAGAAGAAACTGCCTACTGAAGGATGCACTGGAAGGAATGGTGAACGGGAGAAGAGTTCGGGGTAGAAGAAGATATCAGATGATAGACGACATTAAGATATATGGATCATATGAGGAGACTAAGAGGAAGGCAGAAAATAGACAAGATTGGAGAAAGCTGGGTTTGCAGTGAAAGACCTGACCTTGGGCAGAACACTAAGTAAGTGAATACATATACAGGTTTAGTTAAAAGTCCTGCACCACCTAAATAACTTTTGAATCACGTGGTTCAGTGACATGAAACTTGGTATGTGGGGATAACCATATATTAAGGACTCAATAATGGTATTACCGAGTTTTTTCTACTTCCGGTTTAACCGGAAGTAACTCCATCTCTCTTATTTTAAATGGAACACCCAATATATATTTTTTATTTTTGAATAAAGCTCACTAAGAGCTTTTCAAAAAGTACCCACACTTGATACTTCTGTACAAATTCAGTGTTGCTAAATAAAAATGGAAGTGGTGCAAGATATTCCTAAGGCCTGGTGAAATCATTCCTTAAATGGTTTCTATGATCGAGTGACACATTGTAAAGCAGCTGAGGGCTACCAATTTGAACTCATAATTTTTAAGGTGAGCTAGCTTTGTTTTGTTTTTGTTAAGGAAGGAGTATTTTATTATTTTAATATTCGATACACTTTTCTGTTTTCTTGACTTAGCAACACTGAATTTGTACAGGAGTATCGAGTGTGGGTACTTTTTGAAAAGCCCTTAATGAGCACTATTCAAAAATAAAAAAAATATATTGGGTGTTCCATTTAAGATAAGAGAGTTAGAGTTACTTCCGGTTAAACCGGAAGTATAAAAAGCTCGGTAATACCATTATTGAGTTCCTAGTATATGGGTATCCCCACATACCAAGTTTCATGTCACTGAACCATATGCTTTAAAAGTTACTTAGGTGGTGCGTTTATTATTTTGTGCGAGATCGTGCGTATTTGCTTGGTTTCCGCACAAAACCAATCCGCGAAAAGTCTAAAATTCCACATTCAGTATTCCCAACCTAACACACATAACAATTTCCCTCTTCTGACCGCTTAAGTGACATATTGATTTTACTGCTTTAGGCTTTTAACATATTATTTTTAGAGACGTTTAACATAGTAATAATTATAAATTGGAAACTTACCACTGCAATTTCACCTAAATTGCACTGTTAATTATTGTTTTTAAATATTTGCAAAAATTAAGTAAACTCTACAACTCCACTAAAGTTACTGCATTCGTGATGCAAGTAACATTAAGGAAGCCGTGAAAAAATCAACAAGATACCAGACTCATCGTAGACTGGGGGAAAAAAAAGACAGACGTATATCACGGCCTGCTGGAGTATAGTAAACACAGAAAGCATTTTAAAGCAACAATGTTGAAGATAGATATTTTTGTTTTGCAAATTTGCCGTCATTGAACAGAAACCAAGATGGAGATTTCATTGCAACTAATTAGATCTTCGCACAAAATAATGTACGATACACGAGCGGTATGTTTTCTTTCAATTCTCGGAAATGAAAAAAGCTCAACTACGTTTCGCTTTTCCAACTTTTCCTTGAACATGAAAACTTCAATATACCGCTCTTGTAACACATATTACTATTAATATTCGATACACTTTTCTGTTTTCTTGACTTAGCAACACTGAATTTGTACAGAATTATCAAGTGTGGGTACTTTTTGAAAAGCTCTTAATGAGCACTATTCAAAAATAGAAATATATTGGTTATTCCATTTAAAATAAGGGAGTTGGAGTTACTTCCGGTTAAACCGGAAGTAGAAAAAACTCGGTAATAGCATTATTGAGTTCTTAGTATATGGTTACCCTCACATACCAAGTTTCATGTCACTGAACCATATGCTTTAAAAGTTACTTAGGTGGTGCAAGACTTTTAACTAACACTGTATAATATACATGCATGCATACATACATACATACATACATACATACATACATACAGGTCCACACCTGTGGAGTAACGGTCAGCGCGTCTAGCCGCGAAACCAGGTGGCGCCAGTTCGATTCCCGGTCGGGGCAAGTTACCTAGTTGAGGTTTTTTCCGGGGTTTTCCCTCAACCCAATATGAGCAAATGGTAGGTAACATTCAGTGTTGGACCCCGGACTCATTTCACCGGCATTATCATCTTCACCTCATTGAGACGCTAAATAACCTAAGATGTTGATAAAGCGTTGTAAAATAACCTACTAAAATAAAAAATACATACATACATAGGCTACATACATACATACATACAAAAATACATACTTACATACATAAGCTACATACATACATAAATACAAACATACAAAAATACATACATAGGCTACATACATACATACAAACATACATATTCTACATACATACATAATACATGGCTGCATAAATAACATACATACATACATTCATAACATTACATTCCTACACAACATTACATACATACATACATGCATACATACATAGGCTACATACAAACATACATAGGCTACATACAAACATACATAGGCTACATACATACATAATACATACATACATACATGGCTACATACATACATACATACATACTTGGCTGCATACATGCATACATACATACATACATGGCTGCATACATGCATACATACATACATACATACATACGTGGCTGCATACATGCATACATACATGGATGCATACATACATGCATACATACATACATACATACATACATGGCTGCATACATGCATACATGCATACATACATACATGGCTGCATACATGCATACATACATACATGGCTGCATACATGCATACATACATACATGGCTGCATACATGCATACATACATACATACATGGCTGCATACATGCATACATACATACATGGCTGCATACATGCATACATACATACATGGCTGCATACATGCATACATACATACTTACATGGCTGCATACATGCATACATACATACATACATACATACATACATACATACATACATTGTGGGTGGTAGTCGTTATTGATGTTGCGTGAGATTCACTCAGGGTAGCCGAGGTACGGTTGTGGTGTAGGTTGATGTCGGGAACGATACCAAGCCGGCTACTTAAATAAAAGGCAGCGTAAACTTCAAAACTATAAGTTTATTGTCGTATCCACTTGGTAAACCCTAGAATATGTATTTCCGGCTGACATATAATTCAATCGTTGGTCGCACTTCTGTATCGACTCTATGGCGGCTCTGAATAAGCTCTATCCGATACTACAAATTCAATACTCTGTCCAGTACACTATGACACGAAGCGAAATAGTAGTCCTGTCGACACCAAACGAAGTAGTTATTCTGCCCTGTATGTAGGGCCGCCGACACCATGTAAAGTTGTTTTGATGATCTCCGCTCCGAAGCGGAATAGTAGTCCTGATCTCCGCTCCCCGTCACCCTTATTTATAAAAACCTATCCTACGCTAAAACTAACTATTCTATTGGTTAAAAACTACGTCACTAACTGGCCTAAAATCTATTCCCTATTGGTCCAAAGTGACCTCATAAGCGGGACCAAGATCTCTTCTTATTGGGCGCGAAATATGTCATCTCTAAATTTAAACTTTGGATTTCCCATAACATCTAATTAGTTTGTATATCTCACAAGAATACCCGTTCTTTGGAAAACCCAAGCTTGGCAGTATCTTTCCCACGGGTCCAGTCTGACTTTAGGGTTTTATGCTTCATCGAGTCTCTATAGGAAACCCCGCTCAAGGTGGCCCTAAATCTGTCCGATGCTGACAAGTGACGAAACACCTGTGTGAGGAAGCTAATTCTAACGAAGTCGCCAGAACATCCCCGCGAATACATGTAATAGAAATATGGAGATATCACTACGCTAATAAATCGGTCTCTCCCTCTCCTAAATACTGCTTCAAATGCCCATCTACATAACCATTGGAAATTCCCGAAAGAGTTTCCAATGTTATGAGATGTCCCCGCTTTCTGCCTATAACTAGCCTCATAGTTCCCATACGCGATCAGCCGGTAACACATTATTTACAATACAGTGAGATTACAATGTCACTACAAACAATTACAATAAATAATACATATATCTTCACAAGCCTTTCTATGTACACAACTCTCACACAATAAGCACAACAATGTACAATTTATATCCACATTTACATATGTACAATACCATTCATTCACATATTTACATTTATTTATTAATTGATCAATTACACACTCTGCGTGCTTGGTTGTGCCAGCCGCCCTGTACAGGTTCACCTAGCTGTACGCGTGAGACTAACCATCCTACTCTTTCTCATTCCTGCCTCCTAGCCTCTCCTGTTTGAAAGGCCTCAAGAGTTGCTTGTGGTACCTTCCAACAGGTTTACTTTTTCCCCTTTCTACCAATTCGAAAGTATGGTCTCCGTATTTACTTTTAATTTCGTAGGGCCCCTTGTACAGTAGCTCCATGCGTGAGTAACGTCCTCTAAGGGCGGAAGATAACTTCACGTCCCTTAGCAATACCAAGTCGCCGAGTGAGGGCTCCCATTTGTGGCGATATCTTTTAACTTTACCGAGTCTATACTCAGCCTTTTTCCTGATTCGGTCGAAAGCTAGTTTACACAGTAGTTCATCACTAGGAGGCTCACCCTCCTGTATTGCCTGCGGCAAACTCTTTATCATGGGATCGGGATCGATCCCTAACATAAGTTTGATCGGAGCTATTCCGGTCGTTGGATTGATAGAGTGGTTCATGACTCTCTCAATCACCTCACATTGCCTAAACCAGTCCTTATGGTTTCGGTGACACAGAATACGGAGGTACAATGATATATCCCTAAGCGCTCTTTCGCAGGGATTACCGCTGGGAAAGTATGCGGAGCAATTGTATAGTTTCACGCCCGCATCTTCCAGCCTTTTGCAAAACACTTTCGATTTATGTACCGACACATTGTCACTGAGCACCGCTGTTACCGGACCGTAAGTCGGTATGTAATCTCTAACCAGCTTGTCAGCACACAATTTACTAGAGATATTTCTTAAAGGGTAAATCTTTACAAATTTTGTGAACACATCGTACGTAACAAATATGTACCTGTGTCCGAAGGACGATGTGGGCATTGGACCGTGTTCGTCCACTGCTACAAGTTCATTCTTTTTACCCCTGATAATGACTTGTGGTACATTGTCATACCTTACATTTAGAGGTTTCGCCCTCTGGCAGACCTCGCAACGAGATATTACCCTTCTAACCTTCTTTGACAGTTGCTTAATATAAAATGATTCTGACATAGTTAAAATGATCCTATCACTCCCAGAGTGACACATAGATAGGTGAAAGTTGTTTATAAGTTCATTCTCCATACTCGCAGGTATGTATATCTTCCACTTCTGGATATCCCTACCATGCAATTTATACAAGATACCAGAGCGCAATCCATACACTTCATCTTTCACCTGTGAGATTTCTCTAGCTTTGTCCATTAAGGCCCTTATCGTGGAATCCTCCTGCTGCAAATCTGCAATTTTCCGAAATTTTCCCGTCAGAGCTCCATTCCTCGTGGAATCAATTTTCATCACGGCAATTTCGTACGCGGGGGCGGTGATAGTTTCCGGTAGCCCCGATTTGGAATTCAAACGAGAGAGACAATCACCAAAGATATTGTCTGCCCCCGGAATATGTCTAATCGTCACATCATGAGCCAAAATCTCGTGCACATATCTAGATATTCTAGAGTTCGTCAATTTGCATCTACTCAGAAACGCTAGGCTTACATGGTCAGTAAATATGATTATCTGCCTATTAAAGATATACTGACGGAACTTCTGTAGTGCGAAGTACACAGCAGAAATCTCTAGTTCCGTGATTGATGCGTTGCTTTCGGTACGCGACAGTCCCCTAGAAGCTGTGGCAATCACATGTCGCTTATTATCTTCATCTGTCTGACATAGAATTGCTCCATATCCATATGAAGACGCATCCGTATAAATCTGAAAAGGTAGGCTGTCGTTAGGCCTTTCCAACAGAATTGAGTCGGCGAAAAGCAGTTTCGTTCGATCGAATGCTTCCTGCTCTGCCGACCCCCACCTGAAGGGTGTATCCTTCTTCAACAATGCTCTGAGTGGGGCTACATGCTTAGCATAATTGACGAGAAACCGATTCTGGTATTGTAGGATACCTAGATATCTACGAACCTGTTTCCGGTTCCGCGGCGGCGGGATCCTTGAAATGCTCTGAATTCTCTCTTGGTCCGGTCTAATTCCGTCAGACGAAATTACGTAACCCAGGAAAACTGTCTCAACTTTAAAAAAGGCTGTTTTCCCCAGCTTGACTGTCATACCAGCCTCTCTCAATTTAGTAAGTACAAAATCAATATCTCTAATATGCCTATCAACATTATTGCCATATATAAGAAAATCGTCAATGTACTGTGCCAGAAAACCTTTCGTCGAATCACCAAAAATTATGTCAAGTGCTCTTAGTAGCGCAGATCCAGAACTCGCGATGCCGAATGGGCATCGGGTATACTGATAAACTTTCCCGTTATGTAGGAACGCTGTGAATTTTCTCTAGTCCTCGTCAAGCGGAATCTGCCAATACGAACTGGTCAAGTCCAAACTAGTGAATATGGTACAGTCACTGATACGGCCTAACAAAGTGTCCACTGACTCCGTCCTGAAATTATCTTTAACGGAAAACGAGTTAACGTGTCGGGCATCGATCGTTACTCTTAAGCTTCCATTGGGCTTCCTAACCCAGCACAATGCATTTACGTAAGGCGAGTCCGATACTTCTATAACTCCATCTTTTAACATATCATTTATGACTTCGTCTGCCTGATCCCTTAAAGATAGGGGGATGGGTCTACATTTATGCCGAAATTCCTCCATTCCTACCACCTTAATTTTGTGTGTATACACTCTACACAGACCCGGCGCGTCTGAAAAGACATTTAAATGGCTACCTACAACATCCATTAAGCGTTTTCTTTCACTCTCACTCAGGCCGTGTGCCTGGTTAACTTTATCTCTTACTATTTCGAAAGTATCTGCCTTCCTATTGTTAGACGCGACTACCTGCCTAAGATCGCCAAGCGAAATCTCATTACAATATCTGGCCCTACCGCTAATGAGATTACGTCCTATTTGTCTCGCCTGGACTAATTCGCCGATACATAACTCGCATTCTCCGCAGTCTACTTGACACACTCCCCTAGTTACCTCATTACCTTCCCACGGATTAACCTCTATAATTACATTCTTACAAATTTTTAGATGCTCTACGAAAAATAACTCTTCCTGTAATTCAATCTCTCCTGCGGTTCTTTCATCTAACTCCGATCTAACGCTATTGCTACCGAATGGGACATGGCCTACACTGCCGTTACCTGCCGTAACCCCTAGTCTGTTTTCCCTGAAATCTAATAGCGCGTGCCATTCATAAAAGCTTTCTACTCCAATAATGATGTCGGTAGTCAACCTTTGTATCACAAGAAAAATAGCATTTAATTTCACGTCTCCGCACTCTAACTCGAACCATACTTGATATTTTACCTTTTCCTTCTTCTTACTTAGGGCGCCTGCACAGTACAGTGAACATATCGGTAACGTTTGCAGTTTTATTCCTGAATCCCTAACCTTTTGAAAAAATTCCAAGCTGCATACGTTTTTTGTGGAGCCCGAGTCCAACAACACACAACACTTTATCCCAAATATTTTGGCATCTATATAAGGCAATACATAAGTCCCATTATTTTCTAACTCTGGGTTAGTGATCTCGCTCTGTCTCTTCACGCTTACCGCGTTGGTGGATTCTTTTGACAGTGGCTTACTGCACTTAGCTACAGAAATCTCCGAACCCTTGAGACTTCTGTCTAGCAGTTTCCCGAGTGCGATGCAGTCGGTTCCACTGCTACCTCGTCTCTATTTCTACAATTTATAGGCTCCCGGCCCATACTCATTCTGACCGGACTTTGCTGACGTCCGTTCATGTCTCTATTCCTGCTTTGTCCCACGTTACACTGTGTAGGTGGCCTATTGCACCCTTGTGAGGCCATTTCTTGTAGGACGCCTCGCCTATCTCTCTCCTGCTCCTGTCTCCTCCAATCACCTCGATTTTGCGGTCCCCTGCTAAAATTAGGCTGCCAGAATCCCTGTCTGTAATTCCTGTTCCGAAGCCAGTGTGGTTGGGTTCTAAGCCTATTATTTCCATTTTCTTGTCTTCCCGTGTACCATCGTATGTGGTTAACCCTACGCACGGGACCAACACCTCCTCGATCGTTCCTCATCCTGTTATGACTACTCTGGTTATTCCTACTATTATTGTAAGGACCCCCAAAGGGCGGGTCAATCCTTCTCTCCCTGTTGGGACTTTTCCCTCCATTATGGCCATTATGGTACCGACTATGTGCATTGTTGGGGCTCCTGTCACCACCCCAATTACTCTGATTTTGGGCTCCTGTCCTTGGGGATGAAAAGGCCGTACTTGCCCCCTTCCCCGCTTTCTGGTCGGTGGGGCTTGAACCCTTTCCTTTGCCACGTTCATAATCTGCCTGTCCACTACATTCATAGTGCGTGGCGTCCGAACCATCCAGCGCAGTCAATAAATCTATTGTTTCCCCGAAGTCTCGGGGCCCTGCTACGATCAGATTATATCTTATGTTCTCGGGATACTGCGAAATCACAGTTTGGATCAGCTCTGAATCCGGTATTGGCGGATTGAGGCTTTTCCCTTTCTTAACAATTTCAAGAAAATAGTCTATCATAGAGACGCCTCTTCCCGCGTCAAACCTGCTCTGATTAATTTCCTTCCTAATTCTTTGTTGTTGTCTTTGTCCCCAGTATCTCTCCGAAAATTTTTCTCTGAATTCCTCATAAGTGACATTATCCCCTAGGGCCACTAGCGCCCAGTTGAGTGGTCGGCTCTTTAGGCTCTTTCGTACGACAGTCATTTTTAAGTCATCCGGCACCCCTCTTACTCTAAAGTACGTTTCTAGCTCACTTATGTAGTTATGTGGGTTTGAAAATTCAACCTCATCAAAAATAGGGTAACCAATCTCATTCAAAATGTGAGTGGGGTACTGGGGACGGCCTAAATATGCCTTGTCGTTTACATTTATTAACTCACTGCGCACGTCATCCCGTGAGGTCTGACATTCCTCACCAACACTATTGTTAACATGTCTTACATTTATGTTGCTACCTGATGCCGGGCTCTCACTTGTGCCCTCTTGTCTAGAAACTGCACGGTCCGAGCTGCTATGTCCGCTTAAATTTGCGGGACTACCCCCATTTAGTACGTCGTTTATTGAGTTCAGTTTACTTCTTAATTCTTCCAAACATTCGTTATCCGCCCTTTCTTTATTCTTTATGGCTCGCTTGAGACCGTCCACTTCCTGATCCATCTCACCTATTTTCTCTTCCACCGAATTCTGAATTTCTCGAACCTTCTCCACTATCGCTTCCTCAACAGCTGATTTTAGATCGCTATTCTCTCTAGTAGCGCTATCTCTAACTCTAACTTCTAAATCCTTCATACTTTCTGACATCCTATCCATAGCTATCTTCAATTGGTTCTCCATTCCGATCCCATTCTCGGCTAATTTCCCCTCTAGCTTCTCTATTTTGTCCTCCATCTTGTTTCCTCTCTCCGCTAATTTTGCAATCTGATCTCTAATCTCTCTCGAACTTTCCCCCAATCTATTTTCCATTTGTTTTATTTGTTCTCTACTTTCCCTCAGAATCTGCTCTCTACTTTCCCTTGAGTTATTCTCTAATTTAGTTTCCATTTGTTTTATTTGTTCTTTACTTTCCCTCAGAATATGCTCTCTACTTTCCCTTGAATTATTTTCCATGAAGTGTCTCATCTGCTCCCACAACTGCTCTAGCGTCATTTCCCCTTTGCCACTTTCTCTACTCTGTTGCTTTTCCACTCTACGCTCTCCCTCTATTTCCTGTCCTGCGTTATTCTCGACCTCCTCCCTAATTTCCATAATTTCCTCGTCCTTCCTTTGCTCCATGGTTCCCTTGTTTCTATTTCCTCGTCTTTCTCGTATTTTCCTAACTACCTTACTCCTATGGCTACGTAGTATCATCTATATGCTACTCTGTCATCTATCCGACGCTTGCTTTCCCAATAATAATCTAACTAGGCCTGTATTTGCACTCGACTCACTTCCAACAAATTACGCAATACACTTATTTCACTCTTTCCCCCAAAATATCACACACAATAAAAATACATATATATATACACCCGAAACATCACACCGGAAATTGAAACATATACACTTTATAATTATTCCCCCAAAATATCATATACATATATACACATATATTCATCTTCTATTCATACTTGCCACCGCCTCTCCGAGTCGCCTTCTCTGGTGGTCCCCGTGTTGTCTTCTCTAGTGTTGTCGTGATGTCGCGATGGCTTGGTTATGTTCCCGCCTTCCAGCGTCGTTCCTCGGCTATGCAGGGCTGAAATGCTCCGTCCGGTCCTCCGCGTTGTTTGGTGCTGTGTTCGCACCCGGGGCCGGTCACTGGAACAGCTGTCTTCCTTCGAGCCCCACGTTGGAAAGCGCCATTTGTGGGTGGTAGTCGTTATTGATGTTGCGTGAGATTCACTCAGGGTAGCCGAGGTACGGTTGTGGTGTAGGTTGATGTCGGGAACGATACCAAGCCGGCTACTTAAATAAAAGGCAGCGTAAACTTCAAAACTATAAGTTTATTGTCGTATCCACTTGGTAAACCCTAGAATATGTATTTCCGGCTGACATATAATTCAATCGTTGGTCGCACTTCTGTATCGACTCTATGGCGGCTCTGAATAAGCTCTATCCGATACTACAAATTCAATACTCTGTCCAGTACACTATGACACGAAGCGAAATAGTAGTCCTGTCGACACCAAACGAAGTAGTTATTCTGCCCTGTATGTAGGGCCGCCGACACCATGTAAAGTTGTTTTGATGATCTCCGCTCCGAAGCGGAATAGTAGTCCTGATCTCCGCTCCCCGTCACCCTTATTTATAAAAACCTATCCTACGCTAAAACTAACTATTCTATTGGTTAAAAACTACGTCACTAACTGGCCTAAAATCTATTCCCTATTGGTCCAAAGTGACCTCATAAGCGGGACCAAGATCTCTTCTTATTGGGCGCGAAATATGTCATCTCTAAATTTAAACTTTGGATTTCCCATAACATCTAATTAGTTTGTATATCTCACAAGAATACCCGTTCTTTGGAAAACCCAAGCTTGGCAGTATCTTTCCCACGGGTCCAGTCTGACTTTAGGGTTTTATGCTTCATCGAGTCTCTATAGGAAACCCCGCTCAAGGTGGCCCTAAATCTGTCCGATGCTGACAAGTGACGAAACACCTGTGTGAGGGAGCTAATTCTAACGAAGTCGCCAGAACATCCCCGCGAATACATGTAATAGAAATATGGAGATATCACTACGCTAATAAATCGGTCTCTCCCTCTCCTAAATACTGCTTCAACATACATACATACATAGGCCTCCTACACTATAAATTTGAAGTGTTGATGCAAATTTCAGATAGTTCCACATGTGTTACCTATATTGAGAGTTATTGGCGTTTTCCCTAACAAATCTGCAACATTGTGCACAGCGTAGTGTTAAATGGGCTAGCTGCACAGTTCACCGGCCGGTTGCAGCGTGGTGATAACGCTTCGGCGGACTCATAAATCAGATGAGGGATTATTCGCGCGCAAAATATATTATAGGCTGCATAAACACATTTATAACAGCATAATCTGGTATCACGGCCTGCTTACACATGTATCGCGCTCAACAAATGACTGGCGGCTTTATTTTCAGCACGGCCGGCCGTGATGCATCATCGCCATGGAGACGCCAAATTGCTGCAAATATTTCATAACGAAATCGTAGTGCAGGCAGCGATTCCACGAAATACACTGCCCCATAACTCGTGCGAGAGAGTGCCTGGTGTGAACAAATGAACAGGGACATCATTGCTTGCTTCGTTCCTATCTGCTTCTTTGCTCTGGATGTGCTTCGTGTTACTAGCTTCTTCTGCTTATTTAATTACAATATTTTTATCCCTTTTTTTCTATACCGACAAATTTACGTTACAGGCGAGTGGTCATTATTTGTATCTAAAGCTGTATATCTATTATCAGGCAGTACATCTCACTTGACGATATGTGTCAGAGGAAGAACAATTGTTTGTATGCATCTGAAGTCTGACTAGTGTAATATGTAGCTAGTCGGCGATGTATGCAATGGAGGGGGAAAGGAACTGGCCACCCTACCCTATTATCTCCAGGCTTAGTGAAACCTTATTGGTATCACTTTTGAGGTTCAGACTTCTCTTTGTACAGTTGACTATAGAACAAACAAATAATAGATTTAAACATTAGATTCTTTTTCTTTAAATAAAAACACAATTGAACTATTTTATAATTATTACTGACATAAAAGTTCACACTGCTATAGCTATTCTGCATTTTACACCATCTTTTAGGCGAGAGACTGTCTAAAGCAGTGATGTCAAGGCAAGCGCATTTTTCTGACCTTGACGTCGTGCGCGGGCAGCAAGCGCTAAGTATGGAAAGAGGAAGGGTTGTGTATATGAATAAGCAGCCTATTGGATTAAGAAAACAGTGGTGCACAAACTTCAAACGGAACGTGAAATTTTATGTCGTTATTTTTATATGGCTTCTTTCTACTTAATATTATTTATATTGTCTTTAAACAAAAGTACTAACACTGATTTCTTAATATTGCACTTGTGTTTTAAATCTTAATAACATAATAGAGAGTTAAGAAGGAATATTCACTTAAATTCCATAGTAGTATAATATTATACTGTACTAAGTGGATGAAACACATCATTCATAAAGAACGTGATATTCCAAAGAAAGAGATTGAGTATGACATGATAAGTTGGAATTTATATTGATGGTATCTTTAGCCTTACAAAAGTAATCAATAAACTAATCAAAACAATATTACAGTACAAAGCAAAGTTACCTAGGTACTGTATCTGTTTTAAGTGTAACTAATATTACATAACAAAACTCTTATCGCATAATGCTCTTAAGGTGATATTTCTGAGCAACTTCCTATCATCAGAATATTAAATCATTTTCTCGAAATCTGCTGAAGCTATAGAGCTGACATTTTTACAACACATGGGCACGTATCTTTTGCTTATGATGTAACAGTAGTTGCTTTGTTAATTCATTTCCTTACAAACAATTTCCATGCCAATATTTTCAAAATTTTCAATACACTATCTTCAATAATACGTATATACGGTATATTAGATTTACGAAAACATTCTGTAAGGCTACTAAATAAATAGGCCTATACCTGAAAATTTCACTTTTCTATACGAAAAGTTGAGAAAATATTTATTTTGAATAAAAAAACTCAAACTTGTGAAAAATGAGCATTAAAATTAAAACTTACATTCTTATAATGCACTTATACTTCTCAGGCAAATCTAAAAATTACCATGGATACAGTTTTAATAAGTTCTCTTCCCTTTATCCATTGAATCAGTGCTGGCCATCCCTGAATAATAGCTCGACCAAGCGGCATATACCACCTCTTTCGTCTGTCTCTTTCCTTTCCGCTGTAAAGCGCTCAGGCTCTCCTGGGCTCTAAAGCACGCGCTTGCGCCAATGGGCATCAATTGACATGACTGGTCTAAAGTAATGTAACGAAAATAAGACTTTATCATGAAAACGGTTAAGAAGCACTAGTCTAGAATAACGGACACAACATGCTAATACCAAAGCTCCGATTCCAGAAGATTTCAATTTTGAAAATGTCGAAACTTGTGTGTCGGGTGAGATGCGGTAGGTCCCTGGACCATTATTTTATTGCTCGTCCTGACATTTGTCTCAGCGCCTTAGGAAAACCACGAAAAACCAAAGGCAGGATGAAGTCAACATTTCATTTTTTTCTAAAACACTGAAAGTGCGAACGATCAAATGTAGGCCTACACAGTATGAGATTCATATAAACAGACTACTTGGAGTAGCACTACATTGCTCATGATGATGATGTCAATAAAGTCAGTGATTCTGAGCATATCTGCTCTTGTTTGCACAGCGGCTCGCTCTTTATGTTCAGTCGTCGGGCTCTTATTATAGCCGCTGAAGAGCGTTTATGATCCCACTTGCAGCAGGACGTCTGCCGCCTCGGAGCCTGGCACGGGCGAGCTTCTATAAAAAGTGACTTACTTCTGCTCCAAAGTATCTCGCACGTGGTACCTAGCAGAGGGCGCCACCCTCATTGTTGATATCACAGCCCAAAGTAGACAAGCGTGATCAACAATGCACCAAGAGCCAGTCTCTATTGCAAGTACAATCAACAATGCACCAAGAGTCTGAAATGACTGCCTCCCTAGCTCTCAATTCCTGTCTCTATTGCAAGTAGAATCAACAATGCACCAAGAGTCTGAAATGACTACCTTCCTATTTCTCAATTCCTGTCTATATTGCAAGTAGAATCAACAATGCACCAAGAGTCTGAAATGACTGCCCCCCTATCTCTCAATTCCTGTCTCTATTGCAAGTAGAATCAACAATGAACCAAGATTGAACTAACTGCCCTCAATAATCTTATGTTTTGATTTTGATTTTTTATATTCATAAGGAGACTATTAAAATTTTTTACTGCCTATTTGACGAGAATTTATGCTATGAACTGTTGAATTAGTTACAAAGTTTTCACGATTACATACAAGGAAGTTTATTAATGAAAAGATATACTGACAAGCCATGGGCATTATTTGTAGTTTTTTTTTAATGATCCTACAAGACACCCAACATTTGGCACCTACTATTATTCTAATTACTCTTTTTTGTAGTATTTACTATTTGTAGAATTTCCCCAGAATATTATTCCAAAATTCATTATCTAGTGGAAGTATGCAAAGTATATTGTTTTCAAGGTATTGATATTTTCTATCTCTTGCATAGATCTAATAGCAAAACATGCAGAATTTAGTTTGGGGGTAATTTCTTTAATATCATTTTTTAAATTTAATGTAATATTATCGGCCTATTATTATTCGGTTGAGAAGTTTTTATCATCCAGTCTGCTGTCAAAAAATCTGAAAGTTAGAATTTATAAAACAGTTATATTACCGGTTGTTCTTTATGGTTGTGAAACGTGGACTCTCACTTTGAGAGGGGAACATGCGTTAAGGGTGTTTGAGAATAAGATGCTTAGGAAAATATTTGGGGCTAAGAGGGATGAAGTTACAGGAGAATGGAGAAAGTTACACAACACAGAATTGCACGCATTGTATTCTTCACCTGACATAATTAGGAACATTAAATCCAGACGTTTGAGATGGGCAGGACATGTAGCACGTATGGGCGAATTCAGAAATGCATATAGAGTGTTAGTTGGGCGGCCGGAGGGAAAAAGACCTTTAGGGAGGCCGAGACGTAGATGGGAGTATAATATTAAAATGGATTTGAGGGAGTGGGATATGATGATAGAGAATGGATTAATCTTGCTCAGGATAGGGACCAATGGCGGGCTTATGTGAGGACGGCAATGAACCTCCGAGTTCCTTAAAAGCCATTAAGTAAGTAAGTAAGTAAGTAAGTAAGTAAGTAAGTAAGTAATTTAATATTATCGATTTGCAAGCCAAGAAATTTGTTTGTTGTTGTTGTTGTTGTTTCTATTAGGGACATATTGTTAATTATTGCGCTTGAAATTTGCGAGGTTAAATTTGGACAGGATTTAAATTGAATTATGTTAGTTTTGTCACAATTAAATACTAATTTATTGGCTGAGAACCAGTCACATATTTTGAGGAGAATTTCCTCTTTTGAAGATTGGAATGTGTTGGAGTTATTGGCTGTAATTACTATACTTCTGTCATCTGAAAATAATATGGGATGACCTACATCTTTATTAGGGGGCAGGGGAGATCACTTATGAAGATTGTTGGGCTGTGCAGAGTATACTGAACTGGATGACGCACTGGTACCCTGGTGCAGTCGTATTTAGAACCAACTCATCGCCGCAATGCAATCTTAAGACGGAATTAGTCAATATTCTGGTCACTCTTCAAAGCAAACTCTGCATCACACGCTGAAATGTAAACTCATAAAGTTCTGTGACTGGAATCCATCCCGGAATATTTCTGTCCTGCGCTGTTTGATGTGGTCCTCTTTCCGGAGGGCAGCCCTCGTGTTGAAACAACCCATACACGACCACAGGCAGCGACGGCCCTCAAGAGGGTCAGACGGCCCTTGACTTCAAAGCAGCAGACTGGGGAGGGGGGGGGTGGCGCCACACTCACATGTCAAGAGGGTTGTTCAGCTTGAGACTTAACACCATGTCAGCGCAGTCACTGTAAGGATCTGCGTTCGAATCCCAACTGAAACTATCTTACTTACTTATGGCTTACTTTTAATATTATCCTCCCATCTACTTTTCGGCCTCCCCGAAGATCTTTTTCCTTCCCGCCTTCCAACTAACACTCTATATGCAGTTCTGGATTCGTCCATTCGTGCTACATGCCCTGCCCATCTCAAACGTCTGGATTTAATGTTCCTAATTATATCAGGTGAAGAATACAATGCGTGCAGTTCTGTGTTGTGTAACTTTCTCCATTCTCCTGTAACCTCATCCCGCTTAGCCCCAAATATTTTCCTAAGAACCTTATTCTCGAACACTCTTAACCTCTGTTCCTCTCTCGAAATGAGAGTCCAAGTTTCACAACCATACAGAACAACCGGTAATATAACTGTTTTATAAATTCTAACTTTCAGTTTTTTTTCGAGAGCAGACTGGATGACAAAAGCTTCTCAACCGAATAATAACAGGCATTTCCCATATTTATTCTGTGTTTAATTTCCTCCCGAGTATCATTTATATTTGTTACTGTTGCTCCAAGATATTTGAACTTCTCCACCTCTTCAAAAGATAAATTTCCAATTTTTATATTTCCATTTCGTACAATATTCTGGTCACGAGACATAATCATATACTTTGTCTTTTCGGTATATACTTCCAAACATATTTCTTTACTTGCTTCAAGTAAAATTCCCGTATTTTCCCTAATCGTTTGTGGATTTTCTCCTAACATTTGGCACCAAGAAATGCAAACTTTTTTTGTACATGTATATATCGGTATTTATTCAATTATCCGGCAAAAGCTCGTATCCGTAACTAGCCTGGGTCCTTTGGTGCCGGATAAAAGGGATTCTATTGTACCAAGGATTTTATCGCCGTTTAAAATATATAACCCTCAATCAGGTTTGAACTCACGAACCTTGTATTAAGCACAGCATGATCTGTAGAGGACGACCGATGTGATACAATAATGCAGTGATGTCAAGCGATGCCCATAGGAGCAAGCGCGCGCTTTAGAGCTCAGGAGAGCCTGAGCGCTTTACAGCGGAAAGGAAAGAGACAGACGAAAGAGGTAGTATATGCCGCTTGGTCGAGCTATATTCAGGGATGGCCAGCACTGATTCAATAGATAAAGGGAAGAGAACTTATTAAAACTGTATCCATGGTAATTTTTAGATTTGTCTGAGAAGTATAAGTGCATTATAAGAATGTAAGTTTTAATTTTAATGCTCATTTTTCACAAGTTTGATTTTTTCATTCAAAAGAAATATTTTCTCAACTTTCCGTATAGAAAAGTGAAATTTTCAGGTATAGGCCTATTTATTTAGTAGCCTTACAGAATGTTTTCGTAAATCTAATATACCGTATATACGTATTACTGAAGATAGTGTATTGAAAATTTTGAAAATATTCGCATGGAAATTGTTTGTAAGGAAATGAATTAACAAAGCAACTACTGTTACGTCATAAGCAAAATATACGTGTCCATGTGTTGTAAAAATGTCAGCTTTATAGCTTCAGCAGATTTCGAGAAAATAATTTAATATTCTGACGATAGGAAGTTGCTCACAAATATCACCTTAAGAGCATTATGCGATAAGAGTTTTGTTATGTAATATTAGTTACACTTAAAACAGATACAGTACCTAGGTAACTTTGCTTTGTACTGTAATATTGTTTTCATTAGTTTATTGATTACTTTTGTAAGGCTAAAGATACCATCAATATCAATTCCAACTTATCATGTCATACTCAATCTCTTTCTTTGGAATATCACATTCTTTATGAATGATGTGTTTCATCCACTTAATACAGTATAATATTATACTACTATGGAATTTAAATGAATATTCCTTCTTAACTCTCTATTATGTTATTAAGATTTAAAACACAAGTGCAATATTAAGAAATCAGTGTTAGTACTTTTGTTTTACAGACAATATAGATAATATTAAACAGAAAGAAGCCACATAAAAATAACGACATAAAATTTTACGTTCCGTTTGAAGTTTGTGCACAACTGTTTTCTTAATCCAACAGGCTGATTATTCATATACACAACCCTTCCTCTTTCCATACTAAGCGCTTGATGCCCGCGCACGACGTCAAGGTCAGAAAAATGCGCTTGCTTTGACATCACTGCAATAATGTGTTAAAAAAATCCAACTTTACCTACTTCATTAGGCCTGAGGGTGGAGCGGTGTTCGTTGCCGGAACAGGGCATACTCGAGAAATTCCTGTCTACTTGTGTATTAGGTACTGGTACAATGTAACGTGATATATGTAATGTACTGTTCTGACCTGCATGTTGACAAGATGTAAGGGAATGCAGTCTACAGTTTACAGTGTCCCCCATTAAACAACCGCGATGCTGGGATGTGTTCGTGCAGCGGCCACTTGGAGCTCTGCTCGTAAACGCAGGCAGCTGTACCAGGGCGAACCCTTGATGTGGTTTAGTGGCGCTGTCTGCAGCTCAAGTCGTCCAGACAAACCACTTCAAAGGGTCCTGTGATCTGTGTAAATAATTAAAAGCTACAGATTGCTTCCTGGGAAGGCTACAGCTACACCCGCTATTATGCCAACCATATGAAGGCAGCTATAGGATGAGTTGTAAGCAGTGCCATTAATTTCGGGGGGTTATTCTTTGAGATATTTCAAACAAAAAAGTTTAACAGAGTTTTGATAGTTTTTGCTTCCTTTTCGAGATAAAAACTGTTTTGTGCGAGATCGTGCGTATTTGCTTGGTTTCCGCACAAAACCAATCCGCGGAAAGTCTAAAATTCCACATTCAGTATTCCCAACCTAACACACATAACAATTTCCCTCTTCTTACCGCTTAAGTGACATATTGATTTTACTGCTTTAGGCTTTTAACATATTATTTTTAGAGACGTTAAATATAGTAATAATTATAAATTGGAAACTTACCACTGCAATTTCACCTAAATTGCACTGTTAATTATTGTTTTTAAATATTTGCAAAAATTCCTAAACTCTACAACTCCACTAAAGTTACTGTATTCGTGATGCATGTAACATTAAGGAAGCCGTGAAAAAATCAACAAGATTCCAGACTCATCATACACTGGGGGAAAAAAAAGACAGACGTATATCACGGCCTGCTGAAGTATAGTAAACACAGAAAACATTTTAAAGCAACATTGTTGAAGATAGATATTTTTGTTTTGCAAATTTGCCGTCATTGAACAGAAACCAAGATGGAGATTTCATTGCAACTAATTAGAAATTCCTCTTTCAGGTACGTAATAAACGATCTTCGCACAAAATAATGTACGATACACGAGCGGTATGTTTTCTTCCAATTCTCGGAAATTAAAAAAGCTCAACTACGTTTCGCTTTTTCAAACATTTCCTCGAACATGAAAACTTCAACATACCGCTCTTGTAACACATATTACTATTACATGAAACATTTCACAGCGTGTTTTGGGAAAGCCATTGATTTAATTCCCAATATGCTCAGTCAACTTAAGAGAGCAGTGTATTATGATAATAAAAGGTTAAAAGAATTTTAGTTTTGTTTTTTATATGTGCAGAAATTTGATCCGAACAAATGTACCTTGTTAAAATTCCTTCGCAGAACTAAAAGTTACATTTTTGTCGGATCAAATTTCTGCACAGTTAAAGGGCAAAATTAAAATTTGTTCAGTCATTTATCATCATAATACACTGCTCTCTTAAATTAACTGAGCATATTGGGAATTAAATCAATGGCTTTCACAAAACACGCTATGAAATGTTTCATATAAAACAATTTTTATCTCGAAAAGGAAGCCAAAACTAGCAAAAGTATATTAAACTTTTTTGTTTGAAATATCTCAAAGAATAACCCCCTGAAATTAATGATATTATTTATTGTTCAGCCTCTATATAGCCTACATACAGATGTTCAGAAAGCATTCAATATTATTAGAGGTAGTATTATTCAACCAAGAAAGAAATAATTCTAATTCTGATGGCCTTAACTACACCAGAATAAATAAGTAAATAAATAAATAGATAATAGATAAATAAATAAATAAATAAATGAATAAATAAATAAATAAATAATAAATAAGTAAATAAATGAATAAGTAAGTAAATAAATAAGTAAATAAGTAAATAAATAAGTAAATAAAGAAATAAATAAGAAAATAAATAAATAAGTAAATAATTAAATAAATAAGTAAATAAACAAATAAACAAATAAATAAATAAATGAATAAATGAATGAATAAATGAATAAATAAGCAAATAAACAAATAAATAAATGAAGAAATAAACAAATAAATGGATAAATAAATAAATAAATAAACAAATTAATAAATGAATAAATAAATAAATGAAAAATGAATAAATGAATGAATAAATAAATAAATGAAAAATGAATAAATGAATGAATAAATAAATGAATAAATAAATAAATGGATAAATTAATAAATAAATAAATAAACAAATAAATAAGTAAATAATTAGATAAATATATAAACAAATGAACACATGAATAAATAAATAAACAAAAGAAACAAATAAATAAATGAATAAATAAATAAATGTATAAATGAATGAACAAAAAAATAAATAAATGAATAAATTAGTAACTGAATAAATAAATGAATCAATGAGTAAATGAATAAATGAATACATAAATAAACAAATAAATAAATAAACATCCTCTTCTTGCATTGTGTGTAAATTTAATCTGTAATTTTTAGGATGAAAACGTGAAGATTTCAATATTCTGCGAACAGATTCTCTACACAGATTTGAGCCACATAGCGCACTGACCGCCAGTAGCGGATTTGGGACGAAAGGTGGAGAATTCTAGCGGTACAAAAGAGTAATATGCACTGCCAACCTAACAGTATAAATGAAAAGGCCACTCATATTACGGACATCTTGGAGGGAACAGTCTTTACGTTACTTTGTACAATAATTATTTCAGTTTTACAATTAGTGATGTTTCCCGTTTGTCAACTGACTTTTATCACGACGGTATATCCACATTAATCTGTTTGTTACCATGGTAACCATTTTGAAGTAATTTCATAAAAGGCAGAAGCGATCAATGACACAACAGATGTAATCAAAGCAGTTGGCTTCTCGAGTACGCGCCACAAATTGGATCAGCGGGCGTCCCTCCTTGAAGCCCCTTTTTTCACCTCGGCGAGTAAACAAGACGTCAGGCACCGGGGCGGAGGGGGGCGCCGGCCATCTCCTGCGCTGATGGACGCCATTCTCCGGCTTTATTCAATTAAAGTCTCCTCAAGAAAATCAGAGAGCTGCTGGGGGCAGTAAAAGGAAGCCCGCCGGTCAATTAGGCTCCGAACCCGTGATTAGCGGGCAAATCACGTCCCTGCTAGGATTGAGAAAGCTCTGAGTGGCAGCGGAGGGGGGGGGCGCGGGGATCTGCTGTCCTTTGTCTCTCTGATAGCGCACCGAAATTAAAAGAAAGCTGCCTGTTATTAAACGGGAAGAGCCGGGTTCGCGGAGTAACGTGAGAGGATGTCCTGC
This sequence comes from Periplaneta americana, assembly GCF_040183065.1. Taxonomy (NCBI): domain Eukaryota; kingdom Metazoa; phylum Arthropoda; class Insecta; order Blattodea; family Blattidae; genus Periplaneta; species Periplaneta americana. The sequence goes on from NC_091128.1 coordinate 177,238,415, forward strand.
TGCATGTAAATAATAATTTGTGAAAACAAAAGGGTGATCACTTACCGAAACACAACAGCCATCACTTACTTTGCTCAAATTTTTAATTCATATGTTACGATACGGACTATATCGAAGCAGAACAACAATCATTTGCATGTCATTTCACTTGTAATTTGCAAAAACAAAACAACATAATCATTAACATACAATTTACAAAGAAAATCAGCGAAAATCTGCCCTAGTAACTCTTGAATAATAACTTTATTCAATGTTAAAAAGGCACACCAGTATCCATAGTGATCTACAGACAGTTGAACAACGTGTAGATTATAGCGAAACAAATGATCGGTGACAAATCCCCAAACAGTTGTATAAGTGAATTTTTAGACTATTTTGAACTATTTTTGTTTAATTCTAAAGACACAAGGAATCAAGTCATTGTTGGAGACATTAACATACAAATTCTAGAAGACAAATTAGACAGTACTGGCAATAGGTACATGAATATCTTACACGAATATGGATTTGTCAAATTTTTACACTCTATTACTCGGCCTGATTTTAGGTCTTGCCTTGATCACATATTTTTTAAAACAAAGAGTAACTGGAAATTTGTACCTGCTGTTTTCTGTAGTGCTATTACCGACTACTATTCACTTATTGCATTATTAGAAATTGGAATTAAAAACCTGAATACATCTCACTATCCTCTCCATATAAAAATAAATATAAATTACAATAAGCTAATTTCGCTTATAGAAAAAGAAAATTGGGATTCCGTGCTTAACTGTGAAAATGCTGAATTATGCTTTCAAGTATTCCAAAATTTAATATCTAATTATATAGACATAAGCACAGATGTATCTTACCTTAAAGTATCTTGTAAATTAAGAAAAATAAAACCTGGATCACCACAGGTATCATTAAGTCAATCCGTGTAAGAGACAAATTAGCCAGAAATATTAGAAAAGAACCTGATAATATAAATCTAATAAATTATTACAAAAAATACAGAAATACTTTAACTCTTATTATAAGAAACATGAAAACTCAGTATTATCAATCTCAATTTCAGAAGTATCGAAATAATCCTAGGAAATTTTGGCAAACTATTAATGAAGCCACAGACGTAAATGTGAACCAAAATAGTATCATATCAGAGATTTTAAATGAAGAGGGAGAAATATTTAAAAACAAAAAAGACATAGGCCTAGCTAATGAATTTAATAAATATTTCTCAAAAGTAGGACATAGCATTGCATCGAACATCAACAAATCGGCATTTAACACGGAAAATTATTGCAGTGACCAAAATAAGCACGCATCTTCCTCCATGTTTTTATCACCAGTAACCGAAGAAGAAATTTATAATATTGTTAAATCCTTAAAAAATAATGTCTCACCGGGAATCGACAAAATTACAAATAACACATTAAAGATTATCATTAAACATATATTAAAACCGCTTGTTTATGTATTCAATCTATGTCTCACCCAAGGAGTTTTCCCAGAACCTCTGAAAAATGCTGTAGTTGTACCGGTCCATAAGTCAGGGGAAAGAAAAATTCTGAATAACTATAGACCTATATCCTTACTCTCTAGCTTCTCAAAGACATTATAAAAACGTTTGAAAAACAGATTAGTAAATTACTTAGAGAAAAATGAAATTCTGTCCAAACATCAGTATGGCTTCAGAAATAAATTATCTACGGATGACGCCATTATTGAAGTCGCTGGTAAAATTATGCAGGAGTTGGATAATGGTTCTAAATGTTTGGGGATTTTCTTAGATTTAAGGAAGGCTTTTGACACGGTTAACCATCACTTACTTCTGGACAAATTATTTGATATAGAAGTCAGGGGTATTGCGCATAAGTTATTTCAATCATACTTAAACAAAAGAACTCAGGTAACCAAAATTGATGATAATATCAGTGAAAATGTAAATATTGATATTGGTGTCCCTCAGGGAACAATTTTAGGTCCTATTCTATTTTTAATATATATTAATGATTTATTAAACATTGATTTGAAAGTACATAATGGCTCCTGTTATTCTTACGCTGATGATACGGTGGTGATTTTCAGTGGTTTAACTTGGGAGGACACTTATAAACATGCCAATGTAGGTATAAATTTGATCAAAAACTAGCTTGATGCAAATCTGCTACCTCTAAATATAACTAAAACTACTTTGGTGCCATTTTCTTTAACAGCCTCTGGATTGAACAAATTGAAATCACTTTCTCATATAAAATTAATAATCCACAACTCATTTTGTAAACTCTCTACAACCTGTAAATGCCCTTGCCTGAAAGAATCTGTAGATGTGAAATACCTGGGAATTATTGTTGATCAGCACTTGAAATGGGATAGACAAATCACCTTTTTATGTAACAGGATACGTAAAACAATTTACAAATTTGTAAACCTTCACCATTACTTGCCTACTCATGTATTACGTTTGGTTTATTTGGCTATAGTTGAATCTGTTATCCAATATGGTATAACTGGATGGGGAGGCATTACAAAAACTGCTCTTCTTCCTCTAATTATGTTGCAAAAACGTATGATCGAAATTTGTTTGAAAAGGCGACTGGATTATCCAACAAATTTGATCCATTCCGAATTGAATGTTTTTAGAATTGACCAAATTTATAAATACTCTTTAATGAAATTCTATCATAAAAATAGAATGAAATTTGTAGCTCAGTCACATGATCATAATACGAGACGAAATGAAATTCTTAAATTAGTTGAACCTGAATGTTTCACATCTGCTGCTTTACTACGCAGTAAAAATTATGGTCCACGGCTATATAATTCGATAATAAAATTTCATCCTGCATTGACTACTTTAAGCAATGAAATTTTCAGATCCAGAATTAAAAAATTTATATGACAGACCTCCCTGTATTATATTATGTACCATGTATTGTAAAACAAGTTTATTTCTATCCTAAGTGTATTTTTCTATCTTACCTTGGTTACTACATCAACATGACCTGTACTAATTATACTAGTAATAATAATTTCATATTAATCCACCAATCTCAACATCGTCTCTTTTTTCACTCAGTTATTACTAGTATTATTATTTACTAAATTTATTATCATCTTTATGTGAGCTTTTTCCTTAAGTATTTTGTCTACAAAGTATGTGTATCTATGTAACGGAACTGTCCCCGAACACGAGGGTATTTTAAAGTAACGTTTTTATGTATATGTTATTATTAAATAAAAACCAAAAAATTAAATCTAAAATGAATCATAATAAACAAATGTTGGAATTTTTGAAGACAGAAAAGACAAAACATGTAAATTATCGAGTAACAGTGTGTGAAGACAGACACATGACTAACGAAAGAGACTAAAAGAACAGTGATATAAAAAATGTGTAACATAAAAGATGCAGTTACACCCACATTTATCTGGACTCTACGAACCACATCTAAGGGACTCCAGAATAAGATAGACCAGTTACCATGACAACTGCAAATAGCAAAGAAACAGATGCCAGTTCTTTTGAAAACATCAAACATAGTGAAAGGGGACACTAAAGTTATTGCAGTTATGGTTTGTATCACATAGAGACCAACCCGGACTTTGTGACATCGTAGAATGTAAAAATAACGCAAAGTATGAAACCCTGTGACGTGGGTAGTTACACTTACTTAGTTACTGGCTTTTAAGGAACCCGGACGTTCATTGCCGCCCTCACATAAGCCCGCCATAGGTCCCTATCCTGAGCAAGATTAATCCAGTCTCTATCATCATATCCCACCTCCCTCAAATCCATTTTAATATTATCTTCCCATCTACGTCTCGGCCTCCCTAAAGATCTTTTTCCCTCCGGCCTCCCAACTAACACTTTAAATGCATTTCTGGATTCGCCCATACGTGCTACATGCCCTGCCCATCTCAAACGTCTGGATTTAATGTTCCTAATTATGTCAGGTGAAGAATACAATGCGTGCAGTTATGCGTTGTGTAACTTTCTCCATTCTCCTGTAACTTCATCCCTCTTAGCCACAAATATTTTCCTAAGCACCTTATTCTCAAACACCCTTAACCTATGTTCCTCTCTCAAGTGAGAGTCCAAGTTTCACAACCACAAAGAACAACCGGTAATATAACTGTTTTATAAATTCTAACTTTCAGATTTTTTGACAGCAGACTGGATGACAAAAGCTTCTCAACCGAATAATAACAGGCATTTCCCATATTTATTCTGTGTTTAATTTCCTCCCGAGTATCATTTATATTTGTTACTGTTGCTCCAAGATATTTGAACTTCTCCACCTCTTCAAAAGATAAATTTCCAATTTTTATATTTCAATTTCGTACAATATTCTCGTCTCTAGGCATAATCATATACTTAGTCTTTTCGGGATTTACTTCCAAACCTATCTCTTTACTTGCTTCCTGTAAAATTCCCGTGCTTTCCCTAAACGTTTGTGAATTTTCTCCTAATATATTCACGTCATCCGCATAGACAAGAAGCTGATGTAACCCGTTCAATTCAAAACCCTCTCTGTTATCCTGAACTTTCCTAACGGCATACTCTAGAGCGAAGTTAAAAAGTAAAGGTGATAGTGCATCTCCTTGCTTTAGCCCGCAGTGAATTGGAAACGTATCTGACAGAAACTGACCTATACGAACTCTGCTCTACGTTTCACTGAGACACATTTTAATTAATCGAACTAGTTTCTTGAAAATACCAAATTCAATACGAATATCGTATAAAACTTCTCTCTTAACCGAGTCATATGCCTTTTTGAAATCTAAGGTAGTTACACTGAATGTGAATAAAGAAGGAAGACGGACTTTTTAGTTTCGCCCTTGCATCAACAGCTCTCATGAGAAGTGGAGATCTGGATAGTTTGACTAATGGGTCTGGAGTCGTAAAGCAAACGTAAACACGTTTAATGCTTTTATATCATTAAATGAACGACTGGCGGAGTGTTTCACAGACAATACGCCTCTCAGATCCGACACTTCAAACAAACAGATGGAGCACACACACACACATTTGGTGTGTATTTACTCTTAGTGTGTTTCTTCACACGTGATCATAAAATGGAACTTGATACAGACACAAGTTAACTCTACCGAGGGCATAATACAGTAGCGGAATAAAGACCACGGCATCACAGTGATAATGGGATACGGAACTACATGTCGGGATCCCTATAGAATATATCAGATAAATTCCTTAGAAAGAATCCAGTATAGGGCAGCTAAATTTGTTAAAGGTAAAAGAGAAGATGGAAACGATACGATAAAAGAACTTAAATGGGAAGCTTTGGAAAACAGACGTAGGAAAACTAGAATAACATCATTGTATAGAGCACATCTAGGTCAGAAAGCATGGGTAGACATAACGGCTCGGTTAGAAAAGCCAACGTACTATGGTAGGAACGATCATGTTTTTAAAATCAAATGTAGGAAACAGAAAACGGATGTAGGTAAATTCTCATTTTTAAATAGAACTATGAATGATTGGAATGACCTACTGCAGCGGTCTTTGAGGGCTGTCCTTCCTTAAGGAGATCCAAGAATAACTTAAAAAGTTGTGTATGAAGTGTAAATTAAAATTAAGGTGACATTCAACATTTAATTTTTTAAGGTGACATGTATTTATCTAGCCTGACGAGTTTACTTCCTTGGTTTGAATTGTAAATTATTTAAAAATAGCGTGTAAGAGGGCCTTAGACTAGAAATGTTTAGCTTAAATGCAGTTCTGTTTATAAGTATGCATAAGGGTGTAATTATTTGACTTATTTGAACTGTTGTATCAGTGAAGCGAGGTGAGTCAGTGAAGTTATGGTTTTACAGTGCAATGAATAGTTCCGATCAGTGATAATTTATAGCGTCAATGAAATGTGTTATAGAGTGTCAGTGAAATGCGTCATAGTGCCACTATAGTGAGTGAGATGAGAGTAAAGTGAAAGACTATTGAAACTTATGTAGGGCCTATACATATGTAGGTTGTATTGTAAAATTAGGTATTTTATGTTTTATTATTAATTGTAATTATTGTGCTAAATTGTATTGTGTATTCTTATTGTATTGTGTATATAATTGTATTGTGTATTGTATAATTGTATTGTGTATTGTATAATTGTATTTTGTATTGTATAATTGTATTGTATAATTGTATTGTGTATTGTATAATTGTATTGTGTACTGTATAATTGTATTGTGTATTGTATAATTGTATTGTGTATTGAATAATTGTATTGTGTACTGTATAATTGTATTGTGTACTGTATAAATGTATTGTGTATTGTATAATTGTATTGTGTATAGTATAATTGTATTGTGTATAGTATAATTGTATTGTGTATAGTATAATAGTATTGTGTATTGTATAATTGTATTGTGTATTGTATAATTGTATTGTGTACTGTATAATTGTATTGTGTATTGTATAAGTGTATTGTGTATTGTATAATTGTATTGTGTATTGTATAATTGTATTGTGTACTGTATAATTGTATTGTGTACTCTATAATTGTATTGTGTATAATATAAATGTATTGTGTATAGTATAATTGTATTGTGTACTGTATAATTGTATTGTGTACTGTATAATTGTATTGTGTATTGTATAATTGTATTGTGTATTGTATAATTGTATTGTGTATTGTATAATTGTATTGTGTATTGTATAATTGTATTGTTGTTTGTATAATTGTATTGTGTATTGTATAATTGTATTGTGTATTGTATAATTGTATTGTGTGTAGTATAATAGTATTGTGTACTGTATAATTGTATTGTGTACTGTATAATTGTACTGTGTATTATATAATTGTATTGTGTACTGTATAATTGTATTGTGTATTGTATAATTGTATTGTGTATATAATTGTATTGTGTATTGTATAATTGTATTGTGTACTGTATAATTGTATTGTGTATTGTATAATTGTATTGTGTATATAATTGTATTGTGTATTGTATAATTGTATTGTGTACTGTATAATTGTATTGTGTATTGTATAATTGTATTGTGTATTGTATAATTGTATTGTGTATTGTATAATTGTATTGTGTATTGTATAATTGTATTGTGTACTGTATAATTGTATTGTGTATTGTATAATTGTATTGTGTATATAATTGTATTGTGTATTGTATAATTGTATTGTGTACTGTATAATTGTATTGTGTATTGTATAATTGTATTGTGTACTGTAAATTTTATTGTGTATTGCTTATCATTTTATTGTGTATTGTTTATATTGTGTATACCACTGCCACCGGGTGCTTGCCCACTTGCAGTGTAAGTAAATACATACATACATCAGAAGAAGAAGGAAAGGTAAACGACAAAAATTAACATACTGAAATAAGGGAATAAAAGAACGCATAAAAAATTAAATAAAGATGATGGGAAAGAATTAAACGTGACCAACAGAGAAAAACGAAACGAAATAATCAGGCGATCTAAATGACACAAACTACAATGTTTACGGAATTACAAATATCCAAGAATGTTTTGTTACATTATAAACGCTGGCAGATTGACATTTGCAGCACACTTAATCGAGTTTAAGGATGTTGGAGATGATGCATTTTCTTAGAATAATAATTCCGGTAGCTGCAGCAAAACAAAGAACAGAATACGGATGTTGTTAGGGGGATTGCCTGGATGTCTAACAAGGCGACTTGAAGACGATGATGAATTTTATTATTTTCATTAGGCCTATATCATTATTGGATATTATGTTTATTATTAGTAGTAACAGGCCTATACCCTAACTTTCATTGCTTTATTATTATTCTTATTATTATTATTATTATTATTATTATTATTATTATTATATCATTATTGGGTATTATATTAGATATTTGTCATTATTAACAATATATTTTTCATTGTTCTATTATTATTTTAATTATATTTTTAATAATAATATCCTCAGGTTGCGGATAGAGGAGACGGCCTCCAGATATGGAGGGTAGCTGCGAATATATTGAATAAGCAGTCGTGGACAGCCGATAAGGGGTGGTCCTCCAGCTTGGGGGTTGGGCGAAGGGCTAACAACCCATCACCGTAAAAACAGCTTGTTACGAATCCCTACAATAATCCCAAGAAACTAGTTCGATTAATTAAAATGTGTCTCAGTGAAACATACAGCAGAGTCCGTATAGGTCAGTTTCTATCTGATGCTTTTCCAATTCACTGCGGGCTAAAGCAAGGAGATGCACTATCACCTTTACTTTTTAACTTCGCTCTAGAATATGCCATTAGAAAAGTTCAGGATAACAGGCAGGGTTTGGAATTGAATGGGTTACATCAGCTGCTTGTCTATGCGGATGACGTGAATATGTTAGGAGAAAATACACAAACGATTAGGGAAAACACGGAAATTTTACTTGAAGCAAGTAAAGCGATCGGTTTGGAAGTAAATCCCGAAAAGACGAAGTATATGATTATGTCTCGTGACCAGAATATTGTACGAAATTGAAATATAAAAATTGGAGATTTATCCTTCGAAGAGGTGGAAAAATTCAAATACCTTGGAGCAACAGTAACAAATATAAATGATACTCGGGAGGAAATTAAACGCAGAATAAATATGGGAAATGCCTGTTATTATTCGGTTGAGAAGCTTTTGTCATCTAGTCTGCTGTCAAAAAATCTGAAAGTTAGAATTTATAAAACAGTTATATTACCGTTTGTTCTGTATGGTTGTGAAACTTGGACTCTCACTCTGAGAGAGGAACATAGGTTAAGGGTGTTTGAGAATAAGGTGCTTAGGAAAATATTTGGGGCTAAGCGGGATGAAGCTACAGGAGAATGGAGAAAGTTACACAACACAGAACTGCACGTATTGTAGGCTCTTCTTCACCTAACATAATTAGGAACATTAAATCCAGACGTTTGAGATGGGCAGGGCATGTAGCACGTATGGGCGACTCCAGAAATGCACATAGAGTGTTAGTTGGGAGACCGGAGGGAAAAAGACCTTTAGGGAGGCCGAGACGTAGATGGGAGGATAATATTAAAATGGATTTGAGGGAGGTGGGGTGTGATGATAGAGACTGGATTAATCTTGCTCAGGATAGGAACCGATGTCGGGCTTATGTGAGGGCGGCAATGAACCTTCGGGTTCCTTAAAAGCCATTTGTAAGTAAGTAAGTAATAATAATAATAATAATAATAATAATAATGATAATAATAATAATAGTTAGGAGAAAACCCACAAACTATTAGGTAAAACACGGGAATTTTATTTGAAGTAGGCCTAAGAAAGAGCTAGGTTTAGAAGTAAATCCTGAAAAGAAAAAGTAGCCTAGCTTATATATGATTATATCTCGTGGCCAGAACATAGTACGAAATGAAAATATAAAAATTGGAAAATTATCCTTTGAAAAAGTGGAAAAATTCAAGGACATTGGAGCAACAGTAACAAATATAAATGATACTCGGGAGGAAATTAAACACAGAATAAATATAGGAAATGCCTCCTATTATTCGGTTGAGAACATTTTGTCATCCAGTCTGCTGTCAAAAAAATCTGAAAGTTAGAATTTATAAAACAGTTATATTACCGGTTGTTCTGTATGGTTGTGAAACTTGGACTCTCACTTAAAGAGAGGAACATAGGTTAAGGGTGTTTGAGAATAAGGTATTTAGGAAAATATTTGGGGCTAAGCGGGATGAAGCTACAGGAGAATGGAGAAAGTTACACAACACAGAACTGCACGCATTGTAGGCTCTTCTTCACCTAACATAATTAGGAACATTAAATCCAGACGTTTGAGATGGGCAGGGCATGTAGCACGTATGGGCGACTCCAGAAATGCACATAGAGTGTTAGTTGGGAGACCGGAGGGAAAAAGACCTTTAGGGAGGCCGAGACGTAGATGGGAGGATAATATTAAAATGGATTTGAGGGAGGTGGGGTGTGATGATAGAGACTGGATTAATCTTGCTCAGGATAGGAACCGATGTCGGGCTTATGTGAGGGCGGCAATGAACCTTCGGGTTCCTTAAAAGCCATTTGTAAGTAAGTAAGTAAGTAATAATAATAATAATAATAATAATAATAATAATAATAATAATAATGATAATAATAATAATAGTTAGGAGAAAACCCACAAACTATTAGGTAAAACACGGGAATTTTATTTGAAGTAGGCCTAAGAAAGAGCTAGGTTTAGAAGTAAATCCTGAAAAGAAAAAGTAGCCTAGCTTATATATGATTATATCTCGTGGCCAGAACATAGTACGAAATGAAAATATAAAAATTGGAAAATTATCCTTTGAAAAAGTGGAAAAATTCAAGGACATTGGAGCAACAGTAACAAATATAAATGATACTCGGGAGGAAATTAAACACAGAATAAATATAGGAAATGCCTCCTATTATTCGGTTGAGAACATTTTGTCATCCAGTCTGCTGTCAAAAAAATCTGAAAGTTAGAATTTATAAAACAGTTATATTACCGGTTGTTCTGTATGGTTGTGAAACTTGGACTCTCACTTAAAGAGAGGAACATAGGTTAAGGGTGTTTGAGAATAAGGTATTTAGGAAAATATTTGGGGCTAAGCGGGATGAAGCTACAGGAGAATGGAGAAAGTTACACAACACAGAACTGCACGCATTGTAGGCTCTTCTTCACCTAACATAATTAGGAACATTAAATCCAGACGTTTGAGATGGGCAGGGCATGTAGCACGTATGGGCGACTCCAGAAATGCACATAGAGTGTTAGTTGGGAGACCGGAGGGAAAAAGACCTTTAGGGAGGCCGAGACGTAGATGGGAGGATAATATTAAAATGGATTTGAGGGAGGTGGGGTGTGATGATAGAGACTGGATTAATCTTGCTCAGGATAGGAACCGATGTCGGGCTTATGTGAGGGCGGCAATGAACCTTCGGGTTCCTTAAAAGCCATTTGTAAGTAAGTAAGTAAGTAATAATAATAATAATAATAATAATAATAATAATAATAATAATGATAATAATAATAATAGTTAGGAGAAAACCCACAAACTATTAGGTAAAACACGGGAATTTTATTTGAAGTAGGCCTAAGAAAGAGCTAGGTTTAGAAGTAAATCCTGAAAAGAAAAAGTAGCCTAGCTTATATATGATTATATCTCGTGGCCAGAACATAGTACGAAATGAAAATATAAAAATTGGAAAATTATCCTTTGAAAAAGTGGAAAAATTCAAGGACATTGGAGCAACAGTAACAAATATAAATGATACTCGGGAGGAAATTAAACACAGAATAAATATAGGAAATGCCTCCTATTATTCGGTTGAGAACATTTTGTCATCCAGTCTGCTGTCAAAAAAATCTGAAAGTTAGAATTTATAAAACAGTTATATTACCGGTTGTTCTGTATGGTTGTGAAACTTGGACTCTCACTTTGAGACAGGAACAGAGATTAATGGTGTTTGAGAATAAGTACTTTACTTACTTACAAATGGCTTTTAAGGAACCCGAAGGTTCATTGCCGCCCTCACATAAGCCCGCCATTGGTCCCTATCCTGAGCAAGATAAATCCAGTCTCTATCATCATATCCCACCTCCCTCAAATCCATTTTAATATTATCCTCCCATCTACGTCTCGGCCTCCCTAAAGGTCTTTTTCCCTCCGGTCTCCCAACTAAAACTCTATATGCATTTCTGGATTCGCCCATACGTGCTACATGCCCTGCCCATCTCAAACGTCTGGATTTAATGTTCCTAATTATGTCAGGTGAAGAATACAATGCGTGCAGTTCTGCGTTGTGTAACTTTCTCCATTCTCCTGTAACTTCATCCCTCTTAGCCCCAAATATTTTCCTAAGCACCTTATTCTCAAAAACCCTTAACCTATGTTCCTCTCTCAGAGTGAGAGTCCAAGTTTCACAACCATATAGAACAACCGGTAATATAGGGGAGAGTCGGGTAGTATCGGACATCGGGTAGTATCGGACAGTGCGTTTCTTTCACCTACCACCACATGGTAGTACCTGAATGACAGGGTTACGTTTCTCTATGCGAAATCACAGAAACGTAACCATTTCAATCAGGTACTATCATCGTGTCGTAGATGAAAGAAACTCACTGTCCGATATTACCCGATGTCCGATACTACCCGACTCTCCCCTAACTGTTGAATAAGTAATTTGCTTAGGAAAATATTTGGGGCTAAGAGGGATGAAGTTACAGGAGAATGGAGAAAGTTACACAACACAGAACTGCACGCATTGTATTCTTCACCTGACATAATTAGGAACATTAAATCCAGACGTTTGAGATGGGCAGGACATGTAGCATGTATGGGCAAATCCAGAAGTGTATAAGCTATAGAGTGTTAGTTGGGGGACCAGAGGGAAAAATAACTTTGGGGAGATCGAGACGTAGAAGGGAGGATAATATTGAAATGGATTTGAGGGATTTGAGGTGGGATAAGATGATAGAGACTGGATTAATCTTGCTCAGGATAGGGACCGATGGCGGGCTTATGTGAGGGCGGCAATGAACCTCCGTGTTCACTAAAATGCATAAGTGAGTGAATAATAATAATAATAATAATAATAATAATAATAACATATTTTCCAACCAACGTTGCACTTTTCGTTCAGTAGTCCGCTGAATGTATTCGGAATCCTAAAATAAGTTTGCGCTTTGCACGAAATTAACAATTTTATGGTCCAATGCAAGACTCCATTAACCAAATCAAGCACATGTTCTATAAATAAACGAGATAAATGACCAAGGCAATTCATAATTGATAATATTCTTTCCAACATTTTATTAATTAGGCCTATAAACATTCAGAATTCCAAGAGAAAATCAAGCATTTCAGGAAGGTTATAAAACTCTTATAAGATTTAACTTTAGGAAACATTTAACAATTTTATGTGAATTATATGTTAGGCCCATAAACGTAGCATGCTTCGATTAGACGAGTAACAGTAGCTTATCTTATATATTGATTATCATCATTTTTATTTCAGAGCGTTATGGGATATTAATATATCAATGTTTCAGAGTTTGCAACTTCCATTTGGTCTTGGTACACTGTTTTCCAGTTAATCATTTTGAAAATTCTGTAATAAACCGTTACACAGTTACCGTCGCCGTAGATAACGTTGCCATGGTTACCGTTATCAAAGTTACAGTTGCCATGATGATCAGTTACTTTTATACTCCACGACCGGACTTCTTTTTTCTTCGTGTTCATATGCTCTTATTAATTGTTATATTATTTTGTTCATCCATTTTTCCGTTGAACTGAAGTTTCGTTATGAAATAAATTTTAGACTTACAGAATTTTTTATTCTCTAAATACCTATTACTTATTTATTTATTTATTTACTTATTATTTATTTATTTATCTATTTATTGATTGTTTGATTGATTTATTGATTGATTTATTCATTTATTTATTGGCTGATTAATGTATTTATTTATTATTTTATTTATTTATTGGTTGATTAATGTATTTATGTATTTATTTATTTATTTATTTATTTATTTATTTATTCATTCATTTATTCATTGATTGATTGATTGATTTATTTATTTATTGACTTATTTATTTACATATTGATTGATTGATTGATTTATTGCTTTATTTATTTATTTATTTATTCATTCATTTATTTATTGACTGATTTATTTACTTATTTCTTTATTTCTTTATTTATTTATTGACTGATTTATTTACTTATTTATTGATTGATTGGTTTATTTATTTATTGCTTTATTCATTCATTTATTTATTGACTGATTTATTTACTTATTGATTGATTGATTGATTGATTTATTTATTCATTATTGATTAATTTATTTGCTTATTTATTTTTTATTTATTGACTGATTTATTTATTTATTTATTCATTTATTTATTGATTAATTAATTAATGTATTTATTTATTATTTTTTATTTATTCATTTATTTATTATTTTTATTTATTTGTTTATTGATTGATTGATTGGTTGATTAATGTATTTATTTATTTATATATATTTATTTATTTATATATATATTTATTTATTTAGGTATTTAATTAATTAATATTTTATTTATTTATTTATTTATTTTTATTTTATCATTAATTCATTTTTGCAAAGTGCACATGTACAATACCCATACTCTATTTTATAGAAAAGTTCTATTCCTTACAAAATACTGTAAAATTGAAATGTTGTGGTTGAAACCTTTTCGTTTTATTAGCTTATGGAAATGCTTCCACTTCATGAATTTTATTTGTTGCATAAAATTTCGTTTGCTATATAACATCTTTCACTCACAAGCATACATTCTGATGGGAGCAGATAAAAAAATATTTTTTTTCTTACAACATGTTAATAATGTCAAAACAACTGCTTAAGGCTTATACAAATTTTGACCACTCCAGCGCAATTACGAGGGCCACCAGAAAGTATGTTTCCCTTGGACCGTTTACAGAAAGAAAGCACAATTTCATGGAAACATTTATTGGAACGGATACAGCAATTTATTGTTGAGCTACTTTTCAACATATTCCTCACCGGAACTGAAACATTTCTCATATCGTGGGATCAACGTTTTTATCCCTGTGTCGTAGAAGTTTGCCGCCTGGGATCGGAACCAGTGTGTGACAGCGTCTGCACCTCTCTGCTGATTCCATGGTATGAGAAATGTCTCAATTGCGGTGAGAGTTATGTCGGAAAATAGCGCAACAATTCCTGTATCTGTTCAAATAAATCTTTCCATGAAATTGTGTTTTTTTTCTGTAAACGGCCCCAGCGATATTTACTTTCTGGGGAGCCCTCTTAATTGCGCTGGAGTGGCTAAAATTAGTGTAAGCACTTGTTTTGACATTATTAACATGGTGCAAGAAACAATATTAACTTTTTTATCTGCCCACATGGAAATGTTTGCTTGTTAGATGTTTATTCTTTATTGTGTATATTTATTGTCATCAAAATTATTAGTCTTTTAGAGATCCAGTTGTTTCCAATTTGTTTACCAGTCCCAATATTGTGTTCCTTGCGAACATAAAATTCTCTCTGGTATGCCCTTTGAGTAGTTGTAATTGAATTTGTAATCCAGTATTGCTTCACAAGGAAGAGCCGTTGATTTAATGTGTACTGCATTTTCAGTGACTAAAGGGGAGAGGATGATATTTTTAAAACGTTTTTCCTATTTGGTGTAAAATATTCATTTTTTTTATGTAGAGAGCTCATAGCTGTGGCAACTCAACCAAATAAAAATATTTTGAAAAAAAAAAAAAATTATTTGGGGGCCCAAATTTGAAAAAAAAATATACCCAATGCAGGATTGTACTAAAACCGATATATCTAAACCGTTTTTAAAGATAGATTCAAACAGATTTTTCCAATGTATTTGCAAAAGCATGTTCCACAAACTGTCTGTAACAGAATTTCGATATTAGGCCCTACGTTTGTAAAATAAACAATTAAAATTTAATAACAATTTTCTGATTTCCTTTCTTGCAAATAAACGGACGTATTTTTAAAATGAAATCAATTAACAAAATTTTGTTACAGAGAAAAGTTTCCTTATAGTCTAAAGAATGTGTGTTCTAAATTTATTGCACATATTGTGAATTTTATTTAGTAACAACAATGTAATTTATTCGTCACAACAATAATTCCTTTCTACAATTCACCTTAAACGCTCTCGTCAACAATTGGATATTCACTCACACAGTATTCGTTATAGCACTCCACCGACGACAATGACAATTGACTTGGACTATTACGCACAACAATGAACTGTTAATCTTAACTAATATTTACAAAGCACTATTTACAAATCAGAACTACCAGTTCTCAGTTCACAGTTCTTCTATCTCAGTCACTCGAGTTCACGGTATCTCGAACCACAGACCTTCAGAGACAGTTCACTGTACTCGAACTCGGGTCCCTCCAACTGCGGTCCACTGCACTCGAACTCAGGTCCCTCCAACTGCGGTCCACTGCACTCGAACTCAGGCCTTCGGATGCTGATACAGTTGCGGACGCACACTCGAGTCGAACTCCGGTACACAAGGCTTGCTTGTTCTGGCTTACTCACTGACTGAATAACTGAAAACTCTGTCTAGTTCGCTGGCGCCTGCTCTTTTATAGCAAAATCATAGTTGCGAGAACCTTCTACAGGTGTGTAGAGAATTATCTCAATATCTCTACATCGACAGACGTCTGGAATAGTCGAGAAGGTCGTTCCACATTCACTGCGTCAAGTAGCAGCTGCGCGCGCAGACTCGTCGCGTGACGTAATACACCCTCTCTCTTCTCTCCACCGCGCGACGTCACTCAATGTTCCGTGGAGCCTGTGCGATCTGCTTTCTTGCGGGACGCTGGTCGTGAGTTCGATTCTCACGTCGCTGTCACATTGCCCCCTCCTTAGGGCTGCTCGTCCCGGGCAGTCCCTTGGTAGACGGCTAATCGGTCCAGATGCACCACCATCATCTTCCCTCGAGGTTGTCGCTGGATCCGGTACACCACGTCGTTGATCCGGGTCACCACGCGGTATGGTCCATCCCAGGCACGCTGCAGCTTTGGTGATTTCCCTTTGGTCCTGGTAGGTCGATACAGCCACACCCGGTCGCCCTCCTGGAATCCTGCAGAGTTGGCCAATCTGTCGTAGCGCACCTTCATCCTGTCGCTGGCCATCTTGAGGTGCTCTCTGGCCAGTTGGTGAATTCCATTCAACTTCTCGGTGAGTTCTGCCACATAGTCAGTCGCTGGCTGGTCGGCGCTGGGTGGCGTGCCAAACAGCAGATCACAGGGCAGGCGCAGCTCTCTCCCGAAGACCATGTTTGCCGGTGTCATCCCTGTTGTATCGTGGACCGAAGCTCTGTAGGCCAAGAGGAACAGTGGGACTCTGGCATCCCAGTCTCGTTGATGGTTGGACACCACCTTCCGCAGATGCTCTTCCAAGGTTTTGATGTAGCGTTCCACCATACCATCGGACTGTGGGTGGAGGGGAGTGGTCCTGGTTTTATGCACCCCCAGACGCTCGAACAATTCTCCCATCAGGTTGGATTCGAAGTTGCGCCCCTGATCGCTATGCAATTCCCGGGGCACCCCGAATCGGCAGATGAAGTTGTCAAGGAGCGCGTCGGCCACCGTCGAAGCCTCTTGGTTGGGAATCGCGTACACCTCTGGCCATTTTGTGAAGTAATCCATGGCGACTAGCAGGTAGCGGTTCCCGCGATCCGTGACCGGGAACGGTCCAGCAACATCAATGGCGATCCTCTCAAAAGGAGCTCCCAAGTTGTACTGCTGCATGGCTCCCCTGCTGCGGGTCCTTGGTCCGCGACTGGCTGCACAGGTGTCGCATCTTCGGCACCATTGTTCCGTGTCGGTTCTCTGATGCAACCAATAGAACCTCTGCCTTAACTTGTCCAGCGTCCTGTTGGCTCCCAGGTGGCCTCCAGTCACTCCAGCATGAGTCTCCTCCAGCACTTCCTTCACCTTGCTCCTGGGCAGGACAAGTTGTTCTATGCGGGTCCTTCCATCGGCCGACTCCCAAATCCTCTTCAGGATACCGTCCTTGACAGTGAAGGATTCCCACTGGGCCCAGTAGCTCTTGTAAGTGGTGCTACGGTTGGCGATATCGGCCCATACTGGTCTCTGGCCGGACTCCACATCACGTAGTAGCTGTCCAATGTTTGGGTCCTCCAGCTGCTCCCTCCTTATGGCGGCGTTATCCCATCCTGGGCTCGGCTGGGCGGCAATTGCTCGGACTGCGTGGGCGCCATCCCGCTCTTCTACTTTCAGGCAGTGTTTGCAGCCATCCGGGCACGGACGTCGTGACAGGGCATCAGCGTTGGAATGTTTCTTCCCTTGTCGGTGTTCAGAGGTGAAGTTGTACTCCTGCAAACGTTGAACCCAACGGGCGGTCTGCCCCTCCAGATTCTTGAAGCCCAATAGCCAGGTGAGTGCAGAATGGTCTGTCCTCAGATGGAATTCCTGGCCATACAAATATTTGTGGAAGTGCTTCAGGGCTTCCACAATGGCAAGAAGTTCTCTACGCGTCACACAGTAGTTTCTCTCAGCCTTGGATAGTGTTCGGCTGAAGTAGGCAATCACCCTCTCTTGCCCGTCCTGTTCCTGAGAGAGTACTCCGCCGATGCCTACGTTGCTAGCGTCCGTGTCGAGCGTGAACTTCCTTCCAGGGATGGGATACCCCAGTACAGGAGCAGTGCAGAGCGCCTCTTTCAGCGACTGGAAGGATGACTCCGCCTCGTCTGTCCACTGGAATTGTCGTTTCTCCTCGGTCAGCTGGGTTAGAGGCTTAGCGATGTTGGCGTACCCAGCTACGAACCTTCTGTAATAAGTGCAGAGGCCGAGAAAGCGGCGCAGCTCCTGCTTGTCCCTCGGTCTCGGCCATCCTCTGACGGCTTGTAGCTTCTCCGGGTCCGTGGCCACTCCGTTGGTCCCTACTACGTGTCCCAAGTAGTTGACCTTCTTCTGGAATAGATGACATTTCTTCGGGTTCAACTTCAGCCTGGCTTGTCGCAGTCTCTCGAACACTTTCCTCAGGTTCAACAGCTGCTCGCTGAAAGTCTTGCCCACCACGATGACGTCATCAAGGTACAGCAAACAGGTGTCGTATGTCAGGCCTCTCATTACGGACTCCATTAGTCTCTGGAATGTAGCCGGGGCGTTGCAGAGGCCGAACGGCATAACGGTGAACTGCCATAGTCCTTGGCCTGTAGAGAATGCCGTTTTCTCCTTATCCTCCGGATGTAGCGCCACCTGCCAGTATCCTGACTTGAGATCCAACGTCGAGAACCACTCTGCTCCGGCCAGGGTGTCCAAGGTGTCGTCAATTCGTGGAAGGGGAAAGCAGTCTTTCCTGGTGACGTCATTCAGTCTTCTGTAGTCCACGCAGAAACGCAGGTCTCCATTCTTCTTCTTCACCAGCACCACAGGTGATGACCAAGGGCTGTCGGATTCCTCGATGACCCCTCTTGCTTTCATGCCCTCCAGTTGGCTGTCAATCTCCCTCTGTTTAGCTAGAGGGACGCGTCGAGGAGGTTGTCTGATTGGGCGAGCATTTCCGGTGTCGATGCGGTGATGAACTTTCTCCGTTCTCCCGTAGTCATTTTCAGACAGACTGAACACGTCCTGAAATTCTGTCAGTAGATCGTGGACTTGTCTTCTTTCTCTTTTGCTTAAATTCGCCGGCAATTCTCGAGCCAGCTCTTTCAGTGATGGGTCTAGATCTGGATGTGGTCGGTGACACTCCTCGTTTTCTGCCAGCGACGTCACAGACACCACCGGCTCGACGCTACCTAGTACAGTTCCACTAGGCACCTCCTTGTCCCGATTGGTGACATTCAGGACCCTCACCGGTACCACCTTCTGATTCGGGAGTAGGGATCTGGCCACATAAACCCCATGTATCGGAGTTGTTTGCGAATCGAGGAGCAGGTTTCTCTTAGGTTGTCCGTCCAGTCTTGCCGTCACCACCATCTCGCAGCCTGCCGGGATTGTCACATGATTCTCCAGGGTGAGTCAGCCGGCCATGGGTTGGTCTTCGACGTCCCTCAGGAACACTTCATCCTGACCAAAACGCAGGATACGGCGCCTGACGTCCACCGTGGCATCGAAGATCCGCATGGCGTCGAGTCCCAGGATGACGTCTTCAGTGATGTTGGCGACGAACACCCACATCTCCAGTCTCCTCTTTCCCAATGTCAGATCCAGGAAAACCTCCTTTTGGATGGGCAGGTTCTCGCCTGAGGCAGTACGTAGCTCATACCGGCGCAGCGGCGTCCTCCCAGGTAGGCCACGCACGACTTCCGGTCTGGCGATAGTGAGCGACGCCCAGGTGTCTACCAGTACTCTGCATGGGCGGCCTCTTATCCATCCGTCAGCAATCAGCCCATCGTCGCATCTTCTGTTAACCGTCTTCAAGATCAGCCGAGGGGATGGTGATGACGGCGCCGACGTGCCCCTCGTCGCATCGGCCCCTTTTAGTTTTCCTGTTTGTGACCAGATCGGTCACAGTCCCTCCTCAGGTGTCCAGGCTCGCCGCAGGACCAGCAGGTGGGCACTCCTCGTCTTCGTCGCTCGGGTGATTTCGGTTGACGTTCCTTGACGTCGGCCGCCGCGACGCTCCTAATCCGGTGCAATGCCGAGACGTTCGCCGTCAACTTGGCTGCCTCCATCCTGAGGGCCGCCGCCAGAGCTGCATTGATGGTGCGATGCTCTGCCAGGAGTAGCTGTTGCTTTATTTCCGGGTCTCGAACTCCGCTGCCGAAGGTGTAGGCCGCCTCTCCAGCGATGAAGTCATTAGGTAGGCCCCTGAGCGCCTTATGGGCCAGTTGTTCCACCGCCATCGCGAATTCTTGCAGGGACTCGCCTGACTGTTGGACCCTCGTTTTTAGTTGGGTCCTAAATGCTGCAGCAAGTTGATGGTCACCATAACGTCCCTCCAAGGCCGCCATTATCTCAGCGGCTGTCCCATCTTCTGGAACGCTGTGAAGAATCTCCGACGCCTGTCCCTGAAGCGCGGCCAGCAGCTGAGTAGTTTTCTCTTCTGGCGTCCACCCATTGTGCTCTGCGATGGCCTCGAACTGGCGACGGAATATCGCCCAAGACGTCGTACCGTCGAACTTCGGCGTCTTGACGTTGTGATGTCTGGCTGAAGCCGATGGTTCCGCAGGGGCACTATATGGAGTCCTCAACTCTGTGGCCGCTTCTTGCATGGCACGTCGAACCTCCTCGGCAACTATCTGTTTATGTTCTCTAGCCTGGCGATCCACCAACGCGAGGATGTGTTTGTTTTCTTCAGCATGTCGGTCCATCAACGTCAGTATGTGCTTGTTTTCTTCAGCATGTCTGTCCATCACCTCACTCGTCTTGTCCAGCAACTCGCTCGTCTGCACTTGACGACGCTCGAGATCGCGGATTTTGCCGTCGAAATGGTCTACCTCCTGTCTCAATTCGGTTACTGTCTCGTTTATAGTTGTAAAATTCTTGTTTAGGTTGTCAAGATCGGCTTTGAGTTCGTCTTTCACGATGGCGACAATTCCATCTACGTGGGCTGAAACGCTTTCAATTTTCGTAGTGACGTCATCTTTCACTTCACTTATGTCGCCTTTCACTTCACTTATGTCACTTTTCAATTCCGCGATGGCTTGCAGGATCAGCTGTAGGTTCTCCATTGTCGATAAGATCCCACTTCTGACACCGGCTGGCTTGCTTGCTCTGGCTTTCTCACTGACTGAATAACTGAAAACTCTCTCTAGTTCGCTGGCGCCTGCTCTTTTATAGCAAAATCATAGTTGCGAGAACCTTCTACAGGTGTGTAGAGAATTATCTCAATATCTCTACATCGACAGACGTCTGGAATAGTCGAGAAGGTCGTTCCACATTCACTGCGTCAAGTAGCAGCTGCGCGCGCAGACTCGTCGCGTGACGTAATACACCCTCTCTCTTCTCTCCACCGCGCGACGTCACTCAATGTTCCGTGGAGCCTGTGCGATCTGCTTTCTTGCGGGACGCTGGTCGTGAGTTCGATTCTCACGTCGCTGTCACAATATCTTTAATAGTTCAGAAATTATATCCATTTTTGTCTGGCAATGTAGCAAAAAAAAAAAATGAAGTTACTGGAAACCGATAAAAGCGGGCGTGTGATTTAAAAATCCATAGCGCAGGAAGTTTAAAAATGACGTCTCAACATCTGATAAGGGCACAAATACCCACAAAATGTTATGTTATGCATTCTACACATATCACAGGGTATTTAAAAGAATTTGTTTTTTAAATTTACTCATTTTTCACCAAAAAATACCATCCTCAACCCTAAAACAAAATGTCGAAAAGAGCTACCAACAATAAGCAATAAAGAATAAACATCTGCGCATCTCGTGAGAGGGAATCAAAACTCCTGCTTAATTTGACGTTAAAAACTGGTTATTAAGTGAATTTCCAGCGGAATAAATAAAGAATTTTAACATTTGGTATAGAGGTTAGTAATCTCCAAAAGATAATCTACATTTGAAGTATAACAAATTATAGCTTTGAAATAAATAAAGAAAGAAATACTAGTGGCTTGTGCAGAAAATGCTGCAAACTAAGTTCATTATACGTTAAAATAAAAATTTTTCAGGTTTATTTTCAATGAAAAATACCAGACATTTTTAAAGTTATTTGCTTCCATAATAATGAAACACACTCCCTCTGAATGGGTTTTATGTCCAATACTTTTTCTTGAATCTATGTATCCTACGTCTCTTGAGTTTCAACGCGAAAATGCAAGTAACAATGTCAGGACGATCAGTGGGTCTTTCACGTGGGAATAAAGCAATAGCTATTTCAGGTCATAGGGGACTGTAAAAGTTAGGTTTGCTATGCTTTGGAACAATAGACATAGCATTTTGGTATAGGTGCTGCATGTAGAGCTTGAAATGTAGAGGGTAAAATCATTTTATCCTGCTAAGAGATCTTGCTGAAATGATCGGGAGACTACAAAATTTTTAGGTCTCTTATTTCATCAGTAAGTAATACCTTTTGGTCTTTCCTTAGGAACTGTAATTTTTGCGCTCTCTCGAGCCAATACTGAAGAGAATGACGCATATAAATATCTACACCACATCGCCATTAAATATATGAAAAAGATCCAACCCACTTGATTAATAACTATAAAAATATTTCATTATTAATAACAATATTATCTTACATAAGTTTTGTGGTTTTATACTACATAGCCGCCATTCAGTAAATTATAGAAATGAAGATCTAATTCCATATATTCTCTACATCTACTTATATAACCCCAAAACGTTTCACTTTCATATCATCAATATAGCATTAATATGTATAATTAATGAAAAATAGTCGCATCATGGCATTAATTATAATAATATTTCATTTCTAATAGTAATAATGTCATCAAACCACCTCAAGTTTTGTAGATTTTAATATCCAATACACAGCTGTACTCATAAAATTACATACCGCAGAATCAGACCTGTAAATTATTATTTTTAGTAAGCCTTGAAGTTTTTAATAACCAATGGAATTTGAGCTCTAAATATGTCAGCAATCTTGCAGGTCATGGCCTTCGTGTAATAGTTTATTGTTTATTGTAGGCTAGTGTGTGTTTTGTTTTATTCTGAAATGATGTAATTAGTTCTCAAAATTGATGAAAGATGGATTTCGGAAAATATGAAAATTATGTAGGAAAACTAATGCTTTACTGAAAGTTACTATTTTTCTGAAAAACTTCGGGTTCTAAGCTTGAAAATGAGGGGTCATTTACTGTACAAAAATCCGTTCAGCCGTTTTCCTCTAATTTACATTATCAGTTCAAATTATACAGAGTGATTTACATAGAACTGACACATTTCTTTCATTAATTGTTTCAAAATGAATTGTGCTAGCGACAACTTATTATACTTAAAATGTAGAGGAATTTTGGGAGATTATTTACCTCTATAGCAAATGTTGAAAATGTCCTCCATCCTGCATAAGGCACAACTCAACACGTCGTTCTATGTTACTGGCCACTCGTTGGAGGACTCTGTTGTCAATAGCTTGAATCTCCTGTGTGATGTTGTGCTTCAGATCGTCCAATGTCTGGGGACGTGTGGAGTAAACCCTGTCTTTTAAGTAACCCCATAGAAAGAAGTCCGGCGTTGTCAAATCCGGAGATCTCAGTGGCCACATGTTCCTGGAAATTATTCGGTCGTCACATAACTGGATAAATGGAACCATGCTTCATCTGTGAACCATGTGATGGACAATATGGCAGGATTTTGCACAATGAACGTCTGAAACCAACGACAATAATTCAATCTTTTATCCTTATCTGGTTCCTGTAGCTGATGAACAACCGTAACCCTATATGGCTTTAGGCTCTCTGACACATTGAGTAGGTGTACCCTGTCTCCTGCGACAAACGTCTTAGTGATTTTTTGGGTGACTGCTCCAGTCGTGCTCTTACGTCAACAACAACCGTGGGAAGCCTAGATGAACGATGCTTGCCCTTTTCACTCACCAGAGATCCAGTTGTTTCCAATTTGTTTACCAGTCCCAGTATTGTGTTTCTTTTGGGAGGATTGCGAACACCAAATTCTCTCTGATATGCCCTTTGGGTAGCTGTAATTGAATTCGTAATCCAGTATTGCTTCACAAGGAAGAGTCGTTGATTTAATGTGTACTGCATTTTCACGTTGACACAAAATGTGGAAAACAGCTGCCAACAATAGGAATAAAACATAAACATCTGCGCATCTAGTGCTGCCAACAATAGGAATAAAACATAAACATCTGCGCATCTAGTGACAAGGAATCGAAACTCCAGAACATTCTGCTTAATTTGGTGCTAAAATTGGGCCAGTGCTGTCAACAATAAGAATAAAACATAAACATCTGCGCATCTAGTGACAAGGAATCGAAACTCCAGAACATTCTGCTTAATTTGGTGCTAAAATTGGGTCAGTGCTGTCAACAATAGGAGTAAAACATAAACATCTGCGCATCTAGTGACAAGGAATCGAAACTCCAGAACATTCTGCTTAATTTGGTGCTAAAATTGGGTCAGTGCTGTCAACAATAGGAATAAAACATAAACATCTGCGCATCTAGTGACAAGGAATCGAAACTCCAGAACATTCTGCTTAATTTGGTGCTAAAATTGGGTCATTGAATGACTTTCCAACGGAATAATTAAAGAAAGAAATGTGTCAGTTCTATATAAATCACTCTGTAGATAGATAGATAGATAGATAGATAGATAGATAGATAGATAGATAGATAGATAGATAGATAGATAGATAGATAGATAGATAGATAGATAGATAGATAGATAGATAGATAGATAGATAGATAGATAGATAGATAGATAGATAGATAGATAGATAGATAGATAGATAGATAGATAGATAGATAGATAGATAGATAGATAGATAGATAGATAGATAGATAGATAGATAGATAGATAGATAGATAGATAGATAGATAGATAGATAGATAGATAGATAGATAGATAGATAGATAGATAGATAGATAGATAGATAGATAGATAGATAGATAGATAGATAGATAGATAGATAGATAGATAGATAGATAGATAGATAGATAGATAGATAGATAGATAGATAGATAGATAGATAGATAGATAGATAGATAGATAGATAGATAGATAGATAGATAGATAGATAGATAGATAGATAGATAGATAGATAGATAGATAGATAGATAGATAGATAGATAGATAGATAGATAGATAGATAGATAGATAGATAGATAGATAGATAGATAGATAGATAGATAGATAGATAGATAGATAGATAGATAGATAGATAGATAGATAGATAGATAGATAGATAGATAGATAGATAGATAGATAGATAGATAGATAGATAGATAGATAGATAGATAGATAGATAGATAGATAGATAGATAGATAGATAGATAGATAGATAGATAGATAGATAGATAGATAGATAGATAGATAGATAGATAGATAGATAGATAGATAGATAGATAGATAGATAGATAGATAGATAGATAGATAGATAGATAGATAGATAGATAGATAGATAGATAGATAGATAGATAGATAGATAGATAGATAGATAGATAGATAGATAGATAGATAGATAGATAGATAGATAGATAGATAGATAGATAGATAGATAGATAGATAGATAGATAGATAGATAGATAGATAGATAGATAGATAGATAGATAGATAGATAGATAGATAGATAGATAGATAGATAGATAGATAGATAGATAGATAGATAGATAGATAGATAGATAGATAGATAGATAGATAGATAGATAGATAGATAGATAGATAGATAGATAGATAGATAGATAGATAGATAGATAGATAGATAGATAGATAGATAGATAGATAGATAGATAGATAGATAGATAGATAGATAGATAGATAGATAGATAGATAGATAGATAGATAGATAGATAGATAGATAGATAGATAGATAGATAGATAGATAGATAGATAGATAGATAGATAGATAGATAGATAGATAGATAGATAGATAGATAGATAGATAGATAGATAGATAGATAGATAGATAGATAGATAGATAGATAGATAGATAGATAGATAGATAGATAGATAGATAGATAGATAGATAGATAGATAGATAGATAGATAGATAGATAGATAGATAGATAGATAGATAGATAGATAGATAGATAGATAGATAGATAGATAGATAGATAGATAGATAGATAGATAGATAGATAGATAGATAGATAGATAGATAGATAGATAGATAGATAGATAGATAGATAGATAGATAGATAGATAGATAGATAGATAGATAGATAGATAGATAGATAGATAGATAGATAGATAGATAGATAGATAGATAGATAGATAGATAGATAGATAGATAGATAGATAGATAGATAGATAGATAGATAGATAGATAGATAGATAGATAGATAGATAGATAGATAGATAGATAGATAGATAGATAGATAGATAGATAGATAGATAGATAGATAGATAGATAGATAGATAGATAGATAGATAGATAGATAGATAGATAGATAGATAGATAGATACTTCGTTGCTAGGGAAACATGGACAGCAGACAAGCTATAATTTCGGTGTCGTTTGTTTTGTCGCATACCGCATTTCCTATTTTGTTTAGGAAAAGAGTACCAGAAACACGACTGACTAAACAAACTCAGCACATCTGCAAGTAGCAAGGTTGCTTGGCAACCGGAACAGCTGCAGCACTGCGCTGTTTATTCATGCAGTAATGAAACAGATGAAGACGTAATCCGACTGTCGCATTGCTAAGTATCCGATCCGATATTGCTCACCTGTTGCATTTTAACAAGAGAAGACGAAACATTGAGGAGTTGCTAAGGCATAAAATTTGGACTTGTAACAAAACTTCTATATTAGAGCAGAACTGCTGGAGGTGGTGCAGGCTCAAAGCGCGTGCCTGACACCTCAGTCACAATAACGCCTTGCAGGGAGGCAATTTACAAGTTTACAGTGAGTTGTAAACTGTGGGTGGTTGCCCTCGAGGAACTCTGCAGCTACAAAGAAAGCACTACATATGGCAGATGGGACAATATCGTCACATCGCATTTGGGCAGCGTTTATTGCCAAATATTAACACAGGTAGGAGGGTGCAGCTGTGGCAGGGTGTGGCACCACGAAGGTGGCTGACACAATGGTAGCATTCCCTTGAAAGTATCCATTACGTAACAGCAAGAACAAATGAAGCCTCAGAAGCACGTGGTGAGGGTTAAGACACCAAATACCCTTCGTGAAGAAATATGATCTAATTATAGAGAGTTCTATTGTTAATATGAGTTCTTCACGTACAAAATAAGCACCTACTGAATTCATGCGTTCTAGGAATATTCATTCATAGCTTTCTGTCAAACAGCAGATCTTTCACTGCACACCCAGCTTTCTCCAAACTTTCTTATTTCCTGCCTTCCTCTTAGTCTGCTCATATGATCCATATATCTTAATGTCGTCTATCATCCGATATCTTCTTCTCCTCTTCACCATTCCTTCCAGTGCATCCTTCAGTAGGCAGTTTCTTATCAGCCAGTGACCCAGCCAATTCCTCTTCCTCTTCCTGATCAGTTTCAGCATCATTCTTTCTTCACCCACTCTTTCCAACACAGCTTCATTTCTTATTCTATCTGTCCACTTCACACATTCCATTCTTCTCCATATCCACATTTAAAATGCTTCTAGTCGCTTCTCTTCACTTCGTCGTAATGTCCATGTTTCTGTATCATACAATGCCACACTCCATACAGAGCACTTTAGTAGTCTCTTCTTTAGTTCTTTTTCCACAGATCCGCAGAAGATGTTCCATTTTCTGTTAAAAGCTTCCTCTGCCATTGCTATCCTCCTTTTGACTTCCTGGCAGCAGCTCATGTCACTTTTACTTACTTACAAATGACTTCTAAGAAACCAGGAGGTTCATTTCCGCCCTCACATAAGCCCACCATCGGTCCCTATCCTGAGCAAGATTAATCCAGTCTCTATCATCATACCCCACCTCCCTCAAAACAATTTTAATATTATCCTCCCATCTACATCTCGGCCTCTCCAAAGGTCTTCTTCACTCAGGTCTCACAACTAACACTCTATACGCATTTCTGGATTCATCCATACGTGCTACATGCCCTGCCCATTTCAAACGTCTGGATTTAATGTTCCTAATTATGTCAGGTGAAGAATACAAAGCGTGCAGTTCTACTTTGTGTAACTTTCTCCATTCTCCTGTAACTTCATCCCGCTTAGCCCCTAATATTTTCCTAAGCACCTTATTCTCGAACACCCTTAACCTCTGTTCCTCTCTCAAAGTGAGAGTCCAAGTTTCACAACCATAAAGAACAACCGGTAATATAACTGTTTTATAAATTCTAACTTTCAGATTTTTTGACAGCAGATTGGATGATAAAAGCTTCTCAACCGAATAATAACAGGCATTTCCCATATTTATTCTGTCTTTAATTTCCTCCCGAGTATCATTTATATTTGTTACTGTTAATTTTTATAGTTCTATTACGTACAATATTCTCGTCACGAGACATAACTTAATCATATACTTAGTCTTTTCGGGATTTACTTCCAAACCTATCTCTTTACTTGCTTCCAGTAAAATTCCCATGTTTTCCCTAATCGTTTGTGGATTTTCTCCTAACATATTCACGTCATCAGCATAGACAAGCAGCTGATGTAACCCGTTCAATTCCAAACCCTCTCTGTTATCCTGGACTTTCCTAATGGCATACTCTAGAGCAAAGTTAAAAAGTAAAGGTGATAGTGCATCTCCTTGTTTTAGCCCACAGTGAATTGGAAACGCATCTGACAGAAACTGACTTATATGGACTCTGCTGTACGTTTCACTGAGACACATTTTAATTAATCGAACTAGTTTCTTGGGAATACCAAATTCAATAAGAATGTCATATAAAACTTCTCTCTTAACCGAGTCATACGCCTTTTTTAAATCTATGAATAACTGATGCACTGTACCCTTTTACTCCTATTTTTCTCCATTATCTGTCGAATACAAAATATCTGGTCATGATCTATTACAATTTGGATGGTCTAATTGTGGTCATATTTGTTGCATTATTCAATGTATTCGTTTTCGTCCTAGTAGTGCATAAAGCTACGTAATATGGCACGCTGCAGAAATGTAAATGAAAAAGAAATCTGTCCAGAAGTCGTGCTAGCCAAGATTCTTGTTTCCTGCCTCAGGTAAGGCTCTTCCTCACAGCTCTTGCTGTATATACGAGACACATAATGACATCTTCTTTCTGTCTTCGTGACATGTTTCCATGGTGACCTCGCGTTCGCAGTGAACGGAGGGAATGCTACGTCACGCGCTGGACGTCGGCTGTAGAAAGCAGCGGACTTCCTCGCTGTGAAGACGACCAACCAACACTTCTCTCTAATGTCCAGAACTTTAATTTGCGTGCAGTAACAGGATGGCTGCCATGTAACGATACTTCTTTTACCTTTGCTTTGTTTTTATAGGAAGTATAAAAAGCATACTGTTGTAGAAAAATAACCGATTTGCAAGTTTCCGCGAAAATATTAGAGCAGAATTCTTCGTCTTATTTTGCTTTACAGTATATGAGTTAATGATTTGTTAAGGAATGAGCTACTAAGTTTAGGTCAATTTTTTTTATTTTCTTATTTTTTTTTCTTTTATTTGCTACCAATAACCTTGAGGAATACTGTAGTGACGTTTTCACCGCGATACTTTTATTCTAAATGGAAAAGCTTGAAAAGACTTGTCAAAGCTTGAAAGCAGTTTGATAGCTTTGAAAACAACTGAAAAAAATTTGAAAAAAAGGTGGAAAAGTGTGAAAAGAGTTGAAAAACTTTGAAGACAGTTTGGTAAGTTTGAAAACAGTTGGAAAAATTTGAAAAAAGTTGGGAAAGTTTGAAAACACTTGGAAAAGTTTGAAGGCAGTTTGATAACTTCGAAAACAGTTTGAAAAGTTTTAAAACAGTTGGGAAAGTTTGAAAAAGTTGGAAAGTTTGAAAACAGTTGGAAAAGTTTTAAAACAGTTGCAAAAGTTTGAAAAAGTTGGAAAAGTTTGAAAACAGTTGGAAAAGTTTTGAAAACAGTTGGAAAAGTTTGAAAACAGTTCGAAAAGTTTGAAAACAGTTGGAAAAGTTTTAAAACAGTTGGGAAAGTTTGAAAAAGTTGGAAAAATTTGAAAACAGTTGGAAAAGTTTGAAGGCAGTTTGATAACATCGAAAACAGTTTGAAAAGTTTTAAAACAGTTGGATAAGTTTGAGAGCAGCTAAAAAAGTTTGAAAAAGTTGGAAAAGTTTGAAAACAGTTGGAAAAGTTTGAAGGCAGTTTGATAACTACGAAAACAGTTACAAAAGTTTTAAAACAGTTGGATAAGTTTGAGAGCAGCTGGAAAAGTTTGAAAACAGTTTGAAAAGTTTTAAAACAGTTGGATAAGTTTGAGAGCAGCTAAAAAAGTTTGAAAACAGTTGGAAAAGTTTGAAGGCAGTTTGATAACTACGAAAACAGTTACAAAAGTTTTAAAACAGTTGGATAAGTTTGAGAGCAGCTGGAAAAGTTTGAAAACAGTTGGGAAAGTTTGAAAACAGTTGGATAAGTTTGAGAGCAGCTGGAAAAGTTTGAAAACAGTTTGAAAAGTTTTAAAACAGTTGGATAAGTTTGAGAGCAGCTGGAAAAGTTTGAAAAGGTTTGAAAACAGTTGGAAAAGTTTGAAAAGGTTGGGAAAGTTTGAAAACAGTTGGAAAAGTTTTAAAACCGTTGGAAAAGTGTAAAAAAGTTGGAAAAGTTTGAAGGCAGTTTGATAACTTCGAAAACAGTTTGAAAAGTTTTGAAACACTTGGATAAGTTTGAAAAAGTTGGAAAAGTTTGAAAACAGTTGGAAAAGTTTGAAAATAGTTTCAAAAGATTGAAAACAGTTGGGAAATTTTGAAAACAGGTGGCAAAGTTTGAAAATCGTTGGAAAATGTTTGAAAAGAGTTGGAAAAGTTTGAAAAAATTTAGAAGTAAACCCCGAAAAGATGATGTATACGATTATGTGTCGTGACCAGAATATTGTACGAAATGGAAATATGAAAGTGGAAATTTATCCTTCGAATACAGTAGGTGGAAAAATTCAAGTACCTTGGAGCAACAGTAAATATGAATGACACTCGAGAGGAAATAAATCGCAGAATAAATATGGGAAATGCCTATTATTATTCGGTTGAGAAGCTTTTATCATCCAGTCTGCTGTCAAAAACTGTGAAAGTTAGAATTTATAAAACAGTTATATTGCCGGTTGTTCTGTATGGTTGTGGAACTTGGACTCTCACTTTGAGAGAGGAACATAGATTAATGGTGTTTGAGAATAAGGTGCTTAGGAAAATATTTGGGGCTAAGCGGGATGAAGTTACAGGAGAATGGAGAAAGTTACACAACGCAGAACTGCACGCATTGTATTCTTCACCTGACATAATTAGGAACATTAAATCCAGACGTTTGAGATGGGCAGGGCATGTAGCACGTATGGGGGAATCCAGAAATGCATATAGAGTGTTAGTTGGGAGGTCGGAGGGAAAAAGACCTTTAGGGAGGCCGAGACGTAGATGGGAAGATAATTTTAAAATGGATTTGAGGGAGGTGGGATATGATGGTAGAGAATGGATTAATCTTGCTCAGGATAGGGACCAATGGCGGGCTTATGTGAGGGCGGCAATGAACCTCCGGGTTCTTTTAAAGCCAGTAAGTAAGTAAAGATTGTAAAACATTTCCCTGAAAATCTAGTCTTTAGTAAGCGCAGTTCCTTCTTGCTTTAAAACGATTCCTAAGTGTTCTGGCTTGAAGTAAGTTAATCCGTGAAGTGTAGCCAGATTAGGCAGGTGAGTCGGTCCGCTCAGTAAACGCGTTAGCAGTACTGAAGCCGGGGGACGCCAATAAATCGTGCCGGACAACAAACACGACTGCGCTAAGCGAAACGTAATCTCCCCTAAGGGCCATATTTCAAAGCCGGCCCATGTATCTACATGAGGCCAAGACAAAGAATTACGACTTCGAGCCCATTTCACTTCATTGGGACCGAACATTCCCGACTTTTACGTGCTTATATTTACCTTAGAGCTCTCTATTACTATCATTAAGTCGCTCTCCGGGAAGTTATTGAATTAATATTACAAAATATTTAGAAGATTTGTGGCGCCCAGAATTAATGACGGCGTAATAATAAAAGCCGTAAATCAGGGCCGGGCGTCTCGAAATGCTTTATTTTCGGCCATTACGCTGGCCGGGATGGGAGCGTTATCGCGTCCTGGTGCCAAAATAACAGCAGAAGGCGACTGGTAACAGTACACCCATTCATCACAGAGAGCCAATTACATTGAACAGTTTATTCAAGTACTCTGTTGCTAATACATTGAAATATACGAGATTCGGTGTAACTCATCTGGGCTGAATGCCTAAGTTTGTATTTATCATAAGTTATCTCCAACTGCAACCCACATATCAGGCAATTTCATGACATCCTGGGACTCATTTCGCTATTACCAATTCCATCGAACCTTCGTAACCTCTCAATTCATACTTACTTACATACAGTAGGTTTTTAGAGAATCCGGAGGTTCATTGCCGCCCTCACATAAGCCCGCCATTGGTTCCTATCCTGAGCAAGATTAATCCAGTCTCTACCATCATATCCCACCTCCCTCAAATCCATTTTAATATTATCCTTTCATCTTCGTCTCGGCCTCCCCAAAGGTCTTTTTCCCTCCGACCTCCCAGCTAACACTCTATATGCATTTCTGAATTCGCTCATACGTGCTACATGCCCTGCCCATCTCAAACGTCTGGATTTAATGTTCCTAATTATGTCAGGTGAAGAATACAATGCGTGCTGCTCTGCGTTGTGTAACTTTCTCCATTCTCCTGTAACTTCATCCCTCTTAGCCCAAAATATTTTCCTAAGCACCTTATTCTCAAAAACCCTTAACCTATGTTCCTCTCAGAAAGTGAGAGTCCAAGTTCCACAACCATACAGAAGAACCGGTAATATAACTATTTTATAAATTCTAACTTTCAAATTTTTTGACAGCAGACTGGATGACAAAAGCTTCTCAAGCGAATAATAACACGCATTTCCCATATTTATTCTGTGTTTAATTTCCTCCCGAGTATCATTTATATTTGTTACTGTTGCTCCCAAGTATTTGAATTTTTCCACCTGATCGAAGGATAAATTTCCAGTTTTTATATTTCCATTTCGTACAATATTCTCGTCACGAGACATAATCATACATTTTGTCTTTTCGGGATTTAGTTCCAATAAGAGCTCATTTTCAAGCGGACATTTGGTAGGTTATGTTAAGAAGTAATCCTTATTTTTATTGTATACAGAGAGATAGATAATCTGATTTTACTTGCTTTTAGGCTTTTTGCCAATTTGTAAAAATGTAAAAAATATTGATAAAAAACCTTGCATTATTAAGAGGGATTCGGCATTGTTTGCTTAGTGTCTCGGCAATAAGTTTCGGGGGTATTAAATAGATTATTCTCACACGCCTGGATTTGAAAGGCGCAACACAGCACGCACTGGCCGAGAGATGGAGATAAGCGAGCATTGGACGTCATTTTACTCCTGTGTTTATAAAAACCTGTGATAAAGCTAGCCCAGTTATGCGCTACTAGGCGAAACATCACGTGTTTATGTCTCCTGGCCTTGCTTGCCTAGGCTAGCTCCCGCCTCACAGTCAGCTGGTTAGTTCACGCGCGTACTATTCATTTCCTTTGTTTGATTTATCAATACTTTCTTATTAACGGTGCACCAGTAAAAAATATGTGTTTATTTGTACTTTCAATTCGGAATGTAACTATATATTTTTAAAATATTTTTTCGTGGGCAAAGGTGTCTTAATTAAGAAACATCTAAATTTCTCCATTTCCATAAAAAGTAAGAAAAACTGTTTATATGTCATTATAATCTTTAACTTTTCAGCATCAAAAAAAATGTCAGGTAATCTATGGCGAATCTTCGGCCTCATCTCGCCAAATACCATCTCGCTATCACCAATTCCATCGACGCTAAATAACCTCGTAGTTGATACAGCGTCGTTAAATAACCAAGTAAAATAAAAATTAAAAAAAGCATCAAAATAAACCATGATTTTTGTCATTGGGTGAAAGGGTTTCGGAGCTACAACAGTTTAAAGTTGCTAATTTTATGAAAATACGATAAATTTTAATATTTTTAATTTAAACACTATGAAGTTCTGATGCCTCAAACTTTGCACAAAGCATTGTATCACAGTTCTCTACGGACAGAAAAAGTTTCATTGTATTTAAAAATTGCAAGGTCAATTTTCTGTATATTCCGGTCGATTTGAAATGGAATAGTCCGTGCGCATGTTGAACAATTAATAAAATATAATTCATCAGTCCATCTCTTTCTTGGGCTTACTCTTGAAATTATATCTGTAACTCTTTGTCCGATGATTCAGTGTTGGCCTGGGCTGTTACAAATGCAGCGTATATCTACAATAATTTCTCGAGATCCTTGGAACAACAACACTCCAAGCTGTAACCCACATACAGTATTTTAAAAGTCTTACACGTGAAATATATTCCGATCCACTTTGTTTTCCAAGCGCCTCATGTTCCGCTAACCGAAAGGGCAGCCCTGCTTCACATCTGTTCTTCCTCGAGCACAGAATTCGTAACTAGAATTCCATTTGTACGTACCTGAAATGGCCCGGGGTCTGGGACCACACTGGAGGAGTTTGGGTCTCCTTTGTGTGGCCGGGGTTGTGTTGGGAGGTGTTTAAATAAAGGCGCAATACATATCACACTCTGAACAACGCCATTAAAATAAACGGTGTCATTAAGTGGCAATACTCTCTCATTTTAAGGATTTTGAGCAACTGAAATGTCACTGTATTAAGTTTTGTCAAATATCCACGATTTGTTCCTAAGAAAATGAATTATTTCGATTATTTCACCTTGATTTTCTTTCACAATTTCTAATGCAGACCTATTCTTTAAAAATTGGCCTACATCTGTATTTCTTAGAGTCTTATGCCTATCTAAATTTTTATTGCAATCCGTTCCATTTGATGATTGTGATGGTGATAAATATAGCGATGATAGGCTAATGATTGTGGTGATGAAAATAATTTTGATAATAATTATGGTTGTGATAATGATGATGATAATGATAATTATGGTGATGATAATGGTGATGATAGTAATTATGGTGACGATGGTAATTATGGTGGTAATGATGATAATACTAATGATCACAATAATTATGGTCATGATGACAATGATGATGATAATGATATTTATGGTGATAATAATTATGGTGACGATAATGATGGTGGTGACGATGATGATAAAAATGATCATAGTAATTATGGTCATGATAATGATGATGATGATGATAATAATTATGGTGATGATGATAGTGATGATAATGATGGTAGTAGTTATGGTGACGATGATAATGATGGTGGTGATAATAATAATGATCATAATAATTATGGTGATGATAATGATAGTCTAATTATGGTGATGATAATGATGGTGGTGATGATGATGATAATAATGATCATAATAATTATGATCATGATGATAATGATGATGATAATAATGATAATTATGGTGATGGTGATAATGATAGTAATTATGGTGACGATGATGATGGTGGTGATGATAATAATAATGATCATAATAATTATGGTCATAATGACAATGATGATAATAATAATGAAAATTATGGTGATGTTGATGGTGATGATAATGATGATGATAGTAATTATGGTGACGATGATAATGATGGTGGTGATGATAATAATAATGATCATAATAATTATGATCATGATGATAATGATGATGATGATAATAATTACGGTGATGATAGTGATGATAATGATGGTAGTAATTATGGTGACGATGATAATGATGGTGGTGATGATAATAATAATGATCATAATAATTATGATCATGATGATAATGATAGTGTAATTATGGTCATGGTAATGATGGTGGTGATGATGATAATAATAATGATCATAATAATTATGGTCATGATGATAATAATCATAATTATGGTGATGATGGTGATAATGATAGTAATTATGGTGACGATGATAATGATGGTGGTGATGATGATAATAATAATGATCATAATAATTATGCTCATGATGACAATGATGATGATAATGATAATTATGGTGGTGATGATGGTGATGATAATGATGATGATAGTAATTATGGTGACGATGATAATGGTGATAATAATAATGATCATAATAATTATGGTCATGATGATAATGATGATAGCAATTATGGTGACGATGATAATGATGGTAGTGATGATGATGATAATAATAATGATCATAATAACTGTGGTCATGATGATAATGATAATAATTATGGTTATGATAATGCTGATAGTGATGACAATCACGATGATAAAAATGGTGATAATTATAGTAATGATAATAGTAATGATGATGGTGAAGATAAAGATAATTATGGTGATGATAATTATAGTAACAATAAGGATGATAACTATGATAATGCTGATGGTGGTGATAATGATTATGGTAACGACGACGATGAATTCTTATTGGAGTGGATAAATCTGTCCGAAAGTTCGGACGCTTCCACATTTTGTGCCGCGAGGGGAAGCGCTGCACCAGCAAGGGGGCGGGGGGCTGTCACATCGGGCCGATGTCTTGTTAGCGTTTATTCCCCGCGCCGTTACAATAGTGTTAATTAGGCTGCAGCCCTCTCCCGGGGTCATCTATCAACGTCTGCCGTGCGCTTACTGTCGGGTCGGAATTAAACTCAACAAACGGTGCAACGCAAATGGCAATCCTTCGGCAGACACTTTGACATTTATCTTCTGTCTGTCCGTCCCTTGTTTTGTATATGCCCTGGGTTCGTTTCAGTGAGAATTTGGGCCATACTCACCATATCACACTTAGAAATTCTTAATCACCACCTGCTCGAACGTATCCATACTGCCAGCTCATAACACCATTCAAACAATGCTTTCGCTGAAATAACGTATTTACAAATTCCAACGGTAGGTGTATCACCAATCAGCTCATCTGTATGTCTGCTTCAAACAATAAAAAACAATTTTCTACCCACTCAGTACCATATTGAAGTGTGTTACGAATAGTAATTATCAGAAACTTGTGTCAGAAACTCTTGTCGATGAATTCGTGAAACTTCTACTTAGTAGCTACGAAGAGATTAATTTTTATCTGTAAAGGTAACAATTGTTATAAGAGGAGAAAAATTCGCTCCGACGCCGGGGATCGAACCCGGGTCCTTGGTTCTACGCACCAAGCGCAGTTGATTTAATATAATATGTCAATATACAGAGTTAGTTAAAAGTCCCGCACCACCTAAATAACTTTTGAAGCATGTGGTTCAGTGACATGAAACTTGGCATGTGAGGATATCATATACTAAGAACTCAATAATGGTATTACCGAGTTCTTTCTACTTCCGGTTTAACCGGAAGTAACTCCATGAGGGCATGAGGCAGAGGGCATGAGGGCAGAAGGCATGAGGGCAGAGGGCATGAGGGCATGAGGGGAGAGGGCATGAGAGCAGAGGGCATGAGGACAGAGGGCATGAGGGCAGAGGGCATGCGGGCAGAGGGCAGAGGGCATGAGGCTATGAGGGCAGAGGGCATGAAGGCATGAGGACAGGGTATGAGGGCAGAGGGCATGAGGGCAGAGGGCATGAGGGCAGAGGGCATGAGGGCAGAGGGCATGAGGACAGAGGGCATGCGGGCATGAAGACAGAGGGCCTCAGGGCAGAGGGCATGAGGGCATGAGGACAGAGGGCAGAAGGCATGAAGGCATGAGGGCAGAGGGCAAGAGGGCATAGGGCATGAGGGCATGAGGGCATGAGAGCAGAGAGCATGAGGGCATGAGGACAGAGGGCATGAGGACAGAGGGCACGAGGGCACAAGCACAGACGAGATGAGGACAGAGGGCATGAGGGCAGAGGGCATGCGGGCATGAGGACAGAGGGCATGAGGGCATGAGGACAGAGGGCATGAGGACAGAGGGCATGAGGGCAGAGGGCATGAGGACAGAGGGCATGAGGACAGAGGGCATGAGGGCAGAGGCCATGCGGGCATGAGGACAGCGGGCATGAGAGCAAAGGGCATGCGGGCAGAGGGCAGAGGGCATGAGGCCATGAGGGCATGAGGACAGAGGGCAGATGGCGTGAGGATAGAGGGCATGAGGGCGTGAGGGCAGAGGGCGTGAGGGCAGAGGGCATGAGGCGGCATGAGGGCAGAGGGCGTGAGGGCATGAGGGCGTGAGGGCAGAGGGCGTGAGGGTAGAGGGCATGAGGGCGTGAGGGCAGAGGGCGTGAGGGCAGAGAGCATGAGGGCAGAGGGCATGAGGGCAGAGGGCATGAGGGCAGAGGGCATGAGGGCAGATGGCGTGAGGATAGAGGGCATGAGGGCGTGAGGGCAGAGGGCGTGAGGGCAGAGGGCATGAGGCGGCATGAGGGCAGAGGGCGTGAGGGCAGAGGGCATGAGGGCGTGAGGGCAGAGGGCGTGAGGGTAGAGGGCATGAGGGCGTGAGGGCAGAGGGCGTGAGGGCAGAGGGCATGAGGGCAGAGGGCATGAGGGCAGAGGGCATGAGGGCAGAGGGCATGAGGGCAAGAGAGCAGAGGGGAGGATATTTTCACAACTCTAACCTACAATCCACAATAACCTGAAATAGCTATTGCTTCACTCCCACATGAAGAACCGACTGATCGTCCTGACATTGTTACTTGCGTTTTCGCATTGGAACTCAAGAACTGAAGATGTATAGGTTAAATAAAAAGTATTTAGCACGAAGAAAACCATTCAGAGGGGTAGGCCTATGTTTCATTATTATGGAAGCAAATAACTTCCAAAATGTCCGGTATTCTTCATTGGAAATAAATTTGAAAAAAATTTAATTTGAACTTCTAATGAACTTAGCAGCATTTGCTGCACAAGCCACTAGTTAGTTTGAAAACTGTTTTTAATTCTGTCTCACAGGGTCTTTACAACTGACCAACTCATTGGCTTTCATATTTTAAATTATGCATGTCTTATAGCCTATTTCCCCTTTTTTCAAGAGAAAATAGTATAATGGATAACAAAGCTATTAGAGTCGAGAAAAAAAATACGATATTTTAATCACATAAACAAGGAGCATCTTCTGGGGACCTATGAAAAAAAAAACTGAGGAAGAGACTATTGAAGTGCTTTGTGTGCAGTGTATCATTGTATGGAGCAGAAACATGGACATTACGACGGAGTGAAGAGAAGCGAATAAAAGCCTTTGAAATGTGGATATGCAGAAGAATGGACCATGTGAAATGGGCAGACAGAATCCATACTAATATGATAAATCTATAGCCGAAATTTTTCTGGTAATTTTCGATTTTCCAAAAATAATTGGTCCTATAATATTATAATTAACCACTCTGAAACCGAAAATCGCTTTTTTCAGATTTTTGTTTGTATGTCTGTCTGGATGTTTGTTACCTTTTCACGCGATAATGGCTGAACGGATTTCGATGAAAATTAGAATATAAATTAAGTTCGTTGTAACTTAGATTTTAGGCTACTTGGCATTCAAAATACATCATTTAAAAGGGGGTTTATAAGGGCCTGAATTAAATATATCGAAATATCTCGCTTATTATTGATTTTTATGAAAAATATTGCATAACAGAAGTTTCTTTAAAATTCATTTCTGATAAGTTTTATTCTTTTAACAATTTTGATAGGACTGATATTTAATGAGATAAATGAGTTTTAAAGTTAAAATAATTGCCATCTAAGGCCGTATAATGAAATAAACAAATGACTTCGTCTATAAGGGGCCTTGGACAACAACAATCGAATTCTATGAAGCATAGCCTACAGAGAATGTTTCTGTGTTTGTATGAAGTAATATCGGAAGCTAAATTAACCGATTTGTATAATTAATTATTATTTCACCATTGGAAAGTGTAGTTTCTCTAGATGGACATAATGCTATAATGTCATTACAGTAACTTCTGAGTTAATTGAGGACAGGTAAGATTAAAATAGCTTCTTATGCACAGAAAACTTGATAGGCTATCCTGTATATTCGTTTCCTGTATTTCTTAAAATAATGTTTATGTAAATTACATCCGTTATCAACACACTATTTATATAATATAATATAATATAATATAATATAATATAATATAATATAATATAATATAATATAATATAATATAATATAATATAATTTAAGTTATTTAAGTTATTTGAAGGGTTCGGAACCATAGTGGGCCAAGCGCCATTTACTGAATACGTAGAAAACAAGGGTTAAAATTAAGTTATTACCATAATTCAGTGGAAACCTATAACAAGTAAAATAAAGTATACACATTAAATCTAAATGATGTCAATCTTCATTAATCTATGGTTGCATGTAATAACAATTAAGAAACATGTTAAAGGAATTGTTATTGCACCAAATTAGTGGTCTCTGGACCAAAATGATCACATTTTAATTTAAATACAATTTAAATTAAGTAACATATTAAACGATTTATGCTTCTATCAAACACGAATGTTCCCTGGATCAAATGTCCTATTTTAATTATGTAATTACTTTATATTTATTTCTAACGGGTGCAGCGGAGCGCACGGGTACGGCTGGTAAGAAATGAAGCTGTGTTGGAAGGAGTGGTGAAGAAAGAATGATGCTCAAACTGATAAGGAAGAGAAAAGGGACACCCTGTATTAGTTGAAATATCGCCTGACCGAGATCGCCAAAGATACTAACATGGGAGTAATAAAAAGTAATAACACGATGATCTGTGTCAGACATCCGACGATCAGACCCCATCGTCTGCAAGTCTCTTCCCTTCTATGCATTATGCGATTAGCGCATATCATGTTCATCAAACATAGTGGAGTGGTGGGCGATCGTCCACCCTACAAAATTAGGGTTGATCTATGACAACACTTGCTCCTTGTGATCCCCCAACTCCTCGCCCCCAGGGATTCCTCCCTGCACAATGATGCACGCACCCCACTTCCAGATTAATCGACAAATGAGTGTCCTATTAAACTATGATGGCTTTTATGTTAATTGTGATGCAATCCATAAACAAGCCCTTGCCTGCCAACCTCAAGGTGAAGCTCTTTCACCCTACGAGATTAAATTGTTTTCTTTTGTTACAAGCAATCACCGTTTGGCGTATTAATATACTGTAGCCTTCGAAAGTATATCACATCGCATTTTTCATGGCTTCAGTGGAGTTCAGGCTGCATTGCTATGGGTAGCTTCTCGTTCAGATCCTGAAAGCTGTACCATTTTACCTCCTTTTGCTTCACAAAACTTGGTGGAAATTCCACTCTTTTAATAAATAATTCTAGAATGCTTCCTACTGGAATGCTGTGCAGAGTTCTTAGACAATTTTCTGAAGACCTGCAATAATTCTTCCATGTCCTATTGCTTCGTAGTCAAATATACGTGAGTGACCATTTTATAGTTACACCAAATCACACATTTAGTGTGTACAGGCTCTGTTTAGTGTACATGATATCATCTGAATGACGAGTATATTTACAAACATGGGTACCGTTTATTTATTCATTTATTTAAATATTTATCTGCTTGCTCGCTTATTTGTTTATTTATTTACTTATTTGTTTATTAATTTGTTAGTTTCTTCGTTAGTACATTTCTTTATTTTATTATTTATTTATTTACTTATTCATTTATTTACTTATTAATTTGTTTATTAATGTGTTCATTGTTCTTTCGTACATTTATTTATTTATTTGAATACTAGCCGTACCCGTGCGCTCCGCTGCACCCGTTAGAAATAAATATAAAGTAATTACATAATTAAAATAGGAAGTTTGATCCAGGGAACATTCGTGTTTGATAGAAGATTAAATCGTTTATTATGTTACTTAATTTAAATTGAATTAAAGAATTAAAATGCGATCATTTTGATCCAGAGACACTCATTTGGTCATAAAAATTAGTTTAGGAAATACAGGAAACAAATGTACAGAATAGCCTATCAAGTTTTCTGTGCATAAGAATCTATTTTAATCTTACCTGTCCTCGATTCACTCAGAAGTTACTGTAATAACATTATAGCATTATGTCCATCTAGAGAAACTACACTTTCCAATGGTGAAATAATAATTAATTATACAAATCGGTTAATTTAGCTTCCGATATTACTTCATAGAAACGCAAAAACGTTATCTGTAGGCTATCGTTCATAGCTTTCGATTGTTGCTGTCCAAGGCCCCTTATAGACGAAGTCATTTGTTTTTTAATTCATTACACGGCCTTAGATGGCAGTTATTTTAATTTTAAAACTCATTTATCTCATTAAATATCAGTCCTATCAAAATTTTTCAAGGAATAAAACTTATCGGAAATTATTTTTAAAGAAACTTGTGTTATGTAACATTTTTCACAAAAATCAATAATAAGCGAGATATTTCGATTTATTTAATTCAGGCCCCCTTATAAAGCCCCTTTTAAATAATGTATTTTGAATGCCATATAGCCTAAAATCTAAGTTACAACGAACTTAATTTATATTCCAATTTTCATCGAAATCAGTTCAGACATTATCGCGTGAAAAGGTAACAAACATACAGACAGACAGACAGACAGACATACAAACAAAAATTTCAAAAAAGCGATTTTCGGTTTCAGGGTGGTTAACTATATATGTTAGGACCAATTATTTTTGGAAAATCGAAAATTACCAGAAAAATTTCGGCTACAGATTTATTATTATTATAGATTTATTTATTTACTTATTCATTTATTTACTTATTCATTTGTTTATTTACTTACTTATTTGTTTATTAATGTGTTCGTTTGTTCGTTCGTACATTTATTTATTTATTTTATTATTTATTTATTTACTTATTTATAAAATTAATTATTTGATTTATTTCTGTGTAACACACTTCTCATAGC
Organism: Periplaneta americana; assembly: GCF_040183065.1. Classification (NCBI taxonomy): domain Eukaryota; kingdom Metazoa; phylum Arthropoda; class Insecta; order Blattodea; family Blattidae; genus Periplaneta; species Periplaneta americana. Next base: position 177,281,385 of record NC_091128.1, read on the forward strand.
ACGTGGGCTAATCTTTCCAGTCCAATTCAATCAATTCCCCTTCGACGTTCGTCATCCTCCCAACTGACTAATCGTGGCACGGTAGTTTGCAAACAATGATTCACTGACCACAAATTTGTGCACTACACGCTTCTTGCGAAGTAAGAATGGATCATGAAACGGGAATTAATTGTCCTGTAATCGTTATTCAAATCGACTTTCTTTTGTCACAGAGCAATTTGAAGAAAACAAAACACAATAGCCTATGTATCGCTAAAGTCGTGATGCATTTCCGCGCTCTGGGATTTCCAGTGACTCATTTTATCAACAGTAATCTCACTAGACGTTTTGATTTATCTAGAGAAAATCAAAACTCGAGTGGGATTTAATTGACTATTACACGATTAAAAGAAGGTATATAAAGATTAGAAGTAACGAAGTACTCCAATTCAATGAAATATTAATTAGCTTACGAAATTACAACAAATACAAATTACGAGAAAAATGCCAACATTTCGCACTTCAAACGTTCCTATCAGTTTTGAGGAATAACATATTTGACCAGAATCGGGAAATATATTTAGCAATATATTGTGAAATATAGGGCTTTAAAAAATGCTACTATTTGAAAGAGACACAAATTGAAGGTTATAATTTTTAATTCTGCAATGAAATAATGGAAGTTATTGTAATGATTTTGAATGCACAAGAAAATAATGTAGTTACCGGTACTACAGAATTCCTATTTATTTAATTGCCTACATAAATTGAAAGGGTCCACACCTGTGGAGTAACGGTCAGCGCGTCTGGCCGCGAAACCAGGTGGCCCGGGTTCGGATCCCGGTCGGGGCAAGTTACCTGGTTGAGGTTTTTTTCCGGGGTTTTCCCTCAACCCAATACGAGCAAATGCTAGGTAACTTTCGGTGCTGGACCCCAGACTCATTTCACCGACATTATCATCTTCATTTCATTCAGACGCTAAATAACCAGGATGTTGATACAGCGTCGTAAAAACCCCAATTAAAAAAATAAAATTGAAAGGTCGTCACTTAGACATAAGTAAAATGCAAGTTTTAAATATGATTCTTGAGGCTTTTTACAAGCTGTTCTACAGCAGAAACTGTACAGCTACCCCCTCCTTGCATTCCGTTTTTATTTTCTCATTCCAGGAAGAAATACGAAGCTGCAGAAACGCTATTTCCAGATTATCGAAGAAATTCAAGCCTTCAGCATTCCGATGCCGAGAAATGCACTGAGAAGCAGCAGAAAGGCGGTACTCCAAGAAGATGAAGTACAAACAGGCGCGTCATTGGCAACACGATAAAGAATTGCATTTTTAACAATTGTGTGTCATTTTCTTGACACCCGTTATTCTATTACTTCAGATCATGAACCCCGTATCACACCTGTCCCATAAATTCATTACTCAACATTTCTAATTAGACACTATTAATTAGTATTGTGATCTTAACGTAAAAAACTACAATCATCTGTCAAAGGTGCATAGAACTACTTATGGGGGTAGAAGAACGTATGGATGGTGCTAGAAATGAAATAAAGGAGAATAGAAGAATAACGGGAAGTCAAGGAGAACAAGGGGAATGCAATAACAAGGGTTATAAGGGGAATGCAAGGAGAAGAATGGGAATACATGGAGAATTACAAGAATATAAGGAGAACAAAATGAGATCAAAGTGAACACAAAGAAAACAATGGAAATAGAAGGAGAATACATGAGAACAATGAAACTACAAGGAGAACAATGAAACTACAAGGAGAACAATGGAAATACATACAGAACAATGGAAATACATACAGAACAATGGAAATACAAGGAGAACAATGGAAATACAAGGAGAACAATGGAAATACAAGGAGAACAAGGGGAATACAAGGAGAACAAGGGGAACACAAGGATAACAATGGAAATGCAAGGAGAAAAAGGGGAATACAAGGAGAACAAGGGGAATACAAGGAGAACAATGGAAATACAAGGAGAACAATGGAAATACATACAGAACAATGGAAATACAAGGAGAACAATGGAAATACAAGGAGAACAATGGAAATACAAAGAGAACAAGGGGAATACAAGGAGAACAAGGGGAACACAATTAGAACAATGGAAATTTTAGGTGAATTAGAGGAATACAAGGAGAACAAGGGGAATACAAGGAGAACAATGGAAATACAAGGAGAACAATAGAAATACATACAGAACAATGGAAATACAAGGAGAACAATGGAAATATAAGGAGAACAATAGAAATACAAGGAGAACAATGGAAATACAAGGAGAACAAGGGGAATACAAGGAGAACAAGGGGAACACAAGGATAACAATGGAAATGCAAGGAGAACAAGGGGAATACAAGGAGAACAAGGGGAATACAAGGAGAACAATGGAAATACAAGGAGAACAATGGAAATACATACATAACAATGGAAATACAAGGAGAACAATGGAAATACAAGGAGAACAATGGAAATACAAGGAGAACAAGGGGAATACAAGGAGAACAAGGGGAACACAATTAGAACAATGGAAATTTTAGGTGAATTAGAGGAATACAAACAAAACAAGGGGAAGACGAGGAGAACAAGGGGAATGTGAAGATAATAATCGTGGGTATTGCATTGTAATGGTTATTTCCCAAGTTATCCCCCTATACATCAGCAAGGAAAAAACGTAGTTTGCGTCAAAAGAGATGATTTTGTAAAAAATTATGTCAGATTTTCAACAAAGTAGGTTTTAAAAAACATACTTTCTTGGCTACACGCAGCTGTATTTCAGAGCCACGGGACGCATGTCATTGAAGACAACTACAGTCAATTGTCACCTACACAATAATGCTCCAAGTAGAACAGTTGTGTAGTTAAAAGTTTAAAGGCTTAAAAAAATATCGACATGAATTAACCTCTAACCTTACTATATATTTTACCAGTTTTGTGAAAAATGTGTCATATTTTTTATTTTCGTAAAGAGGTCACTTAATATTGCAGAATCACTGTACATCACTAATTTTCTTACATACCTAAAAATCACTATGAAATAGACATACATTCATACCTGAATTATTATCCCGAGTTATCTCATGCACCTTGATTCCAGCTCTGGTAGTTGTCCCACTTTGATTTTCTCCTGAACTATTTACCAATTTATGTTTTTTTTATGGATTAATTTATGAGGTACAATACCAGAGCTGTTATCAAGACGTTAAATGTTGCTTGTCGTGTGATAGACTCGAAAGCAGGGTATCACGCACAGTGGTACATTGCATTCCGGACAGTAGTATCTGCTCTCCTATATGAAGAATGGTGTAGCAGTCATTGAATATTTGTACCAGTACATCTGTTCTTCAGGTTTGTGAATAATGTTCTGCAGTATCGCTATGCCCAAAAGTACACGTATTTCAGAGTCTGTAGTAGGCCGCCACGAATTATTTTCAGCATTCTATGAACACTTATTAGCATGCCGAATCGTCTCCTCGAATATAATGTTGATGAGGTCATTATTAAAGAATAATTTAAAAAATTGAGAATTATCGTTATCAGAAACAATGTTAAAATTTCAGGGAATGGGGACCTCGGAGGTGCAGAAGAAATGGTGCCAGATGTCTTCTATTCGAACCACTGTCGAAAAGACGCGACATCAACTGATCTGAATTTGTTTGTTGGTCTATAACTTCGTCTTCTGATACCGATGTTCAATTTCCTAATCTTCTACAGGAATATATTCCTGATCAAAAGTTTCGGAATCACTAACTTGATCCATCTTTACACAAAACAGCACAAAAAACACTACACACAAACAGAAACCGCCAAAACTAACCAGCATATACTGGGTGTTCAGTTCAAAATGTGTCTTGGCTCGCTGTATGCCGTCATGTGGCTAGCTGATGAGCCTAGAGAATTCAATCTTCCTACACTTCCGCAGCTCAGGTGTATAACCTAAGAGGCAGAGAAGTTGGCAAGCAAGTACGGCGTTCATTCTGAAAAGTACGTGCCGATACGTACGGTAACGCCGGTAGTGGCAGGAATGTGAACTGTTTGGAAATACGTATTGTTGGGATATGGGGAGAGGGTTAAGACGATTACTTACGTATTTGTTGACATTAACTTCGACGGTCAACATGGACACGGAGCATTTGATTTGTGTTGTGTAATGTTATCGTACGCAACCGATGATAAAAAATACCCTGCGTACGACTTGCTGGCGCAAAACACAGTTCGAAAGAGGTTATGGTAGCACACAGACCGTACAGACCGCCATCTGTTGCTACGACGTTCAAGTTATACCGTACACGTTCTCAAGTTCAGATTGAAGAACGCCTTAAATAATAGGCAACTTCTCTAACATTTAAGCTGAAACTCGCTTCAAATCGGTGACCCAACAACAGTGACGTCATGACACACTTTGAAATGAACACCCAGTACTCACTACTGTGTGTGAATGCTATATGAGCATAGAATTCCACTCGCAAGGAAGAAGTACAAAACACACCACCAGATATAGCAATATCACTAACTTCTGTAGCCATCTAGTGAGGAAAAGGTTAATGAAAGAATGGAAACGTATATATTCGGGATATAATCCTTAGCAGCGAAAATTGGACTCAAAAACTCGGGTTAATCAGTGAAGTGGTTAATCACAATAGCTATTTTTTCCCTTCTTCAGTAAAGTTAGACCATTATGGAATTTTACCTAGCCTATATTTCTTAAAATGTCAGTGCTATAACTCGGCCGAACGATTTTTTCTGTTTATCTTTCGTTTGTGAAAGTTATTTAAACCCCAATCTCAGGAATTAACACACACATTTTGTGCTCCGCACTTTATAAATGGCGTGAGGATAAAAACCCGAAAAGCACGTGTGCAATAACTTTATATTATTTTATCGCTGCTGGTACGTGTTTCACATGGTGTCCGCCGGAGGAGCTGCAGTCGCAATATTGCAAATGGCGAGCATGTTGGTTTTCGCTGGTAGCGGAAGCTTGTGTTAAGTTGCCGTTAAAATTCCACCCACTGCAAAACAAGCTGGAATGTGGAGCCATGAACTGACACGGAAGGTGGGGCGATTAATCTGTTAAATGACCGTGGCGCGAGGAATTCTGAACAAAGTGATAGCGAAGCACCTAACAAATGAGCTATTCCATCTCAAATCGACCGAAATATAGAGAAAATTGACCTTACAATTTCTAAATATAATAAAACTTTTTTTGTACGTAAAGAAATGTGATACAATGCTTTGTGCAAAGTTTGAGGCATCAAAACTTCATAGTGTTTAAATTAAAAATATTTAAATTTATCGTATTTTCATAAAATTAGCAAATTTAAACTATTGTAGCTCCGAAACCCTTTCACCCAATGATCAAAATCATGGTTTATTTTGATGCTGAGAAATTAAAGTTTATATTGACATGTAAACAGTTTTTCTTACTTTTTATGGAAATGGAGAAATTTAGATTTTTCCTCATTCAGACGCCTTTGGCTAGGAAAAAATATTTGAGAAATATATAGTTAGATTCCGCATTAAAAGTACAAATTAACACATATTTTTTACTGATGGCACGTTGGTAAGAAAGTATTGAAAATATCAAATAAAGAAAATAAATAGTACGCACGTGAACTAACCAGCTGACTGTGAGGCGGGAGCTAGCCGAGGTAAGCAAGGCCAGGAGACATAAACACGTGATGTGTCGTCTAGCAGTCATGGCTGTGCTAGCTTTATCACAGATTTTCATAAAGACAGGAGTAAAATGACGTCCAACGCTCGCTTATCTTCAGCTCTCGGCCAGTGCGTACGGTACTGCGCCGTTCAAGTCTAGGCGTGTGAAAATAATCTATTTAATACCCTCGAAACTTATTGCCGTACCACTAACCAAACAATCCCGATTCTCTCTTAATAATGCAAGGTTTTTTCTCAATATTTTTTTACATTTCTACAAATTGGCAAAAAGCCTAAAAATAAGTAAAATCTCTGTAGAAGTTGTTGCAGGTGTTACATTTGAGTTTGTATGCGCCTGTGTGGTTGTATTTATTTGTTTGTGTTGTTTGTGTGTTGAGATTGTTGATTGTTCTGTTGTAGTTTAATCTCTTGAATGAGGTTGCAATTTTATGTGTGTTTTTGTTTTCGTATGTTAGTGTGATGTATTTTTTGTGTTCTTGTGTTTGTGTTCTATTCTTCTGTTCTACATAGGACACACAGGCAGATCATTTCAAACACGTTACAAAGAACACATCACAGCCATAACAAAATTACAAAACACCTCCACATATGCAGAACACGTCACAAATGCCAACCACACCTACAGAGACATCAACACAGACATGGAAATACTGCACATCCAACCAAAAAGCCAGAAACTCAACACACTAGAACAATATGAAATATACAGACACACGAAAACACACCCCAACGATATTCTCTACACACAATTCAATTTCAAAACACATACACTCTTTGACTCTACACTACGAACGCACCCACACAGGAAACAAGAGGCGCCAAGACCAACAACGACCAGTTCCGAAGATGACCGAAAATAGGTCGAAACATGTTAACAAGGTAAGTTAAAATTTAACATAAGAAAGTTCGTATCATACATATTCCGAAGTGATACAGTGTTAAAAGTTGTGTAATCAAGATGTATAAAATAATAATAAATTTAAATTTAAATCTAGATGTATTTACGATTTTCTTTATGTCGTATGACATCACAGCAAGGAACAGATGCAGAACTGAGCAATACTTGCGAGGAAATTCTCAATTTCAGGAATGAGAGAAATTCCCGTGAAAAGCGAAACGATGTAAGGTGAAGAGCATTCTTTCAGCCACCGAGTCAAAGCAAACTCCTGGAACCACGGGGGGTGATTGTGTTTGCCAAACGCCCTCCAACGATAGCCTCGAGAGGGAAGTTATTGTTTATCGGATGACTGGCGCACAGGTGCGGCTGGGCTGTCATCCCCTGCTGTGAGATAATTAGCCCCTGTCAGAGGGGGTGAGAACAAACACTTGAGGTGATGGTGCACGGGATGAGTGACAGCTTTCCATCCAAGCGGGGCTCGAACCTGGACAATGTGTGTCGATTTCTCAACTTAAGACGGCAGCAGACGTTCAAAGTTTGGTTATGCTGCAAGGAACACTTTTGTGACTTTCTATAAGACAAAATGTAGACCTGACATATAACTTTCATTTGAAAGGCAGATTGCAGTAAATGTTTGGAAGGGGGGGGGGGGGAAGCAATAAATACAGTTTAAGAGATAGGACGGTATAAAAATTAATTAAAAATATAATTCTAACAACTAAAGAAGTATAACACAAACTGAGAGTGTCTGTTACATTCAAACACAAATGCTTCTCTTGCTACAAAAGATCTCCTAAAAGAAAAAAAAAATGCACAATGATTAAGAACAATATTAAACGACCAAGAATCTATGGAATGTAGTACAACTAATAGAAAGATCAACGCAAAGAATCTATGGAATGTAGAACGACTAATGGAAAGATCAATTACAAAGAATCTATGGGATGTAGTACAACTAATGGAAAGATCAACGCAAAGAATCTATGGAATGTAGTACAACTAATAGAAAGATCAACGCAAAGAATCTATGGAATGTAGAACGACTAATGGAAAGATCAATTACAAAGAATCTATGGGATGTAGTACAACTAATGGAAAGATCAACGCAAAGAATCTATGGAATGTAGTACAACTAATAGAAAGATCAACGCAAAGAATCTATGAGATGTAGTACAACTAATGGAAAGATCAACGCAAAAAATCTATGGAATGTAGAACGACTAATGGAAAGATCAACGCAAAGAATCTATGGAATGTAGAACGACTAATGGAAAGATCAATTACAAAGAATCTATGGGATGTAGTACAACTAATGGAAAGATCAACGCAAAGAATCTATGGAATGTAGTACAACTAATAGAAAGATCAACGCAAAGAATCTATGGAATGTAGAACGACTAATGGAAAGATCAATTACAAAGAATCTATGGGATGTAGTACAACTAATGGAAAGATCAACGCAAAGAATCTATGGAATGTAGTACAACTAATAGAAAGATCAACGCAAAGAATCTATGGGATGTAGTACAACTAATGGAAAGATCAACGCAAAAAATCTATGGAATGTAGAACGACTAATGGAAAGATCAACGCAAAGAATCTATGGAATGTAGTACAACTAATGGAAAGATCAACGCAAAGAATCTATGGGATGTAGTACAACTAATGGAAACATCAACTCAGAGAATCTATGGGATGTAGTACAACTAATGGAAAGATCAACGCAAAGAATCTATGGGATGTAGTACAACTAATGGAGAGATCAACGCAAAGAATCTATGGGATGTAGTACAACTAATGGAAAGATCAACTCAGAGAATCTATGGGATGTAGTACAACTAATGGAAAGATCAACGCAAAGAATCTATGGGATGTAGTACAACTAATGGAGAGATCAACGCAAAGAATCTATGGGATGTAGTACAACTAATAGAAAGATCAACGCAAAGAATCTATGGGATGTAGTACAACTAATGGAAAGATCAACGCAAAGAATCTATGGGATGTAGTACAACTAATGGAAAGATCAACGCAAAGAACCTATGGGATGTAGTACAACTAATAGAAAGATCAACGCAAAGAATCTATGGGATGTAGTACAACTAATGGAAAGATCAACGCAAAAAATCTATGTAATGTAGAACGACTAATGGAAAGATCAACGCAAAGAATCTATGGAATGTAGAACGACTAATGGAAAGATCAACGCAAAGAATCTATGGAATGTAGAACGACTATTGGAAAGATCAATCACAAAGAATCTATGGAATGTAGAACGACTAATGGAAAGATCAATCACAAAGAATCTATGGAATGTAGAACGACTATTGGAAAGATCAATCACAAAGAATCTATGGAATGTAGTACGACTAATGGAAAGATCAATCACAAAGAATCTATGGAATGTAGAACGACTATTGGAAAGATCAATCACAAAGAATCTATGGAATGTAGTACGACTAATGGAAAGATCAACGCAAAGAATCTATGGGATGTAGAACGACTAATGGAAAGATCAATCACAAAGAATCTATGGAATGTAGAACGACTATTGGAAAGATCAATCACAAAGAATCTATGGAATGTAGTACGACTAATGGAAAGATCAATCACAAAGAATCTATGGAATGTAGAACGACTATTGGAAAGATCAATCACAAAGAATCTATGGAATGTAGTACGACTAATGGAAAGATCAACGCAAAGAATCTATGGGATGTAGTACAACTAATGGAAAGATCAACGCAAAGAACCTATGGGATGTAGTACAACTAATAGAAAGATCAACGCAAAGAATCTATGGGATGTAGTACGACTAATGGAAAGATCAACGCAAAGAATCTATGGGATGTAGTACAACTAATGGAAAGATCAACGCAAAGAACCTATGGGATGTAGTACAACTAATAGAAAGATCAACGCAAAGAATCTATGGGATGTTGTACAACTAATGGAAAGATCAACGCAAAGAATCTATGGAATGTAGAACGACTAATGGAAAGATCAACGCAAAGAATCTATGGAATGTAGAACGACTATTGGAAAGATCAATCACAAAGAATCTATGGAATGTAGAACGACTATTGGAAAGATCAATCACAAAGAATCTATGGAATGTAGTACGACTAATGGAAAGATCAACGCAAAGAATCTATGGAATGTAGAACGACTATTGGAAACATTACACACCTAAGAAAACTAAGAAATATGTAATGGCAAAGTAAAAGATCAATCATCCTAGAACATAAAGAATAAGTGTTATGTAAGAAGAAAGGTCAGTCAGCCAAGATTTTAAGAAATGTGTGACTACGAAAAGATCAATTAGCCAAGATTCGAAGACTGGACTTAAAAAGGCTGTAAGCACCAATATTTTTTATTTTTTATTTTCCAAAATAAAGTCAATGTACCTGGTTCAATCCAGTGAGGAAAGACGATAAGTTACATTGTAATTTTATTAATATTCCAGACAGTCGAGGTACAATATTAGAAATTTTAGAGTCTAGCTTCGCCCATAGGTATGCAAAGTGTAGCCTATGATATCACATTACTAGTTGCACAACAAATTTCTATTTTGTAGAGTTTTTCTCCTTGGCACTGAGGCTACAGCCCCTTTTTATATCCAATCTGCAATCCAAGCAACATGTCTATATGTATGATGACATGTAGGCTATGTGGACTTGAAAACATCTTTTACTTCAATAATACACAATACTCCCAAATTCCCCCATCTATGATTATAAATTGAATTAATCTACTTGATATTAATTGCACAAATTTGTATAGCTTAATGAAAGTATGTTACTTTGTATTGTATATATTTGTATAGTTTTGGCCGATGAATTGTATATGCTTTAAATTGAATAGTAGTCTATATAGCTCTATTAATGAATTGTTTGTGTTTGTAATTTGAAGTAGTTTGCATGATATGTATTATCAATTTCTGTATATCACAACTGGTTGAATTGTTTATGCCTTAAATTTAATTAACTTATTTGTTTTGTATTATACATATAGCTCAACTGATGAATGATCGTTTGCGTTTGTAAATTTAATAATCTGATTGGCTATGTATTGTATACTTTTAGTAGAGCCATCGATGTAGCTCAGTCGGCAGACTCGCTGGGCTGCTGATCCGGAGCTGCGTTCGGACTTGGGTTGGATCCCCCTCTGGTCTTTGGTTTCTTCCGAGGTTTTCCACAGCCGTGGGACTGAAGCCGGATGGTCTATGGCGAGTCCTTGGTATCAACCCCTTTGATTAGATTATCCCCCTTTGATTTGATTACCTGGTTGGGTTTTTCCGAGGTTTTCCCCAAACCAAAAGGCAAATGCCGGGTAATATTTTGGCGAATCCTCGGACCTCACCTCATCTCACTACATCTCGCCAAAATATTTAAAAAAATTGCACAAAATTGTAAAAATTGTAGAAAATTACTAAATTGTAAAACTATAAAAATTTGTAAAAATTGTAATTGTAATATTGTAAAATTTTGACTTGTTCCACATCTTAAAGCTTCATTGCTATGTAAGATCTATGGAATAAAATGAATGAATGAATGAATGAATGAATATTGAGTAAATTGAGTACAGTTAAACTTAGGGTTATTATTATGATAAGAAGAGGCCAATATACTTGGAAATACAATAGAATTATTCTAGAAGGTCACAGTGCTGATATTTGAAAAACTAAATTGAAAATTTTGTCATGGTAACAGGCTATGAATATCTATACTTAAAAAAGGCGTTCCTTATACCCAAATTACCCCAACCCACCCTATGAAATATTTGTCACTCTATATAAATTAGGGGTAAAATGGATTTATTGACTTTTGAAGAAAATAAGATTGGATATATTAACTTCTGAAGAAAGAAGTTTGAAACAAATTGTGAAAATATTTACTTTAGGAAAGAAAAATTTGAAAAAAGGAAGGTTAAAATAAACAGAATAGAATTAGTTATAAGAAATACAGGGACATAATTTTATTTTTACTAACATTTCCAATATTAACCTGGCTATACCTTTGGAGTAAAGGAAAAATCATTTGCTACCCCCTTCCACGACTGGAGTTTGATGATACTGGCGTAAAATACAAACAAATCACTTTACTAGGTATAGGAGGGAAGAGAATTAGATCATCCATTTATGTAAACTAGAAAATATCGCGTTTTTCAGTTTGATAATTTTCATTATAGGTGTTTGTTTAATCAAAATGCAGTACTGTATCTATACTAATAATAAATCTGTAGCCGAAATTTTTCTGGTAATTTTCGATTTTCCAAAAATAATTGGTCCTAACATATATAATTAATCACCCTGAAACCGTAAATCGCATTTTTGAAATTTTTGTTTGTATGTCTGTCTGTATGTTTGTTACCTTTTCACGCGATAATGGCTGAACCGATTTATATGAAAATTGGAATATAAATTAAGTTCGTTGTAACTTAAATTTTAGGCTATATGGCATTCAAAATACTTTATTTAAAAGGGAGGTTAAAAGGGGGCCTGAATTAAATAAATCGAAATATGTCGCTTATTATTGATTTTTGTGAAAAATATTACATAGCAAAAGTTTCTTCAAAACTGATTTCCGATAAGTTTTATTTTTTACAAAAGTTTGATAGGACTGATATTTAATGAGATAAATGAGTTTTAAAATTAAAATAACGCCATCTAAGACGGTGCAATGAAATAACAAATGACTTCGTCTATAAGGGGCCTTGGGCAACAACAATCGAAAAAGGGGCCATGGACAGCAACAATCGAAAGCTATTAAACTATGCCTATGCACAGAAAATTTGATAGGCTTTTTTGTACATTCGTTTTCTGTATTTCTTAAAATAATATTTATGTACACACTCATTTTAATCTCAGAGAATTAATGAACAACGAGAGTGTATTGATTTAGTATGCAGTAATAGTACGTTAGCTTAGCAATCCATTATTTTATAATTCGAATTTTAACTATGCTCAATTGAATCGTGTTAAAATACATAAAATACATATGCAATAAATGCAATGCAAAAAAATTGGGTAATGAGCCAAGCAGATTATGTTGCGCTGTTGTAAAAGTTGTTGCTTCTGAAATTCAAGAGCCCCCGCAACAAATTAAGAACTTTCTTATCGGAGTACATCCGTTATCAACGCACTTTTTATATAATATAATATAATATAATATAATATAATATAATATAATATAATATAATATAATATAATATAATATAATATAATATAATATAATATAATATAATATAATAATAAATATGTAGCCGAAAATTTTCTGGTAATTTTCCCTTTTCCAAAAATAATTGGTGTTAACATGTATAATTATTCATCCTGAGACCGAAAATCGCTTTTTTGAAATTTTTGTTTGTATGTCTGTCTGTCTGTTTGTTACCTTTTCACGCGATAATGGCTGAACGGATTTCGATGAAAATTGAAATATCAGTTAAGTTCGTTGTAATTTAGATTTTAGGCTATATGGCATTCAAAATACTTCATTTAACGGGGCCTGAATTAAATCGAAATATCTCGCTTATTATTGTTTTTTGTGAAAAATGTTACATAACAAAAGTTTCTTTAAAAATGATTTCCGATAAGTTTTATTCTATGCAAAATTTGGTAGGCCTGATAGACTTTTAAAATAATAATACAATACGTTTTCACCGCCGCCTCAGATTATAGCGTTGTTGTTCCTGCAGTAATTCCCATGTGCAAAATATAAAATTTTTGAGTAGGAAGAAAAAACACATTTATTCATTCCATGGCAATGGTACATAGGAGATCGTGAATTCTTACATTTTCGAAAGAAAGAAATATAATTACATATCACTGTTTATGCTGTATCACTATTTAAATTATATGAAGGTTTCAGAATCATAGTGGGCCAAGCGCCATTTACTGAAGACGTAGAAAACAAGAGTTAAAATTAAGTTATTATCATAATTCAATGCAAACATATAGCAAGTAATATAAAGTATACACAATAAAACTAAATGATGTCAATGTTCATTAAACTATGGTTGCATGTAATAACAATTAAGAAACATGTTAAAGGAATTGTCATTGCACCAAATGAGTGTCTCTGGACCAAAATGATCGCAATTTAATTATTTAAATACAATTTCAATTAAGTAACATATTAAACCATTTATCCTTCTAATAAACACGAATGTTCCCTGGATCAAACGTCCTATTTTAATTACGAAATTACTTTATATTTATTTCTAACGGGTGCAGCGGAGCGCACGGGTACGGCTAGTTAACAATGAGTGTTTTTACTCACGAACTGAGCTATCCATGTGAACGTATTCATTATGCAGTGTATATTATACTGTCTACAGCACATTAGCGTACAATATAAAGAATGAAGTTAAATGGAAAAATAATCATAATATGGATATTTAAACACATTTTTGAAAATAGTGGCCGTTCATTTCGATACAGGCTTTAGTTCTTTTGTGTACATTATCGCACTATAGAATATTGCACCTTATTCCAATTACCAGGTTCGTACTTCGTACTAGTATCTCATGTTGAAATAATTCTGTACCTATTCTATAAAAGAGTACCTTACGTACTGTAAATTCAATCTTCACTTCTGCCCGATCCGAAAAGATAAAATTACTCAGACATACTATCTACTGTCCGTCCAAGTGGTTACGTCGCAGCGTCGTAGAAAGGGAAGAAATCACGTGACAGTTAATTACTTAACGAGGCCCTTTTATTTAAGTTATTTTAATCAATTGTATGGGTATAATATTACGTAGACGTCCAATTCCTAACAGAAATTAATGTTCTCAGAAAAGAGCTAAGACAGCCCAGCCACTAGCATTTACAGAGAGGCGAATAGAAGCAGGTGGGGGAAACCGGGATGCGACGTAGGCAAATGGAAAATGATGCAATATTGAAAGCTCTTTCGTCACTGGAAAACGAGAACATATTTTTGGAACGTACTGTTTACTATGACCGTATGACTGTATATCTTGGATCTGTGTGGAGGACGGTTGAACTTCATTAGTAGAAGGGGTGGGAGTGAAGTACATTCAAAAACTCAGATACATTAAAAATTGAAGTAAAAATAAAATGATGTCCCTGTATAAATTATACCAGAATTGTGACCTACGGGAAGTTGCAGTGTGTTAGCTATAGCTGGTGGATTTTGAGTCCAGCAAGTCGGACTGGCTGCCAGGGACTTGAACTGTGCCACATTTCGGACTGTGGGAAGGTTCAGATGCTGCAAATCGCCGCCAGGTCTCACGTTACAATTCGTGTGTGTCCCACGAGAGTTTATTGCCTGCGGTCTGGTAGTCTAGTACTGTGAGGTCCACTCGAACTGAGTGGCAATCATTTTATTGCGTTCTCATTTATTTTTGTCCTTTATGAGTTTACGTGCACGTGTGTCGATTAAATAATCTTGCAGCGTGAAATTAGAAGTAACACAGTTCAAATGTCACAGAATTCATATTTCCAACTGAACCCCATTTTGAAGTCTCGAAACAGTTGCTGTCCATGTTCTAAGAAACTGAATTTCAGCCGAACTGAAACTGGATTACTTACTTACTGGCTTTTAAGGAACACGGAGGTTCATTGCCGCCCTCACATAAGCCCGTCGTCGGTCCCTATCCTCAGCAAGATTAATCAATTCTCTATCATCATATTCCACCTCTCTCAAATCCATTTTAATATTATCTTCCCATCTATGTACATCTCAGCCTCCCCAAAGGTCTTTTTCCCTCCGGCCTCCCAACTAACACTATATATGCATTCTTAGATTCACCCATACGTGCTACATGCCCTGCCCATCTCAAACGTCTGGATTTAATGTTCCTAATTATGTCAGGTGAAGAATGCAGTTCTGTGTTGTGTAACTTTCTCCATTCTCCTGTAACTTCATCCGTCTTAGCCCCAAATATTTTCCTAAGCACCTTATTCTCAAACACCCTTAACCTAAGTTTCCCTCTCAAAGTGAGAGTCCAAGTTTCACAACCACAAAGAACAACCGGTAATATAACTGTTTTATAAATTCTAACTTTCAGTTTTTTTGACAGCAGACTGGATGATAAAAGCTTCTCAACCGAACAATAACAGGCATTTCCCATATTTATTCTGTGTTTAATTTCCTCCCGAGTATCATTTATATTTGTTACTGTTGCTCCAAGACATTTGAACTTCTCTGCCTCTTCAAAAGATAAATTTCCAATCTTTATATTTCCATTTCGTACAATATTCTGGTCACGAGACATAATCATATACTTTGTCTTTTCGGGATTTACTTCCAAACCTATCTCTTTACTTGCTTCTAGTAAAATTCCCGTGTTTTCCCTAATCGTTTGTGGATTTTCTCCTACCATATTTACGTCATCCGCATAGACAAGCAGCTGATGTAACCCGTTCAATTCCAAACCCTCTCTGTTATCCTGGACTTTCCCAATACTCTAGAGCAAAGTTAAAAAGTAAAGGTTATAGTGCATCTGAAATTGGATTACTGTGAAATATTTTCAAATCTAAAATTCATTAGGGTTTACCATCAATCACTTGCAATTATAATGTTTTGCAGTAGTGATGAAGAATTTGTGCAAATACAAGAAACAAAATAATTAAATTAAGTTAAGATGTGAACGCGATAATTTAATTAAAACGATTCACCTACATTTATTCAACTTCTCATGTACAAGATAATCTTCACTTTTATTTATAGAGTGTTAGTTGGTAGGCCTGAGGAGGGGAAAAAAAGCTTTGGGGAGGCCAAGACGTAGATGGGAGGACAATATTAAAATGGATTTGAGGAAGGTGGGATATGATGGTAGGGACTGGATTAATCTTGCATAGGATAAGGACCGGTGGCGGGCTTATGTGAGGGCGGCAATGAACCTCCGGGTTTTCTAAAAGCCATAGGCTAATTAAGTTAGTGAGTATTATTATTCCTTCTAAAATAATTTGTAATATGGTCCTTGATGTCGAAGATATAAGCTACTCTAAAGTTCTGTGAAGAAGTCATTGCTCTGAATGGAACTTTTTAAACTGTTACATATTATTTATAAGTTATGAAACAAGGGCGTAAGTTACCAGAGTGATCACTTACTAGCCAATCAACGTTTCGAAGCACACATAAAAAATAAATGAATAGCGGGCGCTCGTTTTAAAGTAAGAACGCTTCCCATCTTTCATTTGTTTAATAATTTAATGTCCGACTTCCACGCCGGAGGTCGCAGTTCAGTTAACCTCGGAGGGCTGGGTGCAGTGTGATTGGCCAGGATCTCGATGTCCCACGTTCGGTTCCTCCCGGCAATTGCAGTTCGCTAGTCATTTGTTTTTCCACCCGCAGGCTGGGTGCGACCAGCTAGCTCAGGAATGCAGAGACCTCCTACATGGCGTGGTGCTTAGTCACGATTGACTCGACACACGTGGAAGCGGCATTACGCAGAGATCGATTCCCAACTCATTCATTTAGACACAGTGAAGTAAATCCGTCCCAATCATGAGAATGGCGCTCTCTTGTTTTAAGGGGGATGCCGCACGCAACAGGCAGATGGTCTGTGAGCAAAGAGTCATCACCAGGACCATATGGAAGCCCTTCGTCCTCGCTGCTGGAAGGATGACCCAACATTAGCCGGAGAACAACTCCTGGTCACGAATTAGCATAGCACAAACCCATCAAGAAAGCCCCACTTGATGATTCACTCCTGTCTACTGTTTAATAAAATTGTATCTCTGGAGTACTTTACTTTTACGATGTAAAATCTGTTAATGTTTCTTCTCTAATCATGTTTTTCTCTGTATCCATATTTGTCCTAGACTTCAAATTGTCTTTTATCCCATATGGCGTAGTTCACTTTAATCAGTTATCAGAGACATGACCTATATCCCTAAAGTGTGCTTACTTAGGCCTACCTATTTACAAATGGCTATTAAACAGTGACGTAGCATAAAATTTTGAGCAGGGGAAGCTAACTCAAATTGTCTTCCATGTAGGCCTACATATGAGAAAATGTTTTGCAAAAATAGTCTTAAAACAAATAATAATCAATGTCAAGTCAGCAGTCCGAAGATTGGTTGGAACCTCGTAAATAACACCAATAAGGCATCACCTCAAATAGTACGTAGTAAATTATGATTTCATGGTTTACACTTATCTCTAACAAATAGACACGTCTACTTATAATTTAACACTAGGTAGCTAACTCCCTGTCATATTTAGTAAATTTAAGTAAATTCAAGTAAATTAGTGCTAGCAACTGTTATTTCACTCATTATTTACTATATCAGCCACAATGGACACTAACACTTCAACTGAACACAACTCATGAAAGGGATAACTCGGAAACTAAATTCTTTTCAATGTTAAAGCTAGCTTCTTGCGAGCCTTGCGACCAGGGTAGTTTTGTTAGAAAGAGATGGAAAATCTGCGGGGTGGGTTACACAGAAGAATGAGAGGATTGGAAGCTGGTGTGTGCAGGCTTCATGTTTACTGCTGCATCACAAATCATCCTGAGCTGCAGCATCACAATATTTAACGTCTAAATACAAATTGTATTCAAATTAATAAATAATTTTGTTCATAAACTGCAGGTTTGTTATAAAATTATTAATAACTTGGGAAGCTGAGCTTTTTAGCTTACATTGACGCTACGCCACTGCTATTAGAGAACCCGAAGGTTCATTGCCGCCCTCACATAAGCCCGCCGTCAGTCCCTATCCTGTGCAAGATTAACCCATTCTCTATCATCATATCCCATCTCCTCAAATTCATTTTAATATTATCCTCCCATCTACGACTCGGGCTTCCCAAAAGGTCTTTTCCCCTCCGGCGTTCCAATCAACACTCTATATGGGCTATTCCATATGAAATCGATCAGTAAAAAACCTCGCATTTTTTTATACTCTAATTTTTTCCCTACTTATACAAGGTGCTGAGGAGAGTGCATTTTCAAAAATATACTATCGAAAGTCAAACGGTTTTCGTATTGTTGAGCGACAAATTTAGCGTATTTTATAAAAACAAGCCTCTTTCAGCGCTCAGAACTCTGGAACTATTTACTGCAGAACATTGAACGAGAGCTCATTTTGAAGCTGACATTTGGTAGGTTATGTTAAGAAGTAATACTTATTTTTATTGTATACAGAGAGACAGATAATCTGATTTTACTTGCTTTTAGGCTTTTTGCCAATTTGTAAAAATGTAAAAAAATATTGAGAAAAAACCTTGCATTATTAAGAGGGATTCGGCATTGTTTGCTTAGTGTCACGGCAATAAGTTTCGAGGGTATTAAATAAATTATTTTCACACGCCTAGACTTGAACGGTGCAGTACCGCACGCATTGGCCGAGAGCTGAAGATAAGCGAGTGTTGGGCGTCATTTTACTCCTGTGTTTATGAAAACCTGTGATAAAGCTAGCACAGCCATGACTGCTAGACGACACATCACGTGTTTGTCTCCTGGCCTTGCTTGTCTCGGCTAGCTCCCGCCTCACAGTCAGCTGGTTAGTTCACGCGTGTACTATTTTTTTTTCTTTATCTGATATTTTCAATACTTTCTTATCAACGTACCATCAGTAAAAAATATATGTTTATTTATACTTTCAATGCAGAATGTAACTATATTTTAAAAATATTTTTTCCTTGACAAAGGCGTCTTAATGAGGAAAAATGTAAATTACTCCATTTCCATAAAAAGTAAGAAAATTTGTTTATATGTCAATATAAACTTTAGTTTCTCAGCATTAAAATAAACCATGATTTTGATCATTGGGTGAAAGGGTTTCGGAGCTACAACAGTTTAAAGTTGCTAATTTTATGAAAATACGATAAATTAAAATATTTTAAATTTAAACACTATGAAGTTCTGATGCCTCAAACTTTGCAGAAAGCATTGTATCACAGTTGTCTATGTACAAACAAAGTTTTATTGTATTTAGAAATTGTAAGATCAATTTTCTCTATATTTCGGTCGATTTGAGATGGAATAGCTCATATGCATTTCTGGATTCGCCCATACGTGCTACATGCCCTACCCATCTCAAACGTCTGGATTTAATGTAGCTAATTATGTCAGGTGAAGAATACAATGCGTGCAGTTCTGTGTTGTGTAACTTTCTCCATTTTGCTGTAACTTCATTCCTCTTAGCCCCAAATATTTTCCTAAGAACCTTATTCTCGAACACCGTTAACCCCTGTCCCTCCCTCAAACAATTTATCACTTTGTTTATTTAAAATTCAAATACCTTGGAGCAACAGTAACAAATATAAATGACACTCGAGAGGAAATTAAACGCAGAATAAATATGGGAAATGCGTGTTATTATTCGGTTGAGAAGCTTTTGTCATCCAGTCTGCTGTCAAAAAATCTTAAAGTTAGAATTTATAAAGCAGTTATATTACCGGTTGTTCTGTATGGTTGTGAAACTTGGACTCTCACTTTGAGAGAGGAAAATAGGTTATGGGTGTTTGAGAATAAGGTGCTTAGATAAATATTTATGGCTAAGAGGGATGAAGTTACAGGAGAATGGAGAAAGTTACACAACACAGAACTGCACGCATTGTATTCTTCACCTGACATAATTAGGAACTTAAAATCCAGACGTTTGAGATGGGCAGGGGATGTAGCACGTATGGGCGAATCCAGAAATGTATGTAGAGTGTTAGTTGGGAGACCGGAGGGAAAGAGACCTTTGGGGAGGCCGAGACGTAGATGAGAGGATAATATTAAAATGTAAGTATTAGAGGGAAGTGGGATATGAGGTTAGGGACTGGATTAATGTTGGTCATGGTAGGGAGCGATGGCGGGCTTATGTGAGAGCGGCAACGAACCTCCGGGGGAGTCTCTAAAAGCTATTTTTAAGTAAGTAAATTTATTTAATGTATTGCAGCGAGTTTTGAGTTAATTAAATTTTTACTTTTATGATGTAAAGTATACATTTGACAGGTATTTTACGTGCCCGGTAGAAACTATTTTTTTACGCGTAACTTTCCAATCCTGACATGTCCTCATTGCACGTTTAAATATCAATCTTATTAATTAAAACGAGTTATGATATTGTTTCACTCTCGTAACCCATTTTAGACGGGGTTTAAATATCTGCCTTGTGTAGACCGAGGAAGAATATTTATACGCATTTTAAGCTGCAGAACAAGAAGGAAATAAGTTCTGGTTCACCCAATCGTCCCTCGATGTCCGGGATTGTTGTTTCCTGACACATATTTTTCTAAATTTTGGTGTAATGTGGAGGAAAATGAATTTGCACCTACATATAATCGAACAGCGGTCCTTAAACTGCATGTCCTAACTCCACCAGCCGGCGGGGCGGACGCCTGTCCTTGGCGCCCCTTAGCGCCCTGTTCTCCACAGTGGGCGCCGTTCTTACGTGACGGGCCCAATCTGTAATTCTGTCATATGAATTTATTGAAACCTCCCCGCCAGCAGACTTGGCGCAGATTGTCAATCTAGATTAGGGGCAGCCCAACACCCATGTCGTTATTTGTATCCGATTGCATGAACCCGGCGTTTTAAATCAGCGGGGCTCCTCTCCCCCGAGCCGGCCACGTCAAAGAGGACGCGTGGTCGATACTCACAGCGGCCAAGTGGATCCGGGCTTGGAAATCGTCATGTTACAGAACAGGGGCTGTAGAGAGAGGGATGAAGAATGAGGGGGGAGTTAATGAAACGGACGAAGAAACGAGAGTATTTAAAAAGAAACATATTAACATAGAAAAATAAGAGACACAAATGAAGATAAAATCTATAGCCTATATATAATTTGAACTGGTAATGGAAATTACGGGAAAACGGCTGAACGGATTTTTATAAATGACCCCTCATTTTGAAGCTTGGAACCCAAAGTTTTTCAGAAAAATAGTAGTTTTTAGTGAAATATCAATTTTCCTACATCATTTTCCTATTTTCCAAAATCCATCTTTCTTCAGTTTTGAGAACTAATTGCAATTCAGCACGGCCGTGATTTAAGAATAAAACAAAACACACACTATAGTCGCGACGCTGTTATTCCCGGCGTGACTCCTCCTCTTTGCTTACGTCTTAGGAAGTGAAGACTCTATAAAGTCTAAGTAGGTAGTATCGTTCGCCATTTTTGTTCTTTCGTTGCTGAGCTACCATACGAGCAATCTATTTGCCACACCGTTAAACATTATCATGTCGTAGCTCCTATTATAATAAATCAAACGCAATGTAATTCAGCAAATAATTGAGCGGCAAATAACGTCTTCGTGTGCTTTCTGCGAACGCCAACGAAAGAGCCAAAATGGCGGGCGATTATATTAAGTATTTATCGAGCCTTAAGAAATGAATAATGTCTTCATTAGCGAATCACAAGACGCACACGTTTAAATGTAGCCGACCTGCAACGCGATTGGCTGCCGGAAATTTGAGCGACTGGACAATACAATAAACAATAGCTATTACACGAAGGCCATGACCTGCAGGATTGCCGACATATTTAGAGTTAAAATTCAATTGTTTATTAAAAATTTGAAGACTCACTAAAAGTAATTTACAGGTCTGATTCTGTGGTGTGTAATTTTCTGAGTACAGCTGTGTATTGGATATTAAAATCTACAAAACTTGAGGTGGTTTGATGACATTATTACCATTAGCAATGAAATTTCATTATAGTTAATGCCATGATGTGACTATTTTTCATTAATTATACATATTAATGCTATATTGATGATATGAAAGTGAAACGTTTTGGGGTTATGTAAGTAGATATAGAGAATATGTTAAATTAGATCTTCATTTCTATAATTTACTGAGTAGCGGCTATTATATGCATATGAAACTACAAAACTTACGTAAGACAATAATATTGTTATTAAAAAACAAATATTTTTATAGTTATTAATCAAGTGGGGTTGTGTCTTTTTCATATACTTAATGGCGGTGTGGTGTAGATACTTACATGCGTCATTATCTTCAGTGTTGGCACGAGAGAGCGCAAAAATTACAATTCCTAAGGAAAGACCAAAAAATTCTGATAAAATAAGAGGCCTACAAAATTATGTAGTCTCCCGATCATTTCAGCAAGATCTCTTAGCAGGATAAAATGATTTTACTCTCTACATTTCAAGCTCTACATGCAGCAGCTATACCAAGATGCTATGTCTATTGTTCCAAAGCATAGCAAACCTGACTTTTACAATCCACAATGACCTGAAATAGCTATTGCTATGAAAAACCCACTGATCGTCCTGACATTGTTACTTGCGTTTTCGCATTTAAACTCAAGATACATAGGATACATAGGTTCAAGAAAAAGTATTTGGCATAAAAACTATTCAGAGGGAGTATGTTTCATTATTATGGAAGCAAATAACTTGCAAAATGTCTGGTATTCTTCATTGAAAATAAATCTGAAAAATGTTTATTTGAACGTGTAATGAACTTAGTTTGCAGCTTCGCTGCACAAACCACTAGTGTGAATACAAAAGAAGGTAAAGAAACAAGTGAAAGAATAAAGTAAGACATAAAATAGAAACAGCGAAACAAATGAAAAGAACACACATGAAATGCAGTGTGAAAAAACGAAAAAACAAATAATCAAACAAACAAAGAATGAACGAATGAATGAACGAAGAAAGAAATAAAATATTATTAAAAGAAAGAATGAAATAAAGAAACAAATAATGAAGGAACGAAAAATAATTGAAAGAAGGAAGAAAAGAAAAAAAAGGTGAAAGAAAAAACGAATTTCATGACGCCAGAAAAATTATAGTTTATATTAAATCAATCATAAATAAGTTTATTATTATTATTATTATTATTATTATTATTATTATTATTATTATATATGGACTTTACGAGGAAATGAAGAAAAGCGACTAGAAAGATCTGAAATCTGGATATGGAGAAGAATGGAGCGTGTGAAATGGACAGACAGAATAAGAAATGAAGCTGTGTTGGAAAGAGTGGGTTAAATCATAACGCTATGTATAGGCCATTCTTTATTTATTATTTATTTATTTTCACTTATTTATTTATTACTTATTCATTTGTTAATTAATTAATTAATTCATTCATTCATTCGGTTATTAGTTCGTTTAATTATTTATTTATTTATTTATTTATTTATTCACTTATTTAATTATTTTTCTATGTAATTATTTATTTATTTATTCACCTATTTAATTATTTGTCTATTTAATTATTTATTCATTCAGTCATTCATTCATCCATTCACCCATCCATCCATTTATTTATTTATTTATTTATTTATTTATTTATTTATTTATTTATTTATTTATTTATTTTCCTCTGGTGGAGTTAAGGTCTTGGAGCAACAATAACAAATATAAATGACACTCGGGAGGAAATTAAACACAGAATAAATATGGGAAATGCCTGTTATTATTCGGTTGAGAAGCTTTTATCATCCAGTATGCTGTCAAAAAATCTGAAAGTTAGAATTTACAAAGCAGTTATATTACCGGTTGTTCTTTATGGTTGTGGAACTTGGACTCTCACTTTGAGAGAGGAACATATGTTAAGGGTGTTTGAGAATAAGGTTTCTTAGGAAAATATTTGGGGCTAAGAGGGATGAAGTTACAGGAGAATGGAGAAAGTTACACAACACAGAACTGCACGCATTGTATTCTTCACCTGACATAATTAGGAACATTAAATCCAGACTTTTGAGATGGGCAGGGCATGTAGCACTTATGGGCGAATCCAGAAATGCGTATCGAGTGTTAGTTGGGACGCCGGAGGGAAAAATATCTTTGGGGAGACCGAAACGTAGATGGGAGGATAATATTAAAATGGATTTGAAGGAGGTGGGATATGATGATAGAGACTGGATTAATCTTGTTCAGAATAGGGACCGATGGCGGGCTTATGTGAGGGCGGCAATGAACCTTAAGAGCCATAACTGGTAACTGATGGAGTTAAGGTCATCAGGCTTTCTAAAATTAAATTTGAAAAAGAGGGGCGTAAAGATGAAGAACGACTTGAAGATAAACTTGATAACGGCGAATAAGAAAGGCAGTAGGAAGCGACAGGAGAAAAGAAAACGCATGAAGAAGGAGAAAGGGACAGGGAAGTAAGAGAAACGGAACGCGATGTTGATATTGATAAAAGTAGAGGACGCAGTCGATGTTAATACCGCTGATTAGGAGCAAGAAAGCGCCGGCCTGGAGATTCATGGGGAGTTGATGGGGGCGCCCGCAGTAATTTCCAGCCCTCTGGCATTAACGGCCGCCCCTCTCGGTACTTTTAATCCCTCGAATTCCGAACTCTCCGCCTCGAGTCCCATAAACGTCAGCAGACTCCGCAGCTCTCAGCCTGGCAGTCCGATCTTTATTTAGGTTATGGTTACCATAAATCTTTGATTTACGACTCTGTGTATTCTGGGCTCCATACAGGTCCCACTGATTGACAGGCTCGGCTCGAAGTCGCGATGTTTTGATTTGAGTCCAATGACTTATTGACCCCTATTTCGCTTCAAGTCGTAAAAGTTCCGTTCCCAAGTAAAGGGCGAGTGGTATCCTATGTCACGGCGCATTTCTGTGTTCCCAGGTCACCTTTACTCTTTCTCCTGACCTATGCTCCCAGCTTGCTCTCCGGTGGTCTAGCAGTGATCGTACCTACCCCTCAACCGAAGTAAGTGTCCATAACTGATAACTCTAGGCCAGAATTTTTTATTACTACAACTTCTTTCAACTGCAATTCAGAAAACATCGATAGTCATTCAAAAAGCAACAATTGTATTTCGGATTAATCAAGTGAATTTCAGAATAGGTCACACGTAATTCAGGTAGTGCAACTGAAACTCACAAAAATTAATTTTATTTTATTTCAGAGAATGTAGATTGTAATCTATACTAATAATAAATCTGTAGCCGAAATTTTTCTGGTAATTTTCGATTTTCCAAAAATAATTGGCCCTAACATATATAATTAACCACCCTGAAACCGAAAATCGCTTTTTTGACATTTTTGTTTGTATGTCTGTCTGTATTTTTGTTACCTTTTCACGCGATAATGTCTGAACGGATTTCGATGAAAATTGGAATATTAATTAAGTTCGATGTAACTTAGATTTTAGGCTATATGGCATTCAAAATACATTATTTAAAAGGGGGTTATAAGGGGGCCTGAATTAAATAAATCGAAGTATCTCGCTTATTATTGATTTTTGTGAAAAGCGTTACATAACAAAAGTTTCTTTAAAAATAATTTGCGATAAGTTTTATTCCTTGAAAAATTTTGATAGGACTGATACTTAATGAGATAAATGAGTTTTAAAATTAAAATAATTGCCATCTAAGGCCGTGTAATGAATTAAAAAACAAATGACTTCGTCTATAAGGGGCCTTGGACAGCAACAATCGAAAGCTATGAAAGATAGCCTACAGAGAATGTTTCTGTGTTTGTATGAAGTAATATCGGAAGATAAATTAACCGATTTGTATAATTAATTATTATTTCACCATTGGAAAGTGTAGTTTGTCTAGATGGACATGATGCTATAATGTTATTACAGTAACTTCTGATATAATATAATATAATATAATATAATATAATATAATATAATATAATATAATATAATATAATATAATATAATATAATATAATATAATATAATATAATATAATATAATATAATATAATATAATATAATATTATATTATATTATATAATTTAAGTTATTTGAAGGGTTCAGAACCATAGTGGGCCAAACGCCATTTACTGAATACGTAGAAAACAAGGGTTAAAATTAAGTTATTACCATAATTCAATGGAAACCTATAACAAGTAAAATAAAATATACACATTAAATCTAAATGATGTCAATCTTCATTAAACTATGGTTGCATGTAATAAAAATTAAGAAACATGTTAAAGGAATTGCCATTGCACCAAATGAGTGTCTCTGGACCAAAATGATCGCATTTTGATTATTTGGATGCAATTTAAATTAAGTAACATATTAAAGGATTTATCCTTCTATCAAACACGAATGTTCCCTGGATCAAATGTCCTATTTTAATTATGTAATTACTTTATATTTATTTCTAACGGGTGCAGCGGAGCGCACGGGTACGGCTAATTCAGAAATAAATTGCGACTGAGATTAATAAATCATCTAATGTAACTTTATTCAGATTGTGCAAAAAAAAAAAAAATGAAATTGTAAGGGAGTCATTTGTTTGGTAGTCATGGCAACTGGCTCTTTCGTTTATGTTATTGTATTACAGTTTAAATGTTAACGTAAAACGTGTGATATTTATATTTAGACTAGTGGCTTGTGCAGCAAATGCTGCAAACTAAGTCCATAAGAAGTTCAAATAAACATTTTTCGGATTTATTTTCAATGAAGAATACCAGACATTCTGAAAGTTATTTGCTTCCGTAATAATGAAACATACTCCCTCTGAATGGTTTTTTTTTATGCCAAATACTTTTCCTTGAACCTATCCGTCTTCAGTTCTTGAGTTTCAATGCGAAATCGCAAGTAACAATGTCAGGATGATCAGCGAGTTTTTGATGTGGGAGTAATGCAGTAGCTATTTCAGGTCATTGCTGATTGTATGTGAAAGTTAAGAAAATGTAAGGTTTGTCATGCTTTGAACAAAAGACTTAGCATCTTGGTATAGCTGCTGCATGTTTCGTGAACTACCCTGAAATGTAGAGGGCAGAATCACTTTTTCCCACTAAGAGATCTTCCTGAGGTGATCAAGAGACTACAAAATCTTGTAGGCCTCTTATTTTATCAATAAGTAATACCTTTTGGTCTTTTCTTATGAATTGTAATATTTGCGCTTCTTCCAGACAATACTGATCTATCAAATACTACTGGATTAATTTATGTAACAAAGAATGTTATTTCGTATATTTTCTGTAATATAGAGTGTTGTGAGGAATTTATTGCTGATATGTGGAAAATGAAGCGAATGATATGTCAGGTTGTAGAATCTTTTATGCGCCTAAATAAAATTGGTCCTCGTAAATCGTTAGCAGTTTCAGTGTTTCATTTGTTGCTGGTTGCTGGAAATAAACTTACTCATCACGGTAGCAAGAAGTGAAATGGCATGCTATTTTCCCTACGACAAAATATGCTTGGCAGCGATCACAAATCTAATCGATTAAACCAAAGAAATATGAAATTAATTTTGATGTAGTTTAGAGACGCAGCTAAAATAGGAAGCATGACTCAATTACTACCAAGGAAAATTAGAGACTCAGACATAGAAATATCTATATCACACCGCCATTAAATATATGAAAAAGACCCACACCACTTGATTAATAACTATAAAAGTATTTCATTTTTAATAACAGTATTGTAACTTACGTAAGTTTTATAGTTTTCAGTAACATATATATAGTCGTTACTCAGTAAATTATAGAAATGAAGATCTAATAGAAAATATTCTTTCTCTGTGTCTACTTACATAAAGCCCCAAAAGGTTTCACTTTCATATCATCACTATAGCATTATGTGTTGCATTAACTACAATAATATTTTATTTTAATGGTAATGATGTCATCAAACATTCTTAAGTTTTGTAGTTCTTAATATCCAATACACAGCTGTACTCGGAAAACTACAGACCAGAGAATCACACTTGTAAATTATTTTTATACGTTATCAAAAAATTGCACAAATGAAGATCGACATATTGGCATTATGATGTGAAAGAATCTGAGCCATCTGAACTATAAGTATGTCAGCAATCCTGTAGGTCATGACCTTCGTGTAATAGCCTACTGTTTATTGTAGTGTCTGTTTTGTTTTATTCTGAAATGCAATTAATTAGTTCTCAAAACTGACGAAAGATGGATTTTGGAAAATAGGAAAATGATGTAGGAAAATTGACATTTCACTGAAAACTACTATTTTTCTGAAAAACTTTGGGTTCCAAGCTTCAAAATGAGGGGTCATTTATTAAAATCCGTTCAGCCGTTTTCCCGTAATTTCCATTACCAGTTAAAATTATATAAGATGATGTTTTATAGAGTCATTTGTTTGGTAGTCATGACAACTGGCTGTTTCGTTTATGTTATTGTACTACAGTTTAAATGTTAATGTAAAAAGTTTAATAGATTTGGAATTTATAGATGATGTTTTCTGAATTGTAATTGATATTTTCTGAATTACGTCTTATTCTTTCTGATTCACAGCTGAAAACCGTTTACAATGACACAACAATCATCAGTTCTATCCCAGACTACAGCATGTTTAGCCTGCTCTAGATCTCCAGAGATGATCCACAGGATGAATTTAGGCCGCAGGACTTTCCGAGGAAGCAGGTACGTTGATGATAATTACTATCGGGAGAAACGAAAAGCTGATGAGTCTGTAAAAAGCGTTAAATTGGAATCCTTGTTTCAATTACATCACAAGGTAACAACAGACTTCCGCTAATAGGCCTTTCAACCACGCTTACATCTTGACACGCAGCCATTTTGTCGTTATCAGGATGTAGATCACGTATTGTTACCAGGACGGTCTAAAACCAATTACCCCTGGCCTTAAGACTAATTATTCACTGAATATCTGAAATACTTTCAAATTAGCTTTTAACATTTCTAGTGACTAGTAAATACAGTAAGAAACGAATCATAATTTATTTCTTTGTTTATTCATTTATTTGTTTATTTATTAGTTTGTTTAATCTTTGTCAGCTTATTTATTTATTTGCCTACTTATTAGTTTATTTATATATTGATTAGTTTGTTTTGTCGTTTATTAATTTGTTAGTTGTCTTATTTATTATTTATTTATTGATTTGTTTATCAGTTTGTTTATTCATTTGCCAGACTTTTTTATTACTCTATTTATTTAATAGTTTCTTTATTCCTTTTCAGAGTACTTATTTGTTCATTTATTTAATTATTTAATTATTTATCTACTTATTAGTTTATTTATATATTGATTAGTATGTTTTATCGTTTATTCATATGTTAGTTGTCTTTTTTATTATTTATTTATTGATTTGTTTATTATGTAGTTTATTCATTTGCCAGTCTTTTTATTACTTTTTTTCTTTATTAGTTTATTTGCTTTTTCACTTATTTATTTCTCTATTTATTTATTTATTAGTTCATTTATATATTGATTAGTTTGTTTTTTCGTTTATTCATTTGTTAGTTGTCTTATTTATTACTTTATTTGTTTATTAGTTTGTTTATTCATTTGCCAGTATTTTTATTACTTTGTTTGTTTATTTATTAGTTTATTTATTAATTTATTTATTTGTCTAATTATTAGTTTATTTATATATTGATTAGTTTGTTCATTCGGTTATTCATTTGTTAGTTGACTTATTTATTACTTTATTTATTGATTTGTTTATTATATTGTTTATTCATTTGCCAGTCTTCTTTATTACTTTGTTTCTTTATTAGTTTATTTGTTTATTCACTTATTTATTTATTTATTTATTTATTTATTTATTTATTTATTTATTTATGTATTTCTTTATTCTCATTTTGTATTTACGTACTTCGGCAATACATTGTATAGACAGACATAGTCCATTTTTGCCAAGCAGTTGACATTAAGAAAATAACATATTTCAAAAAATCTATTAAATACATTAAACAAACCTCAACATATTAAATATTAAAACATAAAATTAAGCTAAATGAATTTACACTTGAATACGTGTGTTGTGTGTAATGTTTCTGCGTAGCTAATATGAAATAGCTGTATTTTGAAACTGAAATTAAAAATATCTGACTAACAGAAGGTTCGGACAATTTGTTGGTCGCTTATCATTCACGTCATGCTCACGTCGGTGTCCACAACAAAGGGGTGGGTGCCTCCTTCAATAATTGTCAGCATCTAATAGTTTTCTTAGTCGTCCGCCCAGGTTCATTTTTATGCTAATGCCAGCAGTAAACACACAGCTCGCACCTTCCAGGAAAAAAGTTGAATACAGGACTACTTAATGTTGATTAGGGACAAATTACCGCTCATTTAATTCATACTTTTATCAACGTTCCATTAAGAATTGGTGTAAAATTCTGACCAATCTTTTCTTCATTAATTTTATGATAAAAATTAAACGCAGCACAGAAGATAGAGGGTAGCTTCTTCAGTTCTGGATCTGAATCTGCATAAATACTCGTACTTTGTTAAGGGAACGGCTGTCAGAATTTCTACTAAACTATTGGACGGATTTTGTTCATATTCAGTATCTACGAGTCAATTTATCAGGGAATGATGTACATGAAATATAATAATTTTAGTACTAGTCTGTCTGTGTACAGCGATTTCTACTAAACTATTGGACGGATTTTGTTCATATTCAGTATCTACGAGTCAATTTATCAGGGAATGATGTACATGAAATATAATAATTTTAGTACTAGTCTGTCTGTGTACAGCGATTTCTACTGAACTATTGGACGGACTTTGTTCATATTCAGTATCTACGAGTCAATTTATCAGGGAATGATGTACATGAAATATAATAATTTTAGTACTAGTCTGTCTGCGTACAGCGATTTCTACTAAACTATTGGACGGATTTTGTTCATATTCAGTATCTACGAGTCAATTTATCAGGGAATGATGTACATGAAATATAATAATTTTAGTACTAGTCTGTCTGCGTACAGCGATTTCTACTAAACTATTGGACGGATTTTGTTCATATTCAGTATCTACGAGTCAATTTATCAGGGAATGATGTACATGAAATATAATAATTTCAGTACTAGTCTGTCTGTGTACAGCGATTTCTACTGAACTATTGGACGGACTTTGTTCATATTCAGTATCTACGAGTCAATTTATCAGGGAATGATGTACATGAAATATAATAATTTTAGTACTAGTCTGTCTGTGTACAGCGATTTCTACTGAACTATTGGACGGATTTTGTTCATATTCAGTATCTATGAGTCAATTTATCAGGGAATGATGTACATGAAATATAATAATTTTAGTACTAGTCTGTCTGTGTACAGCGATTTCTACTAAACTATTGGACGGATTTTGTTCATATTCAGTATCTACGAGTCAATTTATCAGGGAATGATGTACATGAAATATAATAATTTTAGTACTAGTCTGTCTGTGTACAGCGATTTGTACTAAACTATTGGACGGATTTTGTTCATATTCAGTATCTACGAGTCAATTTATCAGGGAATGATGTACATGAAATATAATAATTTTAGTACTAGTCTGTCTGTGTACAGCGATTTCTACTAAACTATTGGACGGATTTTGTTCATATTCAGTATCTACGAGCCAATTTATCAGGGAATGATGTACATGAAATATAATAATTTTAGTACTAGTCTGTCTGTGTACAGCGATTTCTACTAAACTATTGGACGGATTTTGTTCATATTCAGTATCTACGAGTCAATTTATCACGGAATGATGTACATGAAATATAATAATTTTAGTACTAGTCTGTCTGTGTACAGCGATTTCTACTAAAGTATTGGACGGATTTTGTTCATATTCAGTATCTACGAGTCAATTTATCAGGGAATGATGTACATGAAATACAATGATTTTAGTACTAGTCTGTCTGTGTACAGCGATTTCTACTAAACTATTGGACGGATTTTGTTCATATTCAGTATCTACGAGTCAATTTATCAGGGAATGATGTACATGAAATATAATAATTTTAGTACTAGTCTGTCTGTGTACAGCGATTTCTACTAAACTATTGGACGGATTTTGTTCATATTCAGTATCTACGAGTCAATTTATCAGGGAATGATGTACATGAAATATAATAATTTTAGTACTAGTCTGTCTGTGTACAGCGATTTCTACTGAACTATTGGACGGATTTTGTTCATATTCAGTATCTACGAGTCAATTTATCAGGGAATGATGTACATGAAATATAATAATTTTAGTACTAGTCTGTCTGTGTACAGCGATTCTCTTCTCCAGTGTCCATAAACCCAACACTGCCTCCATCTTCGTCGAAATAACTGATTCCTGTTAAGTTACAAATCCTGTGCGTTTACAAATGGAGCGGTAACGTCAATTGTGCTACCTTCACGGAATGAACGAAGTATTTTAAATAAAGAATGTAAGTTACCCGAACTTAACACAACGGAAATGAAAAATTCTCCGTGACGTTTATTCCATTACTTCGGGAATTGAAAAACCATTTCACGGCATACCAACTGGCAGCTACAAGGTAATTGTTTTCGCTGATAATTGCTTTGCAAATGGACTCAAACGAATACAGATGTCGGGGTTTAATTTGGGAGAACGTGGAGTAATTGCAATCAGAAATTATTGATGGAAATATACTGGAGTATTAAGAAACCTTCAATTAGAGGGAACAGGGTCAAATACGTACATCAGTGGAATAAAAGACAAGAATGAGAGAACAGCGATAAGCTTATTGTTTAAGTTAAATCCTGCAATTGACCCCAGTACAGATAAAATGTAACTTATTTGATAATGGAGCAATCGATAACTTAGCTTTTAAATTACTTCTCTAATTACATACAATTCCGTGTAAGAATATTTAAGATATTTCTAAATTCTTTACTTTGATACAATACAGAACTTAAATGACGATATATTTGATAGATGCGTTGTGTAACTTTCTCCATTCTCCTGTAACTTCATCCCTCTTAGACCCAAATATTTTCCTCAGAATCTTATTCTTAAACATCCTTAATCTCTGTTCCTCTCTCAGAGTGAGAGTCCAAGTTTCACAACCATACAGAACAACCGGTAATATAACTGTTTTATAATTTCTAACTTTCATATTTTTTGACAGCAGACTAGATGACAAAAGCTTCTCAACCGAATAATAACAGGCATTTCCCATATATATTCTGTGTTTAATTTCCTCCCGAGTGTCATTTATATTTGTTACTGTTGTAACATATTTGAATTTTTCCACCTCTTCAAAGGATAAACTTCCAATTTTTATAGTTCCATTTCGTACAATATTCCGATCATGAAACATAAGTTAATCATATACTTTGTCTTTTCGGGATTTACTTCCAAACCTATGGCTTTACTTGCTTCAAGTAAAGGGTGTAATTGATATCTTGTTATTTGAAGTGTTCTATCAGTGAGGAAGTGTGTTGTGTCAGTGAAGTGTGTAGTGTCAGTGAAGTCTGTTGTGTAAGTGAAGTGTGTTGTGTCAGTAAAGTGGCTGTGCAAAGTATTTGAACAGTGAAATGGTTAGAAGTGTTAGTGAAATCAGGATAGAATCAGTGCAGTGAGTGAGTTGACAGCGAAATAAGTGTAGTGCCGAAAGGTACTTGTGCAGGTATGAACCTGTCACACTCGTGGGTCTTAGTTCGAACTTAGGGTTAAGATACAAATTAGATTTACTTTAAACGTTATTTTAAGTGACCATGCTTCATTTAATTTAGGATGCTCCTTGTTATTATTATTATTATTATTTTATTATTATTATTATTATTATTATTATTAATTATTGATTTTTATTAGTTGTGTTTATTATTAATTGTCATTATTGAGTGTAATTAGTTACCATTGCCACCGGGTATATACCCATTTGCAGTGTGAATAAATACATACATACATACATACATACATACATACATACATACATACATACATACATACATACATACATACATAGAAGTAAAATTTCCTTTTCCCTAATCGTTTCTGGATTTTCTTCTAACATATTCACGTCATCCACATAGACAACCCTTGTTCGCCCAATTATGGAATATGGAGCAGTAGGTTGGGATCCGTACAGACAAAATCAAATCGATTCAATAGAAAAGGTCCAACGCAAGGCAGCAAAATATGTCAAAATGGGGAAGGGACATGGTGAAGAGATAGTAAAAGACTTGGGGTGGGAACTTCTCAAATCAAGGCGACGAAAAACCAGACTCACCGCATTGTTTAAGACACAAATGGGACACGAAGCATGGACCGACATCAATGCTAGATTAGCAACACCATCATACTTAGGAAGGGCTGATCATATTAGAAAGTTTGAATGTAGAAAACAAAGAACGGACGTGGCAAAATTTCCCTTTGTTAACCGCACAATAGTAGACTGGAACAGCTTACCTGCGGCAATCTTTCAGGGTGGTCCTCTTAAAATCAATACATTTAAGGAAAGGTTGAGAAGATTAGACTGAAAATGTAATTGGAGGTGCAGTGTAATTATTTAAGTTGTCATGTAATTAATTGAGTTGATATATAATTAATTAAGGTGATATGTAATTAATTAAGATGATATGTAATTAAGTTGGTATGTAATTAATTAAGGTGATATGTAATTAATTAAGGTGACATGTAATTAATTAAGGTGATATGTAATTATCTAAATTGGTAATAGTTGGGTGAAATAGAAGTACTTATAAGTTAGATTTACTTTTGCTTATCGTAGGCATTATTATGGAATAGTTTTTATTTATAGTACTATGTTTATTGCATCTACTATTTATAGATTTAGGTTTATTTCATTTTATTTCATTTACGTTTATTTTATTTTATTTGTGTAATTGTAATTATTGTATATTATATATCACTACCACCGGGTGTATACCCAATTGTAGTGTTAATAAATACATACATACACACATAATAGTATGATAACTTTGAGACAAGAAGCTAATGTAACCCGTTCAATTCCAAACTCTGTCTCTTATCCTGTTATAGAGTCTATAAAGAAAAAAAAAACTAAAGTAAAAAATTTAATTTCTTAATCAATAAAAATGTAGGCTTATCCCCTCTGTTAAGACTGTGCAAAGTACTGCCACTTAAACAGATGCTGAATTCGCTGTTAGGCTGAGCCATTCATGTACTGCAGGGACATACAAGCGCCGACCAATCAGAGGGCTGCGAGGGGTGAGTAACAATCGCACAAGTCGGATCAATGCGGACTGGCGGAGGGTGAAGAATCAGCTTCACGGCCAATTGAAAGGAGTCGCGGCGTATGTCTTGCTGGGGGGAGGCTGTCTTCTATCTCCCCACGTCCGTGCTTCGAGCACAAATCGCCTCTAACTTTAACTTAAAATCCAAGTCCTTTTTAAAACTCTGAAAACACGTCATCGATATAATTATTATACTAGTGGACTAAATGTCTTTGATATCGATAAATTATTTGGTAAAGGCTACAGTATACACCAGGCATGTCAATTGATGCCCACAGGAGCAAGCGCGCGCTTTAGAGCCCAGGAGAACCTGAGCGCTTTACAGCGGAAAGGAAAGAGACAGACGAAAGAGGTGTTATATGCCGCTTGGTCGAGCTATATTCAGGGATGGCCAGCACTGATTCAATAGATAAAGGGAAGAGAACTTATTAAAACTGTATCCATGGTAATTTTTAGATTTGCCTGAGAAGTATAAGTGCATTATAAGAATGTGAGTTTTAATTTTAATGCTCATTTTTCACAAGTTTGATTTTTTTATTCAAAAGAAATATTTTCTCAGATTTTCGTATAGAAAAGTGAAATTTTCAGATATAGGCCTATTTATTTAGTAGCCTTACAGAATGTTTTCGTAAATCTAATATACCGTACATACGTATTACTAAACATAGTTGAAAATTTTGAAAATATTCGCATGGAAATTGTTTGTAAGGAAATGAATTAACAAAGCAACTACTGTTACATCATAAGCAAAAGATACGTGCCCATGTGTTGTAAAAATGTCAGCTCTATAGCTTCAGCACATTTCGAGAAAATAATTTAATATTCTGATGATAGGAAGTTGCTCGCCAATATCACCTTAAAAGCATAATGCGATAAGAGTTTTGTTATGTAATATTAGTTACACTTAAAACAGATACAGTACCTAGGTAACTTTGCTTTGTACTGTAATATTGTTTTGATTAGTTTATTGATTACTTTTGTAAGGCTAAAGATAACATCAATATAAATTCCAACTTATCATGTCATACTCAATGTCTTTCTTTGGAATATCACTTTCTTTATGAATGATGTGTTTCATCCACTTAATACAGTATAATATTATACTACTATGGAATTTAAGTGAATATTCCTTCTTAACTCTCTATTATGTTATTAAGATTTAAAACACAAGTGCAATATTAAAAAATTGGTGTTAGTACTTTTGTTTTACAGACAATATACGTAGATAATAACAGAAAGAAGCCATATAAAAATAACGACATAAAATTTCACGTTCCGTTTGAAGTTTGTGCACCACTGTTTTCTTAATCCAACAGGCTGCTTATTCATATACACAACCCTTCCTCTTTCCATACTTAGAGCTTGATGCCCGCGCACGACGTCAAGGTCAGGAAAATGCGCTTGCTTTGACATCACTGGTATACACGTTGGAAGTACAGTAGAGCGTCTCGTTTAGGCACAGTGAAAACGTAAACAAGTGCAGGTAAAGTGTGGGCGGAGGAGGAGCTGTACGATAAACACCAGGGATGTACAAGGTTTTACTTACAACATTTATGGCGGAGCAATAATTGAAATTATATTTTCCAAAAACACACAAAACAAAAGAACACAAATTGCATAACGTTATCATATAGACATTTTAACATACAAGCAATTGTAACGTTGAAATAATTCAATATGACAAATCAAATTTTGCTACTTACATGATTTTGCTTTCAACCAGCATTTTTCACGGTCATGAATTTCATTCTCTGTATGACTGACATAATATCACCGTCTACTGTGGCCGAATTAACAAAACTACACTACAGTGGAAGCTCTTAAGTTCGATAGAAATCAAGTTCGACATCCTACAGTTCGACTGCTTACGTAGGAGAATTAGACACGCCCCTATACGGGCATTAAGAAATGGGTTTGCCATTTGAATGGAAATTGGTTCTGTCTTTGGTATGCGCTTCTAGTACCACAGTGGGTTTCGACAGTTCCATCTCACAAACGGCACAATTCTCAAATAGAAAAAGAAGAGTTCATTAATGTAAAACCAGTGATTAAATATGGATGTCCTAATCAATAAAATTCTGTTTTCCTTTAACAAAAGTATCACTACAAAATTAATTTGTATTATTTTCATCAGTGTTTGTATTTCTTGTCTTTATTTATATGTGCTATCTGGTAGGATGGAAGAGAAGGCCTTAGAGCCTTGACCCTGTCAGATTAAATAAATAAATAAATAAATAAAATAAATAAATAAAATAAGTAAATAAATAAGTAAATAAATAAGTAAATAAAAATAAATAAATAAATACGTAAATAAATAAATAAATAAGTAAATAAATAAATAGATAAATAAATAAGTAAATGAATAAATAAATAAGTAAAGTAAATAAATATATAAGTAAATAAACAAATAAGTAAATAAATAAATAGATAAATAAATAAGTAAATAAATAAGAAAATAAGTAAATAAATAAGTAAATAAATAAATAGATAAATAAAGAAGTAAATAAATAAATAAATAAGAAAATAAGTAAATAAATAAATAAGTAAAAAATAAGTAAATGAATAGATAAATAAATAAGTAAATAAATAAATAAGCAAATAAAAATAAATAAATACGTAAATAAATAAATAAGTAAATAAATAAATAGATAAATAAGTAAATGAATAAATAAATAAGTAAATAAATAAATAAATAAATAAGTAAATGAGTAAAGTAAATAAATAAATAAGTAAATAACTAAATAAATAAATAAATAAGTAAATAAATAAATAGATAAATAAATAAGTAAATAAATAAGTAAATAAGTAAATAAATAGATAAATAAATAAGTAAATAAATAGATAAATAAATAAGTAAATAAATAAGAAAATAAGTAAATAAACAAATAAATAAGTAAATAAATAAACAAATAAATAAGTAAATAAATTAATACACAAATAAATAAGTAAATAAATAAATAAGTAAATAAGTAAATAAGCAAATAAATAAATAAGTGAATAAATAAATAAGGAAATAAATAAATAACTAAATAAATAAATAAATAAAGTAAATAAATAAATAAAATAAGTAAATAAATAAGTAAATAAATAAGTAAATAAAAATAAATAAATAAATACGTAAATAAATAAATAAGTAAATAAATAAATAGATAAATAAATAAGTAAATGAATAAATAAATAAGTAAAGTAAATAAATATATAAGTAAATAAACAAATAAGTAAATAAATAAATAGATAAATAAATAAGTAAATAAATAAATAAGAAAATAAGTAAATAAATAAGTAAATAAATAAATAGATAAATAAAGAAGTAAATAAATAAATAAATAAGAAAATAAGTAAATAAATAAGTAAAAAATAAGTAAATGAATAGATAAATAAATAAGTAAATAAATAAATAAGCAAATAAAAATAAATAAATACGTAAATAAATAAATAAGTAAATAAATAAATAGATAAATAAGTAAATGAATAAATAAATAAGTAAATAAATAAATAAATAAGTAAATGAGTAAAGTAAATAAATAAATAAGTAAATAACTAAATAAATAAATAAATAAGTAAATAAATAAATAGATAAATAAATAAGTAAATAAATAAGTAAATAAGTAAATAAATATATAAATAAATAAGTAAATAAATAGATAAATAAATAAGTAAATAAATAAGAAAATAAGTAAATAAACAAATAAATAAGTAAATAAATAAACAAATAAATAAGTAAATAAATTAATACACAAATAAATAAGTAAATAAGTAAATAAGCAAATAAATAAATAAGTGAATAAATAAATAAGGAAATAAATAAATAACTAAATAAATAAATAAATAAAGTAAATAAATAAGTAAATAAGTAAATAAATTAATAAGTAAATAAATAAATAAGTAAATAAATAAATAAGTAAATAAATAAATAAGTTAATAAGTAAATAAATAAATTAATTAATGATTTAATCGCTTTTACAGCACTACAGAGCTAACGTGAAAAGAAAGATCGATGAGCCATGTGGACGAGCGAACGAGAACTGAACTCTTTTTACATGTAGATGAAGGTAAATTCAACCTTGGAAACGTTGACAGTTTTATGAACTTCACTGTCAGTAGAACAAGTCCAAAGTGCACTTACGAAAAGGTGCAAAGTTTACAGATTCAAGTGTATAGACGCAGATATGTTTGAGGACAGAAATGCTAGAAGTATGCGCTATGTTTTTAACCCTGTAATGGAGAGAAATATGGGCAGTAAAGCAACCATATTTGAGAAGAAAGGCTTCATTTGAGAAGGGGTGCAAAGGTCTACTTGAAGAAGCATTAAACTTAATACACGAATTCTCTCTTTGCTCAATTTACAGGCCGTAATAAATACAGTCGGGTAGTTAAGTAAGGGTATCCAGGCAACGTACGGATTTCTCCTGACAATGGAGACATCGATATGAGTCCGTGTCGTGTCCGCCAGGAAATACGAGACTATCGACGACCTCATGAACCCGGGACCGGACGTGCTTTGTTCAAACGCCGATCAGATTCTTTTACGTTACTGCAGGCTCGAATTGCGGACTTTTATGCGAGGTCCACTCCGAAATGACGCAGTGTGACCCGGTCCAGCTCTCAAAGCACCCGCCTACCGGGTCCGTCCAACCTGGAGCACGTGAAGTCGAAGCCATTTAGGCTCAGAGTTGCTTGTTTGATAGAAGTGCAGCACTTAAAGATTCGACAAGAATTATACAGGGTAATATTTCTGTTCTCTGCTGTGACCCAGTGTGAGGTCAAACAATCCGGACTGGAATCCTTACAGAAGGGTCTGGGTTCTTGTTCTCTGCCCTGTTTTTTCACAGCGATCATTTCTCCACACGGCCAGAAAATTACGTTCCATATTATGGATTGCTAATGAAGCTGGGACGATGTTAGCATACGCAAATGTCAAAGAATTTGATCCAGGACAGCTGAGTTATGTAAAAGAGACGGTAAGATAGGCTACAAATCTAGAATTAAGAGGCCTACTGGTAGTTTGGATCAAGAAGAAGTCAGTAGGCTACTTGAGCAAATAGAAACGTGGGCCTATTTTGGAAACACACCACATGTAGGCCTATTATTTTAATTTTCAATGATCTTATGTGAGATTCAAAATAGTGAAAAGAAAAAAAGAAGTTATAAGTAAACCATAGCCTAACAGTCATTAGCTATAGCCTATTATTTTGATGATAAAGACTCGTTGGCGTAATGCTTTACCAATGACTAGGCCTATTATACTTCTACTACGTCATACTACTTTCGACCAATAACACGGTACGAAAGGATGTGTTTAAACCAATGATGGCTGTTTATCGCTACAATTTTATAACTTCCCTAGCATTTGTTTACTTTTATCACTTCCCTAGCATTTGTATCTTTGCCAGCATTTCAAACTCAAATTCTTTACGATACTATAGGCCTAAAACATGTTTCGCGATCTTCATATATTTCCCGCATAGATAGTTAACTGAAAATGGCTGCTTCTTTCAAACGTTTTGGTGAAGCTAACGTTAGTGAAATATAATTTTAGTAATTAAGTTAATTAATACCTATTTTATTGTATTAGAGTAGGCCTACTTTATTTCTTTTAAT
The DNA here is from genome assembly GCF_040183065.1 of Periplaneta americana. Lineage (NCBI taxonomy): Eukaryota > Metazoa > Arthropoda > Insecta > Blattodea > Blattidae > Periplaneta > Periplaneta americana. The sequence continues at coordinate 177,322,367 of NC_091128.1, forward strand.
TAACCTTTATACAGGCTAGTTTCTTCTAATCGTGTAATAGTCAATTAAATGTCGCCCGAGTTTTGATTTTCTCTAGATAAGTAAAAACCTCTAGTGAGATTATTATATTTAACTAGCCGTATCCGTGCGCTCCGCTGCACCCGTTAGAAATAAATATAAAGTAATTACATAATTAAAATAGCACATTTGATCCAGGGAACATTCGTGTTTGATAGAAGGATAAATCGTTTAATATGTTACTTAATTTAAATTGCATCCAAATAATTAAAATGCGATCATTTTGGTCCAGAGACACTCATTTGGTGCAATGACAATTCCCTTAACATGTTTCTTAATTTTTATTACATGCAACCATAGTTTAATGAAGATCGACATCATTTAGATTTAATGTGTATATTTTATTTTACTTGTTACAGGTTTCCATTGAATAATGGTAATAACTTAATTTTAACCCTTGTTTTCCACGTCTTCAGTAAATGGCGCTTGGCCCACTATGGTTCTGAACCCTTCAAATGACTTAAATAGTGATACAGCATATATAGTGGTATTTAATTATATGTCTTTCTTTCGAAAATGTAAGAATTCACGATCTCCTACGTACCATTTCCATGGAATGAATAAATGTGTTTTTTTTTTTTTGCTACTCATAAATTTTATATTTTGCACATAGGAGTTACTGCAGGAACAACAACGCTATAATTTGAGGCGGCGGTGAAAATGTATTATATTGTTATTTTAAAAGTCTTGTATATCCTTAAATATCATTCCTATAAAAATTTTGCATAGAATAAAACTTACCGGAAATCATTTTAAAGAAACTTTTGTTATGTAACATTTTTCACAAAAATCAATAATAAGCGAGATATTTCGATTTATTTAATTCAGGCCTCCTTATAACCCATCTTTTAAATAACGTATTTTGAATGCCATATAGCCTAAAATCTAAGTTACAACGAACTTAATTTATATTCCAATTTTCATCGAAATCCGTTCAGCCATTATCGCGTGAAAAGGTAACAAACGTCCAGACAGACAGACAGACATACAAACAAAAATGTCAAAAAAGCGATTTTCGGTTTCAGGATGGTTAATTATACATGTTAACACCAATTATTTTTAGAAAATCCAATATTGCCAGAAACATTTTGGCTACAGATTTATTATTAGTATAGATGTGTGTTATTCCCGGACAAACTGACTTACAGACAGGCCTTTCGAACATAAAAAAAATACATCATAATATTTTATCACAACTCGCTATAGACATACAGACAGACACGCATGTCCAAAATGATGTGCATTTACTGAAGATCTGGGAATCGATTCCATGTGGCTTCACAATACTTCACGTAATGAGAAACAAAGGAAAGCTAATCATCATAACTTGTAGTACAGGACTATCAGGGCTATGATATTTGCAGCGTCTTCGAAGTTCCACCCCAGGCAGCTGAGCTGCGCCACAATACGTTAGCTGCGATCTCCCACCATGGAAACGGAAGAAAAGAGGGTGTTAACTAATTTGCATAAGAATAGATCACTGGGAGGATTAGGCTGCAGTTTTTTGCAGAAGTAGCATTGGCGTGGAACAAAATGCCGATAACTTGCCTAATTAAATTCGGATCTGAAATAAATTATCGCATTTTGGACAGAATAAACACAGAAAGAGGGAGGGGACGGTTTCCATAGACATTTATGGTAGCCTGGTTTTAATAAAGTGTATAACTACGTTGAAGTGTGAATTCCCTTCAGTAGCTTGGACATAGGCTATTAGTGACATATTTTATATCGGTATTAACATTTTTCCTTAGCGTGTCGAAATATCCTTAAACGACTGTATAGGCCTGATGTTTGTGTTATTATATTCTTTATGATTTTGTTAATATTTTTTTTGTATTCTTTGTCTATAAGGCAGTCTTTAGTAGCAGAAAGATAATAAAATAAGCTATTCTTGAGTCAGTTAGCGTGTTTTTATTTTTATTTTGCAAGTAAAGCTCATAGCAGAAAATAATAACTTAGTTTTGAATTTGCCAAACCGCATCGATCTTACCTAGGCCTATTCATTTTATCTGTGAGTGTGATAAAAATTGTTCCAATGCACGGGGAAGATTCAGAAGTCTACTATGGGTTGAAGTATGGGCCCTACAATTTGGCATAAATGTAGAAAGTGTAAAAAAAATTAGATTGGTTCAGTGATAGATAAAAAAAAAAAACATTGTGGTAGACAAAAGTACTTTGAAAATGAAGTCCACTATGGGTTGAAGTATGGGCCCTACAATTTGACATAAATGTGGAAAGTGTAAAAAAAATGATGAGATTGGTTCAGTGATAGATAAAAAGACATTGTGGTAGACAAAAGTACGTTGAAAATGAAGTCTACTATGGGTTGAAGTATGGGCCCTACAATTTGGCATAAATGTAGAAAGTGTAAAACAAATGAGATTGGTTCAGTGATAGATAAAAAAACATTGTGGTAGAAAAAGTACGTTGAAAATGAAGTCTACTATGGGTTGAAGTATGGGCCCTACAATTTGGCATAAATGTGGAAAGTGTAAAAAAAAGAGATTGGTTCAGTGATAGATAAAAACATTGTGGTAGACAAAAGTACGTTGAAAATGAAGTCTATGGGTTGAAGTATGGGCCCTACAATTTGGCATAAATGTGGAAAGTGTAAAAAAAAAAAATGAGATTGGTTCAGTGATAGATAAAAACATTGTGGTAGACAAAAGTACGTTGAAAATGAAGTCTACTATGGGTTGAAGTATGGGCCCTACAATTTGGCATAAATGTGGAAAGTGTAAAAAAAAGAGATTGGTTCAGTGATAGATAAAAACATTGTGGTAGACAAAAGTACGTTGAAAATGAAGTCTGTGGGTTGAAGTATGGGCCCTATAATTTGGCATAAATGTAGCAAGTGTAAAAAAAAAATGAGATTGGTTCAGTGATAAATAAAAACATTGTGGTAGACAAAAGTACGTTGAAAATGAAGTCTATGGGTTGAAGTATGGGCCCTATAATTTGGCATAAATGTAGAAAGTGTAAAAAAAAAATGAGATTGGTTCAGTGATAGATAAAAACATTGTGGTAGACAAAAGTACGTTGAAAATGAAGTCTATGGGTTGAAGTATGGGCCCTATAATTTGGCATAAATGTAGAAAGTGTAAAAAGAAAATGAGATTGGTTCAGTGATAAATAAAAACATTGTGGTAGACAAAAGTACGTTGAAAATGAAGTCTATGGGTTGAAGTATGGGCCCTATAATTTGGCATAAATGTAAAAGTGTAAAAAAAAAATGAGATTGGTTCAGTGATAGATAAAAACATTGTGGTAGACAAAAGTACGTTGAAAATGAAGTCTATGGGTTGAAGTATGGGCCCTATAATTTGGCATAAATGTAGAAAGTGTAAAAAAAAATGAGATTGGTTCAGTGATAGATAAAAACATTGTGGTAGACAAAAGTACGTTGAAAATGAAGTCTATGGGTTGAAGTATGGGCCCTATAATTTGGCATAAATGTAGAAAGTGTAAAAAAAAAATGAGATTGGTTCAGTGATAGATAAAAACATTGTGGTAGACAAAAGTACGTTGAAAATGAAGTCTGTGGGTTGAAGTATGGGCCCTATAATTTGGCATAAATGTAGCAAGTGTAAAAAAAAAAATGAGATTGGTTCAGTGATAGATAAAAACATTGTGGTAGACAAAAGTACGTTGAAAATGAAGTCTATGGGTTGAAGTATGGGCCCTATAATTTGGCATAAATGTAGAAAGTGTAAAAAAAAAAAAAATGAGATTGGTTCAGTGATAGATAAAAACATTGTGGTAGACAAAAGTACGTTGAAAATGAAGTCTATGGGTTGAAGTATGGGCCCTATAATTTGGCATAAATGTAGAAAGTGTAAAAAAAAAAAGAGATTGGTTCAGTGATAGATAAAAACATTGTGGTAGACAAAAGTACGTTGAAAATGAAAAGGCCTAACCTTTATAATTTTAAATAACCATGGTTGTAATACGTAATTATTACGTAATTATACCTCTGTCACCGGAGTAGCTTACAGTATTTTCGATAGCATAGTAAGAAAGTACAACAGGTGGCCCGGGTTCGAATCTCGGTCGGGGCAAGTTACCTGGTTGAGGTTTTTTTCCGGGGTTTTCCCTCAATCCAATACGAGCAAATCCTGAGTAACTTTCGGTGCTGGACCCCGGACTCATTTCACCGGCATTATCACCTTCATCTCATTCAGACGCTAAATAACCTAGACGTTGATAGAGCGTCGTAAAATAACTCAATAAAATAAATAAAGTACAAAATGACTCCCATCACCGAAAATTCGTCAAGAAGTAAAAACTGTGAACAAGATTTTCAAAATCAATGTACTTTAGCTTACTTGATAAATATCGTCTCAACAGAACTGTGTGCAGTTTTTACCACATACTTATAGACCTAGACCTATATATGAGTAGCTTAATATCAAAGGCGGACATCTGACCATCAGACCGAAATTTACATATCTGTGGATTCTTATACAATTTATCATGCTCTTTTCAATTGTGGCATTTATGTCTTTCAAAAATCGACACATGTATGTGTTTTATAGCATTTTATTACGATGTCTATTTCAGAAGTGGACACCTACATGATAGGTTTGTTTCAAATGCGGACACCTGACAAATAAACCAATAATAGAATAGTATTCTGATCAGATGATCAAGATATCTGTCATGGCGTATTGTTATTGTGGATTAGTGGACGCTGTAGTGTCTGTCCTTAAAAATATTGTCTTTTTTAAGATTAATTTACACTGGTTTTTTAATCTGACTGTGAAATGGAACAGAATATCACACCAGTGAAGTCTGGAAATGTTAGGAAGAGGAAATCTCAACCTCAACAATGGAAAAGAAACATTGAAAAAGACAAAGGTAAGGAACATCTCTGTAATGCACAACCTCCTTTTTTTGTTTGTTGTGTAAAATATTAATCAATCGGAGAAAAGTTTGATATCACATATGCTTTAATAGCCTATAATGGAACATGTAAATATGTTTTCAGTAGGTGTTATGTAGACATTTTTATTTGTATTTTGAACTTGAAAAGCAGGGTATTTGGTTCTAAAGAATTCAGATTAGTCATGTCTACACATACAATCTTTTTCTGTAACCAGGTTTCTTATATTTTCTCTTGGTTTGTTTTTGTTTTAGGTAAAGTAGGCCTATGTATTATTCGAAGAATATCTTTCAATAATTGTATTATTAGTGCCGTAATGTTTTAGGTAATTTCTATAGCACTTTTCTTCTCTTTATTTTTTCTCTCTCTCCCTCACTAATATTTTGTGTTCCTGAGGGGAAAGTTGTAATAGGGGTTTGTTTTGTTTGTTCAGATATTCTGCCAAAGGTCTCCCTGTGCACCCAACTTGTGGCCATAGGGTTGGCTATCAATGCATGCTACTGACTACACGTGATATCAAGGATTATCATGAAGCCTTTTATTCCACTCCCGAGAAAAGTAAGCAGGGTACATTTATTTTGAAATATTGTCGAGCTGAGATACCCAACCCAAAGAGGAAAAAGAAAGATCCAGTTAAGAGCAAATCTGCAACATTCCAGTATTCTATTCTGAACCAGGCTGGAAACAATCTCAGGGTTTGTAGGAGTACATTTTTGAACATTCTGGCACCATTAACTAAACATGGAATCATAGGGGTCTTTAAAAGGTTTAAAAACGGGAAATCTCATGTTCCTGTAGAAACAAGAGGAGGAAACCATAAAGAAGCAAAGTTTGGTCTGAAAAGAGATGCGGTAAAGAATTTCATCTGCACTCTTAAAGCATCAGAATCTCATTACTCAAGGGAAAAAAGTTCGCGTGTGTATCTACCATCAGAACTGAACATACGTAAACTTTGGAAAATGTACTGTATGAAGGCAAGCCTGAAAACGTTAAGGTTGCACAGGGTTTTTTCAGGAAAGTGTTCTGCACGAATTTTAACATTGGTTTCTCTGCCCCAGCTGTAGATGAGTGTAGCACATGCATTGAGTTGGAAAGCAGGATTATGATGGAGAAAAATTAGGTTGAGAAAGCAGGATTGAAATTCAAATTGCAATTACACAAAAAAACAAGCACAATCCTTTTTTGAACATTTGCGTCAAAATCCTCCAGGCTGTTTTGTTATGTCATTCGACAGTCAGAAGAACCTTGTTCTCCCGAAGATTAGTGACCAAATGGCTTACTACTCCAGACAGCTCTACTGTTACAATTTATCAGTAGTTAAAGGTTTGTCAACAGACTCCTTAAACCCTGACAATATCTCTATTTATTCATGGATTGAAGATGAGGCTAGAAAGTCGTCTAATGAAGTTGCTTCTGTTGTATTCAATGAAGTTAACTCTCTTGATCTCTCGAATTATGACACTCTTCGTCTTGTTGCTGGACAAAATAAAAACGTAAATGTCCTAACAATGTGTACAAAATGGCTGGGCATTTGCGCCCCCCAGAACATCTCACAACTTGAAATGATTTATCCTGTGACAGGCCACTCTTTCCTCCCTTCTGATCGAGTGTTTGGTTTGATTGAAAGAGAGCTGAGGAAAATTGAAACCATCACAACGAAAGAGGATTATTATGCAATATTTAAAAAATATGGAACATTAAAACTGATTGGAAGTGACTGGAAACCATCTGACTGGAAAGCAGTAGCTAAACAGTGTTTGAAGTCTGCAAGCCAGCTTCATTTCAAACTTTCCTCTTGCAGACGTGTAATTTTACGAAAGACGAGGAAGGGAAACGTGGTTGTCAGAGGTGAAATGGCATACAACATTGATGTGGGCAGCGAAAGACCAATTTGTAAAGGAAAGTGCACACCTGCGGAAATGAACCCCTTCGACATTCCTCTTGGAGTTTCAGTAAAGGCTGAAAAACTGAAAGATGTCGGCAAGTTACTCTCAAAACATTTTGGGGAAAACTGGAGAAGCATCCCATGTCTTGAGTACTATAACAATCTGCTCAGTTCAAACCTACATGGTCCAGATTCACAAGATACAGAATGTGAATGTTTTGATCTTCAAGAAGAGTTGGGTGACAAGCCAGTTCTGGTGGCTGTATAAAGGTGGACATTATTTCCGTTTCAGTGTTATAATCAAGTAATGTTAAAGTATATTGTAATTTTCAACGTTATAATGTCAATTAGTTCTCATGAACATGTACATTTGTTTAAGAATAATGTGAAAATAATTTTGTAATAAGAAAGACACAATAGTTATTTTTGTAATTCAGTGTTCTTGTAATTAATAATCAATTCGTCTATTAATTTGTTAAAAATAATTCCACTTTCCACTTTTGAATTATAATTTCCTTGATAGTTACTGACACTACACAGACTAGTTGTACAGTCCATTTTGATACCAGTAATTGATATTTGAATCAAAAACGGACACCTACATGGCAGTTTATATCATAAGTGGACACCTGCAATTTTTCATTTCAAAAGCGGACATCTGTTTCTTTAGAACAAAATTTTACATAGTAATTGTTTAAAAATGATGTTGCCAGGTTCTAAAAAGCATATACGAACTCTCACACTACATTTATAAAAATGAATTGTGTTAAAATATTACAAACAACACTGTGAAACAAAAATCTGCCTCTATATCAAAACTATGGAAACGACAGATGTCCGTCTTTGATATTAAACTACTCATATAACACTAACTTATAGCTGTAACTTATAACCAAGATTCTAATCGACAATTTACTAGACTGAAAGCAATTCTCGCGTGACTCCATATTTCTGTGCTGAATTTGGACATTTTTTTTCATATGAAGTATTTGCTTTAATGACTATTATGCATAAGGTATTTGAAATACTTCAACTTTCTAACTTAATTTATTTCATATTCCACAAAGCATTTTGAAATGTAGGTCGAAAAGACACATTCTGAGATAAAATTACATGTTATTGTGAAGAAGCGTTAGGCCTACCAGAAATCCGGAAATTTATAATAATAATAATAATAATAATAATAATAATAATAATAATAATAATAATAATAATACTCGGGAGGAAATTAAACGCAGAATAAATATGGAAAATGCCTGTTATTATTCGGTTGAGAAGCTTTTATCATCCAGTCTGCTGTCAAAAAATCTGAAAGAATTTATAAAACAGTTATATTACCGGTTGTTCTGTATGGTTGTGAAACTTGGATTCTCACTTTGAGAGAGGAACATAGGTTAAGGGTGTTTGAGAATAAGGTTCTTACAAAAATATTTGGGGCTAAGAGGGATGAAGTTACAGGAGAATGGAGAAAGTTGCACAACACAGAACTTCACGCATTGTATTCTTCACCAGACATAATTATGAACATTAAATCCAGATGTTTGAGATGGGCAGGACATGTAGCACGTATGAGCGAATCCAGAAATGCATATAGAGTGTTAGTTGGGAGGCCGGAGGGAAAAAGACCTTTAGGGGGGCCGAGACGTAGATGGGAAGATAATATTAAAATGGATTTGAGGGAGGTGGGATATGATGATAAAGAATGGATTAATCTTGCTCAGGATAGGGACCAATGGCGGGGTTATGTGAGGGCGGCAATGAACCTCCGGGTTCCTTAAAAGCCAGTAAATAAGTAATTAATAATAATAATAATAATAATAATAATAATAATAATAATAATAATAAAAAGGCTTGCACTGAACAAAAATAAAGTTCATAAAGTACGTTAAGACCTGCGTAACGAACATTTCTTAGTAACCTATGGTTAAAGACAGACATCCTCTTCAACCAAGCCATAGAATTTATAATAGGTATAGAGGACCATAATAAAAGCTAAGAATTACACCAGACACATCTTCAAAGAAGATATTCCTCAAGATGAAGGCAGAAACTGCTTCCAAGCACTGAAAACAATAAGTTACTGTTTGTCACTGGATCACGTCCGCTTGTAGAAGAGTGGAGTAGACCTCTACACAAAAAGGCGCGATATTTTCCTAAAGATAAAACTACTCTTCATATAAAGACTAAAAAAATATAGGCTAGGCCTATTATTAAAAGTAATAATTACAATATTAGGACTTGCAGCTGACAGCTGAATGGCTTTTGTTCCGTTGCTATAACTACGGATCGTCGAATGTTTTGTGTTGCGTTTCTAAGACTGCAAATAAATAACGGAGACATTTCAATTAAAACCGGATTGTTTTTATAAGTAAAAATATGAGTGAATGTATTGAAGTTGATCATTTGACTGAAGACATTAAAAAAAAAAAAAAAACAAAACCCCTTCAGAAGAAAAGAACTGGGAGTAGGGAAATTTGTACTTTTTAAGCTTTTACACGTTAAAAATGATTCACTTGAATTTTTTCTAAGTCCATCTGATACCGAAATCACAGATCTACAGCAACTGTTTTAACACGGCCCCCTTGTATAAAGATATAAACCACTGAAACAAAAGAGCATCAAAATACATCCTTTGAATCTCTTTTATTAGGACGTTGGCATATTATTAACTTTTAATGCTGTCACTCCTGGAATTCGAATTTCCTTCCACTTAGACATTCCTTGGTTCCCCAATATTACTCCCAGATGTAAAAGTTGTTATGCGTGATAAATTAGATTATATGAAACATTTTATTTGTTGGTTTACAATCTCTTTACACTCATACAACAGTTATTGCCTTAAAAAAAATTCTTTCACATCCATCGTCTAACATACTTCCTTCGCACTACCCTTCTCTGCTCATTTCCCTCTTTTCTTCTAGACGCTGATTGTATTTTGCGAGATTGTTTGGAATCCATTCTTAATATCCAACTTGATAAACATTCTTGGTCCTTCACTACTTTGCGTGTTTCATTTGGCAGTCTTGGAATTCGCAATGTTAGCGATAATGTGTGTGCCTGCGTTTTTAGATTCGGCACACCGTTTTTATTGTGCATTTTATTTAATTTTCATATTTTTTTCTCATTTTTTATTATTATTTTATTACATTCCATTTATTTTAATCTTCCTTACGTTTTCTCTATTAACTAGGCTATTTGTACTGAGTCGCTTTTATTATATTCCAATCTTTAGACCTGAATTTTACTTTCTTTTTTATATTATGGTAGCCTATTATTTTCTTGTTGTTTAGTGTCGATTTTGTTATGCTATTAGGCCTATTATTTTTTTGCAATAAGTTAATATTATGTTCGTTACCTATTTGTTGAATTTTCACTGCTTGTATACTTTGTGACCTGATAGAGTGTAAGAGAAAGCCCTATGGCCTTAACTCTACCAGGATAAATAAATGAATAAATAAATACATAAATAAATAAATAAATAATAATAATAATTATTATTATTATTATTATTATTACTTAGTTACTTACTTACTTACTTACTGGATTTTAAGGAACCCGGAGGTTCATTGCCGCCCTCACATAAGCCCGCCATTGGTCCCTATCCTGAGCAAGATTAATCCATTCTCTATCATCATATCCCACCTCCCTCAAATCCATTTTAATATTAGGCCTATCTTCCCATCTACGTCTCGCCCTCCCTAAAGGTCTTTTTCCCTCCGGCCTCCCAATTAACACTCTATATGCATTTCTGGATTCACTGATACGTGCCACATTCCCTGCCCATCTCAAACGTCTGGATTTAATGTTCTTAATTATGTCAGGTGAAGAATACAATGCGTGCAGTTCTGTGTTGTGTAACTTTCTCTATTCTCCTGTAACTTCATCCCTCTTAGCCCCAAATATTTTCCTAAGCACCTTATTCTCAAACACCCTTAACCTATGTTCCTCTCTCAAAGTGAGAGTCCAAGTTTCACAACCATAAAGAACAACCGGTAATATAACTGTTTTATAAATTCTAACTTTCAGATTTTTTGACAGCAGACTGGATGACAAAAGCTTCTCAACCGAATAATAACAGGCATTTCCCATATTTATTCTGTGTTTAATTTCCTCCTGAGTATCATTTATATTTGTTACTGTTGCTCCAAGATATTTGAACTTCTCCACCTCTTCAAAAGATAAATTTCCAATTTTTATGTTTCCATTTCGTACAATGTTCTGGTCACGAGACATAGGCCTAATCATATACTTTGTCTTTTCGGGATTTACTTCCAAACCTATCTCTTTATTTGCTTCCAGTAGAATTCCCGTGTTTTCCCTAATCGTTTGTGGATTTTCTCCTAACATATTCACGTCATCCGCATAGAAAAGCAGCTGATGTATTATTATTATTATTGTTATTATTATTATTATTATTATTATTATTATTATTATTATTATTATTATTATTATTATTATTATTAATGAACTGTGAATTTCGTAAAATCTACTGTTTCTAGTCACAGTGACGAAACCAGAATCCCTCGTATATCTGAAGCCTTTGAACAATGGTCCTTCGTTACTCATCTTGGGGATCTTCCAAACAGCCCTGGGTTTCAAAAATGCAGGGATCTTGTTCTCGCTTTCAAAACATTTGGCAACCTTTCGCGTCCTCTTCCTCAGATTTTGATAGAGCCCGTTTTCTTGCTTTACGAGAAAAATAATCAGGATGCCATACCTTCTTCCAGCATAGCTAGGCCTAGGCATCTTAATGGATAATAAGTCCTTTAAGATTTGCTATTATCTTAATGCTCGGCATTAAAATTTGTTTTCCACACAAATGTAGCCTATTTGTGTTACAGATGTCGATTCTTCTGGCCTCCATGGATTAAGTTACCTGAAAAATTCTGGACGATTTTCCAGACACGTCATGATTAAGACATCATTAAAAGGGCCCTAATTTCCGCTGGTTTTCCTACCATCCTAGAGCCCAATGACATAAATCGTTCCGATGGCAAACGTCCAGACGGCTTTAACCTTAACACCATGGTCCGAAGGCAAATCACTTTCATGGAATGCCACTTGTTGTAACACCTTCGCTTCTTATATGCCCAAAACTTTCAAACTCGCTGAATCAACCGCTGCATCTGCTGTGACAAACGTAATAAGTAGGCCTATCTCGAAATTCTGGATCGATATAATTTTGCCGTTTTCGGCGTAGAATCTATGGGCCCAGGGTGTTCCGAGGCGAAGTTGTTAACTTCTGATTACGGCAAGTATTTGTCAGCACTTAACGGTGACTTTCGCTTCATGGCTTTCCTCCGCCAACGAATTACTAGGCCTATTGCCAATCAACGAGGGAATGCTATAAGTTTTACGGGGACTTTTCCATAAACTAAATCTTTGAAGAAATATTTCATTTCGTGTAGAGCTGTAGACCTAGAGTATGCCATTAGGGTAGTTCAGGATAACAGAGAGGGTTTGGAATTGAACGGGTTACATCAGCTGCTTGTCTATGAGGATGACGTGAATATGTTAGGAGAAAATCCAAAAAACTATTAGGGAAAACACGGAAATTTTAGTGGAAGCAAGTAAAGCGATCGGTTTGGAAGTAAATCCCGAAAAGACAAAGTATATGATTATGTGTCGTGATCAGAATATTGTACGAAATGGAAATATAAAAATTGGAGATTTATCGTTCGAAGAGGTGGAAAAATTGAAATACCTAGGAGCAACAGTAACAAATATAAATGATACTCGGGAGGAAATTAAATGCAGAATAAATATGGGAAATGCCTGTTATTATTCGGTTGAGAAGCTTTTGTCATCCAGTCTGCTGTCAAAAAATCTGAAAGTTAGAATTTATAAAACAGTTAAGTTATATTACTGATTATTCTGTATGGTTGTGAAACTTAGACTCTCACTTTGAGAGAGGAACATAGATTAAGGGTGTTTGAGAATTAGGTGCTTAGGAAAATATTTGGGGCTAAGAGGGATGAAGTTACAGGAGAATGGAGAAAGTTACACAACACAGAACTGCACGCATTGTATTCTTCACCTGACATAATTAGGAACATTAAATCCAGATGTTTGAGATGGGTAGGGCATGTAGCACGTATGGGCGAATCCAGAAATGCATATAGAGTGTTAGTTGGGAGGCCTGATGGAAAAAAATCTTTGGGATATCGAAACGTAGATGGGATGATAATATTAAAATGGATTTGAAGGATGTGGGATATGATGGTAGAGACTGGATTAATCTTGCTCAGGATAGGGACCGATGGCGGCAATGGACCTCCGGGTTGTCTAAAAGCCATTTGTAAATATTATTATTATTATTATTATTATTATTATTATTATTATTATTATTATTATTATTATAATTATTGAACGGGTTACATCAGCTTCTTGTCTATGCGGATGACGTGAATATGTTAGGAGAAAATCCACAAACGATTAGGGAAAACACGGGAATTTTACTTGAAGCAAGTAAAGCGATCGGTTTGGAAGTAAATTCCGAAAAGACAAAGTATATGATTATGTCTCGTGACCAGAATATTGTACGAAATGGAAATATAAAAATTGGAGATTTATCCTTCGAAGGGGTGGAAAAATTCAAATATCTTGGAGCAACAGTAACAAATATAAATGACACTCGGGAGGAAATTAAACACAGAATAAATATGGGAAATGCCTGTTATTATTCGGTTGAGAAGCTTTTATCATCCAGTCTGCTGTCCAAAAATCTGAAAGTTAGAATTTATAAAACAGTTATATTACCGGTTGTTCTGTATGGTTGTGAGACTTGGAATCTCACTTTGAGAGAGGAACAGAGGTTAAGGGTGTTTGAGAATTAGGTGCTCAGGAAAATATTTGGGGCTAAGAGGGATGAAGTTACAGGAGAATGGAGAAAGTTACACAACACAGAACTGCACGCATTGTATTCTTCACCTGACATAATTAGAAACATTAAATCCAGACGTTTGAGATGGGCAGGACATGTAGCACGTATGGGCGAGTTCAGATATCTATATAGAGTGTTAGTTGGAAGACCTGAGGGAAAAACATCTTTGGGGAGACAGAGACGTAGACGGGAGGGTAATATTAAAATGGATTTGAGGGAGGTGGGATATGATGGTAGAGACTGGACTGATCTTGCTCAGTATAGGACCGATGGCGGGCTTATGTGAGGGCGGCAATGAACCTCCGGGCTCTATTATTATTATTATTATTATTATTATTATTATTATTATTATTATTATTATTATCATTATTATTATTCATTCTGTCCTATTTGAACAAAGTCCCCTCCACCAATTGGTGCGGAGAAGTGTTTTGGATCTTATCCGAGAGAAATCACGTACGATAACGAAAGAAAAAAAAATAAAGCTAGAGGCAAGGGAAGAGGGTGGAGATCGTGTATTACGGGTCGCGATGGGCCGCCAGGGGATCGAATAGCGGTCTCGGGGTTGCGATCAGACGACATCCCGTCACATCCCGTCCGATACCCTATTAGGTGCCAGGCATCGTGAATTGCGACACAACGTGATGGGGCCCAGGCTCCACCCCGTGCCGCTGGGCGGCGCTAGGAGCTGTAGGTCACGCCCCCAACACCGCGCGGCAAGGCGATGACAGTAGCAGGGAGGGAAACGGACTCGGCGACTCCAACAACAACTGGAAGCAAGTCCCTGGTGGCCAATTCAACTGCGGATTCCCTTGCGATGATAATTCAATTATTAATATGTCATCATTATGATTATCACGGCTGTCAATTACAATTTTGTCTCATCTAGCTAGAAATCAAGAGCCCTGGGTTCGATATCCGGAAAGGGAGCTGGCATATCAGATCTTAATCACTGGAAGCAAGACAAGAGGTGCAATCCTTGAAAAAATATTTATTATTATTATTATTATTATTATTATTATTATTATTATTATTAGGCCTATAGCAGATTTTATGTGTATTGTAGGATTTCATTTTATTACGACTAGAATTCTATTTCTGAGACTTTGAAGTAAAGAATTAATAGGATATTAACAGACCTACTTAAAAATGTTAGCATCGGAGCATATGTGCCCCGTAGACTATAGACTAATCATAAAATGTTTCTTAAAATTAACAAACGTTAAATATTATCTGAAGTGTGATTAGTGTAATAGGGTCTAACTTATGTTACGCCTGCTAATCAGCGATGTATGCAAACTCAAGTAGCTAATTTGTTATTTTTTCCGTTAAAAATTACAAAAAATCGATAGCCTGCTTCCTTAATACATTAGAGCGTTTTTGTTTCCGGAAATAAAAACGAATACCTTCAAAATGTTACTCTTTCAAAAAGTAATGAATTATAAGGTGAAGAGGAAAGGGTTGCCTAGCAACGACCATCTGGGAGACATCACATCAAATAAATTATGAGCTTTACCTTCAGAGCGAAACATAATTTTGTGTCAGAAGCCACCATTCATTAATTTTATTTATAAGTTACATTTACTTAGCCCTATTTCTCCTCTTAAGTATTTATTTGTGTCTATATTTCCACGTTTATTTCATATTTCTCCACAGATCCTGCTTCTAAATGACATAGACTAATAAAAGTTTTGTTCGCAAGGTATTTTGTTATTAGCCCTTAGAGTAGAAGAACTCTCTATTTCTTAAACAGTGTCGGACCGCAAAGAAAACAACTAACGTAATGTCGTTATATTTGTTGCAGGCCTATATTATTCTCTAACTAGTTTTTCTGTTATTCCATTAAAATTGTAGCATAAATTGAAATGTTGTAGGCCAATCTATTGAGGTAGGCTACTTCTTTAATTTAAGAGTTAAAATATTATCATGAAATAAAATGCAAAAACTGCAGACAGAATAACCGTGTGTTTATTCTAGGAGAAGAAATTTCACATGTCCCTTAGCCGAACCTAGATGTTAGACGACTACTGGACTAAATCATACGGGTCAGGGGTATACAACTCCGTATTGATAACACAAACAGACCTAAGTTAGATCATTTTAAGATTGACGCACGAGAATAAAATGAATGGCTTACTTTTGCAGTCCCTTTTCTTTTGTTATTTTTTATTATTAATACAAGGTGGCAGTAATAGGCCTGTAATTGTGCGCATTTTAACAGCTTAGCCTATTTTCTGGATAGAGTAGGCCTACAGCAAAAAATTCTAATAGGCATACTATATTCGTCACAAATTAATATAGGCCTATTTGTCAGAAAAAAAAAATATTTTTCCCCTACATGTTAACACTGTTTCAGTCGATAGGTAGGCCTACCATAGGCTACTATCTGTAAGATTCTTTTACTCTTATGATTAGAGAAACTGATAAGATAATTACGTTTTATGGTTTTGCACTTTTTTAATAAAATGGACGTTTTTCTTGTGCAAATTAAATAAAAAGATTACCATGTATCGTTATTTTCTGCCATTAGTAAGTCTGGCAACCCTGGGACAGTGACTAAGAGACGGAATGCTCAACCTGATGTGACTATGTATAACCTATTCGTAAATGAGCGCGTGTTGCGTTGTTGCCAAACTTTCTATACTTTGGACTTAATTTTTGTATTAACCAAGTACGTACTTAATTACAAAACTTATTATAGGCTTGTTAATTTATTTTAATGTACTCATTGTCCCCTTTGATCTATAGTGTAGAGTTAATCACTTCTATTCTGTACAACAGGTCTATTTAAGACTTACGTATTCATTCATATTCATTCATATTCTGTTCTTTATTTGATTTTCTGATTTTTATCTTTATAGGGTAATTGCTGTTTTGTACTAAACTTTGTAATCTTATTGAATTTTTGTTTATACTAGGCCTATTTTAGTACAAAATTGTTACTTAGCCTACAGGAACTGTCCCTGAACACTACCTTGCTCAGACGGGTGTGCGATATGGTTTTTAAACCAATTATTACCAATGCCATTTTTTTTTAATTCAGAAAATCATTACCCAGATACTTAAAGATTCCTGCATACTTTACAATTTCATTTGTACCATTCGCAAGATCTTAGTTAAAGATAGGCCTACGTCATTTGCTAATTGTAAATAGTCCTAAATAAATAAGTAAATAAATAAATAAGTAGCCTAAGTAAGTAGCCTAAGTAAGTAGTCTAAGTAAGTAAGTAAGTAGCGTAAGTAAGTAAGTAGTCTAAGTAAGTAGCCTAAATAAGTAAGTAGCCTAAGTAAGTAGGTAGCGTAATTAAGCAAGTAGCCTAAGTAAGTAAGTACGTAAGTAAGTAAATAAATGAATGAATAAATAAATAAATTGATTAATGAATAAATAAATAAATAAATAAATAACTAAATAAATATTTTATTTGTGAATTTATTGTCAGGGTTATCTTTCAAGATTTTATTTTATTGGTGATCTTATCGGTGCTTTATTATTTTACATTTTATTTCTGCAATAATATAATTATTATTCTTTCATTCATCAGGCTTATCTCACTCATATTATTTTCCGGATACTTGTGATCATTTTTAATTAAAGCCTTGCGCTTTCTTTTTCTTTAAATAGGCTATATATCTTCATTTTCAATTGTAATATGTAGCAATAGGCCTAAATAAAATACAATGCATTACCATTTATATTTTGGCCACTGATGATTCTGTTACGTTTGCATTTCTCTGAATTTTTTACTAAACAATTCCTGTCTTTCTAAATTATTATGTAGTGCTTTCATTCTGGATCTTTATGCTCACCCTCATTGAGGGCAGATTATTTTCTTTAAATATTTATATATATAAAACTTAATTTTGCAGGATGAACCTAAGAATGTCATTATTTTGAGGGGGTTATTCTTTGAGATATTTCAACCAAAATACTTCCATACAATTTTGCTCGTTTTTGCTTCCTTTTCGAGATAAAAATTGTTTTATATGAAACATTCCATAGAGGGTTTTGGAAAAGCCATTGAATTACTTCCCAATATTCTCAGTCAATTTAAGAGAGCAGTATTTTATGATAATAAATGATTGAAAGAATTTTAGTTTTGTTCTTTAAATGTGCAGAAATTTGATCAGAACAAATGTAACTTTCTAAAATTCCTTTGCAGAACGAAAAGTTATATTTATTTAGATCATAATTTCTGCACATTTAAAGGACAAAACTAAAATTCTTTCAATCATTTATTATCATAATGCACTGGTTTCTTAATGACTATATTAGGAATTAAATCAATCGTTTTCCCAAAACGGAAAGGTAGTAAAAACGAGCAAAATTGTATTACACTTTTTTTCTGTTTGAAATGTATCAAACAATAAGCCTAACGACGTGTAATTAATGCCATCACTTAAGGCTCATCCTGTAGCCTAATTATTTATTTAGCTATTCATTTATTACGACTTTGTGTCCATTCATCTCTTCATGACTGAAGCTGTGGTCCGACTCTCATACTCGCGTTAGAGTCGCCCACGAGGAATAAAACATGAGAATTCTAATTAATATTGGTGCCGCTAACCTTGCTGCCGATTCCATTTCCCCCCACGATCGCCCTCTTACCAGCGCCACAGATTGTAGGTTCTTGGCTCGCCGGCAGGTGGTTCTGCCTCCAGATTGCGCTCGCAAGTCAAGGCGCTTTCCCTCTCTCTTGGTTATCCCTCTTCACGAGCGATCGGAGGGTGCGCGCTCACCCATCAAGCTACACCCCTCGCCGCCCAGGTACGTCACTCGTTTCGCTTCGGTGACGGCACGGACAAAAAAAAAAAATAAAAAGAAGGTGGCATCTTGGATGCCCTCCCCCCGTGTGTGGTTGCACGATGGGGGCCGCTGTCAGCGAGACATTTCCCAGTCGATCTTATCCTCCTCCTCCGCTCCGTCTTCCTCCCCTCTCCCCGGTCCCCTCCTACCAAGCCCTCAGGAGCAACATCAAAAAAATGGCAGTGCTAGGCGGCGGAGTGCCAGTTGAAGCGGCGGCAGTTCCGGCAGCGCGTCTGGTCTTAGCACGGCGACTCGTGTGTTTTGGGGGTCCTCGCCGCGGGAATCCGGTGCCACGCCCCCTTCCCTGCCGGCCGGCTGGGTGGTCCACTAGAGCGAGAGAGACGGTAGACGGCAACGTGTCTCGGCCGTACAAATAACGCTAAACGTTGAAGTAGTGTCTGCCGGCTCCGAAGACTGTGCGGTGGTGACATTTAAGATGGCAAGTGACAGTGGTGCGCATCGCCGCGACGGCACGAACCGTGTGACAGTGTGGTGCTCCCCCACGTGGTGCTGGTGACCGGGTTCGACCCTCGCCCATCATGGAGGACAACTGCACGCTGCGACCTTGCGCCACCGATTTTTCCATCGCCGCCATCATGGCGAGGCACGACCGCCGCAATCGAAGCAAGCTGCAGGACAACCCCGACACGCTCTCGCCACTAGGTAGGCTCCCCACCCCTCCCCGCGGCCCAGCCGAGGTGTGTGTGACCGACTCAGTGTTGTTCAAACTCCGCAGATGCCTCTTGTAAACCACGGGTTATGCTTTAAATTGACGAAGTAGTATCCCACACGATAGCCTACAACATTTTAATAAAATAGCCTAACACAAAATAAATTGCTTGCATTTATAAATGTAAGCAAAATTACAGAATAGCATAATACAACAAATGTAATAAGGACATTGTGTTAGTTGTTTTCTTTGCAGTCCGTCCCGGTTTAAGATATAGCAGTGTGAGGCATTGAGTTCTTTACATTTAAGCGTTAATAGTCCTCTTATTAATATGAACTGCTTATTTACCTGTTCTTTTTAATGCCATAAGCATCGATAGTGATGCTATAGACAGCAATAAACTATAACAACACAGATAGACTAAGAGATAGAAAATGCAAAGATAGAATAAATAATAGTCTAAGATTTAAAATATATTACAAACCAAAATAAAATTAACAACATAAGTTAAAATAGTTATAATAAAAGTAATATAATACAGTTATATGAACACTTTTTAAAAAGTTACTTACTCATGAACACTGTTGCATCTGACCTAACTTAAGTAATTTAATAAGTTACAATGCTGAAAAATTCGTAGGTTCAGAGAAGACTGAAAAATTCCTTGATATCACAACAGGGGTTTTCTATTAACCAATGTTGCAAGATGATTTTAACTTTGTTAAAGTGTATGCCTTCAAAGTGTGCTTGTTGTGGCAATTTATTTAACACAGCAACTGCAAATAACAAGTCTTTCATTTGTTCAGTCTAACATTTGGGTCAGAAAGATAATAATAATAATAATAATAATAATAATAATAATAATAATAATATCTCGTGCTGTAACTGGAAAGTTCAGATCTATTAATAAGTTACATTTGTTGAGGTTTTTCTTAACACCAAATCAACAGTTAAGTAGGCTTAGGTACAAATTTACAACAGTTAAAATTTCTTGAGAATCTATCAGTATTCGTATAGCCTGCTCTTTCTTTGGAAAACGAGAACTTTGGACAGCACTGCTGTCGTCCCATGTTCGATTACCGTAACACATTACATTGTTGAAAATGAGTTTTAAGAAATGGGGTGTAAGAGGGTCTATAGTCTCAATAAGTAAGTGACATTACATAGCTGAAAATGAGTTTTAAGAGATGGGGTGTAAGAGATTCTAAAGTGTCAATAAATAAGTGACATTACATAGCTGAAAATGAGTTTTAAGAGATGGGGTGTAAGAGGTTCTAAAGTGTCAATAAATAAGTGACATTACATAGCTGAAAATGAGTTTTAAGAGATGGGGTGTAAGAGGTTCTAAAGTGTCAATAAATAAGTGACATTACATAGCTGAAAATGAGTTTTAAGAGATGGGGTGTAAGAGGTTCTAAAGTGTCAATAAATAAGTGATATTACATTGCTGAAAATGAGTTTTAAGAGATGGGGTGTAAGAGCTTCTAAAGTGTCAATAAATAAGTGATATTACATTGCTGAAAATGAGTTTTAAGAGATGGGGTGTAAGAGGTTCTAAAGTGTCAATAAATAAGTGATATTACATTGCTGAAAATGAGTTTTAAGAGATGGGGTGTAAGAGCTTCTAAAGTGCAAATAAATAAGTGATATTACATTGCTGAAAATGAGTTTTAAGAGATGGGGTGTAAGAGGTTCTAAAGTGTCAATAAATAAGTGATATTACATTGCTGAAAATGAGTTTTAAGAGATGGGGTGTAAGAGGTTCTAAAGTGTCAATAAATAAGTGACATTACATTGCTGAAAATGAGTTTTAAGAGATGGGGTGTAAGAGGTTCTAAAGTATCAATAAATAAGTGACATTACATTGTTGAAAATGAGTTTTAAGAGATGGGGTGTAAGAGGTTCTAAAGTGTCAATAAATAAGTAACAGTTGAAAATTTAACATATAACGAATTTATTACTAATTTACATTCACTAACTCTTGAGTTTAGGTCTGTAAAAGTAGGAAAAAAACTATTGAAACGAGATTTATCACGTGCTTCGAGGCAGACTTAGGCCTCCTGGCTTACAAGATGTCTTAATCCATCTTGAAATTAAGATTTTGTACGTAAAACCGTGAAATATGTAATAAATAACTGAATATTTATTTGTAGACCATAATTATCAGAAAGGCTGACAACTCATCCTCAGGTTTGCGTTCCGGATATGAAGATGGAGTTTACGGACGTAGTCAGCAAATTGCGAGACACCGTGGTACAAACCCGTGGACTGCGAGTTCAGATAACAACCACTCCATGAGAATTAGCGCTGTCTATTTTTGTTAGAATCTATTGCTTCTAAATATCATAGCCCTTACAAATTGTGTTTTAGTTGTACCTTAGGCCAAAGGCGTCGTTACATCAAAATGTCAAATTTATAAAAATAAAGTCAATAGCCTACAAGACAGGTTGTCAAATCAAATTTGCATTTCTGTGTTCGAAATTTGAAGTTACTGCTTGTAGCCTACACTACCAGGAAATAAGTGTGACAAAATTCTTTATTTTATATGACTTCGGAAAGCTGTAGGTCTAAGATGAAAGAAGTTTACTCCATAAAAGTATAACAAATGAAGTCTGAATATCATTGTGCACCATCCCGACACATTTTACTGTCTTGTAAGATATCATTTGTCATCTTAAAATTATTATCTGTTCTTGAATTTAAATCATCGCGATGTTGAAATAGCCTATCAAATATGTAGGCTAATATAATAATAATAATAATAATAATAATAACATAAGGATTGTAATTTCTTTACCTCAAAGTTTAACTCGCATTGTTTCTCCGGTTGTAGGCTACTGTGATGTGAGAATTAAAATTTGTCAAAATGTAGAATAAATAATAACAAAGTGGCCGATACTATTCGTGAGGTTATTCCATAACATTATCAGTTGTGTGTCCGAAATTCAAGCCTATTTGTTCGTAAGAATTCAACGGCTAGGCGAGAAATTTTATATCAGGTACCTATAAAACCTGTGCACTGTGATTCAACGTTAGCTATCCCCCCCAAAACGGCAATAACAAATTGTGTGAGATGTCTTTTGTTTTGAGATAACTAGAGAATTTCTAATCCACTGTTTTGTAGGCCTGTATTTCTTTTCTCTTCTCTTACTTCCAAAGTTACTATTTTTCTCAAAATTCAGACTAGGGATTGTAAATAGGCTATGTAATAATTGTAATTTATTCATCTGTTTGTACATAGCTATTATTTTATCGTTACTTTCCAGTTATAAAATTAAATATTGCGTTTTGTACCGAAGCCGCGAAATTTAGAGTTTTATCTTCTCTGTCAACACAAACACAATAATATCTGCACTGTCTTTTACAGAGGTACAGTCCACACCTGTGGAGTAACGGTCAGCGCGTCTGGCTGCGAAACCAGGTGGCCCGGGTTCGAATCCCGGTCGGGGCAAGTTACCTGGTTGAGGTTTTTTCCGGGGTTTTCCCTCAACCCAATACGAGCAAATGCTGGGTAACTTTCGGTGCTGGACCCCGGACTCATTTCACCGGCATTATCACCTTCCTATAATTCAGACGCTAAATAACCTAGATGTTGATACAGCGTCGTAAAATAACCCAATAAAATAAAAAAAAATACAGAGGTACAGAATCATATTGGCAATGTAGCTTGCGTTTTTTTGTAGACAATGACATAAAACTCCTATAATTTAATACAAAGCGCGGAAAAAATGTGAGAAGAAAGTTCGACTATTCCTACAGATAAAGGTCCTCTCTGTTTAAATGGACAGTAGTTCGAATTTCTCCCGCTTTAGTAAACACTCCCCATGACTGTCTCATCTTATATGAATGCATTTAGCGAAATGAATATTTATGAAAAATCTAAACTAGATCCAAGACTCTCCAAAATTATAAAACAACATAGATCCACTGATTTATTATTTTTATTTTTCATGAAATAGCCTAGTTATTTTAAAAACAATACAAAGCTATAACTTCTATGGCCGGGAGGAAAAAGGTCTTAAGTCAATTTTTTGTGAAAATGGGATTTTTATATATTCTGAAAGTGGAAACAATTCTCTACAATCTGGTAAAACGGTTAAAGTCAAATAAGACTCCTGACTGGATTTATAGAGCGTTACCAAATGTCCTAAGTACTTTTTGAATCGAGCACACACAGAATAAAGGACTTAAGAATATTTAATACTTTATTCCTTACAAACCATCACGTGTTTACTTTCCATGCTTCCCTATTAAAAAGGTCTAAATTGTATTTTAGCCATTTTATCACAATCTGATGCCCTTTCCTTTTGAAACTTTAAGCACAGGGTAAACAGTCCTATAATTGTTTAAGACCCATTTTGCATTCCTAATAATTTACATTTCTCATTTATTTTGACATGAAAATCATCTTATGTTTAAATAGTCCCTTCTTCTCAGTTTGAAATGTAGTCTTAAAAGGGCTTAAGTGCGGCTATTTTTGGAAATAATCAAGAAAATTGTTAAATGAGCAACATTACCTATTTTGGAAGAAATATAAACAAATAATATCCAGGAAAAACCTTTTAATTAAAAGAACTCTATAATTGGCACCAATTCCAATCTTTCTACTGCTCTCCTGAAAAGTATAAAATTGTTACTTATGACCTTTTTCTTCTCGGTCACAGACTTATATTTACTTGCATTCCTTGTAAACGAGACATTTCCTACATAGGGTTAATTTTTTAAATTGATTTGGCTAGAATTAATCAAATTGTTTTTATTTCAGTTAATAGGCCTATAAGTACCGCGATACAGTGAATTTATGAAGAGGATTTACCATTTTCGAGTCTGACTTAGATCTATGATCGGCGTAGAAGCAAAAAACACAAATTGTATCGAATAGTTGACACTATGCTATAATTAACTTAACTTACTTAATAAAAGTGTGGCCTGATTTAGCAAACTCTATACTTTCATTTGAACGTTGCCATAGTAATCATGCTTCTTATGTTTTTAAGAGTGATAGCTGGATGCAGCTGATAACTCGTAGACAAACAACAGAACAGCGGAAACATGACTGGCTGTTTCTATGGACAAAGAAAAAAAAAAAGACTACGCAAAATATACTTAGGCCTACCAATTGTAAACTGAAAGACGAAGAAACGCTGCACGGCCAAATCTCAACACGCGAGTGATTTTCAATTTTCCTCGAGCCTGAAGACGTGAGCCATAATGATAGGCTAATTATGGCGATGAAATTTTCGTCTATGATGACAACCAAAGTTTTTAAGTTACGTACTCACAAAAAATATACTCTCTTCGAGGTATTTCTATAGTGTTTTCAAGATTTGTTTGTCTAACAGATCCCACGACAAAACACTCTTTAAGTTTCAGGCCAGAGAAGGAGAAATCGAGAAAGGGGATTAGAAGATTGGTTGAACAATTTAACTGAGAGGTTAAATCTGTTATAAATGATTATAAAATGCATTGGGTCTATTTAAATCTGAAACCAAAACATACATGTTAGAAACTAAACATCTACAGCGATATTATTATTATTATTATTATTATTATTATTATTATTATTATTATTATTATTACTAGCCGTACCCCTGCGCTCCGCTGCACCCGTTAAAAATAAATATAAAATAATTACATAATTAAAATAGGACATTTGATCCAGGTAACATTCGTGTTTGATAGAAGGATAAATCGTTTAATATGTTACTTAATTTAAATTGTATTCAAATAATTAAAATGCGATCATTTTGGTCCAGAGAGCACTCATTTGGTGCAATGACAATTCCTTTAACATGTTTCTTTTATTGTTATTACATGCAACCATAGTTTAATGAAGATTGACATATCATTTAGTCTTAATGTGTATATTTTATTTCACTTGCTATATGTTTCCATTGAATTATGGTAATAACTTAATTTTAACCCTTGTTTTCTACGTCTTCAGTAAATGGCGCTTGGCCCACTATGGTTCTGAACCCTTCAAATAACTGAAATAGTGATATGTGATGTGTAATTATATTTCTTTCTTTCGAAAATGTAAGAATTCACGATCTCCTATGTACCATTACCATGGAATGAATAAATGTGTTTTTTCTTCCTACTCAAAAATGTTATATTTTGCACATAGGAGTTACTGTAGGAATAACAACACTATAATCTGAGGCGGCGGTGAAAATGTATTGTATTGTTATTTCAAAAGTCTTGTATATCCTTAAATATCAGTCCTATCAAAAATTTGCATAGGATAAAAATGTACAGAAAAGCCTATCAAGTTTTCTGTGCAAAAGAAGCTATTTTAATCTTACCTGTCCTCGATTCACTCAGAAGTTACTGTAATAACATTATAGCATTATGTCCATCTAGAGAAACTACACTTTCCAATGGTGAAATAATAATTAATTATACAAATCGGTTAATTCAGCTTCCGATATTACTTCATACAAACACAGAAACGTTCTCTGTAGGCTATGATTCATAGCTTTCGATTGTTTCGTTTGTTTTTTATTTCATTACACTACCTTAGATGGCAGTTATTTTAATTTTAAAACTCATTATCATTAAATATCAGTTCTATCAGAATTTTTCAAAGAATAAAACTGATCGGAAATCATTTTTAAAGAAACTTTTGTTATGTAACAGTTTTCACAAAAATTAATAATAAGCGAGATATTTCGATTTATTTAATTCAGATCCCCTTATAACCCCCCTTTTAAATAAAGTATTTTGAATCCCATATAGCCTAAAATCTAAGTTACAACGAACTTAATTTATATTCCAATTTTCATATAAATCGGTTCAGCCATTATCGCGTGAAAAGGTAACAAACATCCAGACAGACAGACAGACAGACAGACAGACAGACAGACAGACAGACAGACAGACAGACAGACAAAAATTTCGAAAAATGGATTTTCGGTTTCAGGATGGTTAATTATACATGTTAACACCAATTATT
Source organism: Periplaneta americana (assembly GCF_040183065.1). Lineage (NCBI taxonomy): Eukaryota > Metazoa > Arthropoda > Insecta > Blattodea > Blattidae > Periplaneta > Periplaneta americana. Next base: position 177,348,503 of record NC_091128.1, read on the forward strand.
TTTGGAAAATCGAAAATTACCAGAAAAATTTCGGTTACAGATTTATTATTAGTATAGATTATTACTATACCATATAAACAGCTATAAATATTCCGTAGATTCGTAACAAAAGGGAATAATTAAATTTTTTTGAAAGCTGCAGAAAAACGGAACTTTAAGTTACAGGCCTAGTAGGCCTACATAAGAAAAAGAGGCAAATTTAAAAACAGGCCTATATACGCTACGGCAACAATACACACCACTGGGGGTTGTTTGAATTAAGCTATTTGGACTAGGCCTAGACTACATGCGCAAACAATAGGCTATGCAAGAAATGTTTCTTACTAAAGATAGCCTGTACATCCATCAGAACTGAAAGGGTTGTATTCAGCACAGTAAGTAGGGCATTCTTTTAAGGGATTAGGTAAGAAACAGTATACCTATTTCACGTTGCAGTGCGTACCTACAGGCCTACATAGTCTAACTTGAATTTAGCCCAAAATGAAAGAAATCAGCAGATATGTAGAATTGAATAGAGAAATTAAATATAAGAGCAAGTCAGCATAGTACACAATTACCCCACAATAGTTATGGAATGTCGGAAGAGTACACATTTTCCCCATGATTTTATTCACTGTTATATTTCACATCTCCACTATTTCGAGGATATAACTATCTGAATATAACACACCAGATTACACTTACTTATTTTAAGATTGGCATTAAGTTACTTCAAACTTTGTAGGCTATATTGCGAGAAAATTAAACAGGTTGGAAATTTTCAACAACTTGATTTTTTTTTTTTTGCCTCTTTTAGTGAATTTTCCTTAAAACAACACAAAGAAATTGAAACGATTATGAACATGTTAATGAAATAAAATCCTAGAAGGACAAAGTAACAACACTTTTCAATGTTCTTGTAATTTCATTTGCTACAGAGTAATGTTTCGTGCAGCCATTTTTGGTAACGTACACATTTCATTCAATCCACTTTTTTTGCTTTGTCTCATAGGCTAATTCTACCACGACCTACACATTCATAGCTTTGTTCAGGTGTCCCAACACAAAAAAAAATCACTTGGCTTCATTGCAACTATCCTATGTACAATTTTCTGTTTTAACTCTTCTTTCCAGAGCTTTTCTTGGAATAGGAAATGTAATGAAGGTTGACGTACAGAAGTGTCATATTTAACGACTTCAAAAGCACGGTTTAAGTGATCGTTATTCTAGACACGCCGTTGCTACGGGCTTTGCTTTACATTTCGTTGTAATCTACAAATAATGATAAAAAAAATCGATACTTTTAACATAATAATACTATTCAATATTGTAGACTATCTATCCCGGAAAAATGCTGGCCATCTCTTTCCCTTTTTTAGGGAGAGAGGGCCATACCACGCAATAAAAACTGAGAGTAGTTAAGAGGACAAATACAGTTAAGATAGAATTTCTAAAGATGCCTTACCTCTTTAATAATGTTTCCAGCAAATCTGCTCAGAAAAAGCAGTATTTTTCTATTGTTATTTCAGGTTTAAAATTATTGCTTGCTCACAAAAAAATCACGAACGGCTACAAAACGCGGAAAAAATAACTTACCCCTATGTTTTCGTAGGTGCAACAATCACTTCGTTTAATTAACATCTGCGGCAAACCGATTTTCTATTGAAACAGATGGTTAGAATAAAGGCTGGTTCACAGAAACGACAACGAGAACGGAAATAATGTTAAAATAAATGTATTTAAATGTGAGAATTCACAATTAATTATTGTATTCACAATTAATTATTGTGAATGCTTACATTTAAATACTTTTATTTTGACATTATTTCTGTTCTCGTTGTCGTTTCCGTTTTCGGTTTATTGTGAACCACCCTTAAAAATGAGAGCGTTTGGCCGTCCCACCCGCATAGCTATCTCCCCAGGAATTACCCTAATAGGTAACCTAATTTTAATGTTAAAAACCAAAATTTGTGGATGTTCGAGAAATTTTAATCAGCTATAGGTACTGTAAAAAAACTAAACTCTCTATAGCATAGGTATTAATACTGATTAAAGCTGAAATTCGGTTATTTCTTTATTTATTTATTTATTTATTTATTTATTTATTTATTTATTTGTCTGTAACAGGGCAAAGCCCCAATTACAATAGACAGTACAAATATTTGCTTAGAACATAAAATTGGAGATGATACGAAAAAAGAGATGAAACAGATACAAATTCAAGATACAAGTGAAAATACGAATTAAAAATGAAAGAAAAATAGGCAAATAGATACTACCACACTGATAATAAGTAATGATAGATAATACTACCACAATAGGTAATAACACTGTATCATTACAAGAATCTGATGAAATTTTCGGAAAGATGGGTTAACATTTGTATAATTCTGATATTTCAGAACCCCTTGACTTGGAGAGCGATACAGTAGGAAAAATTGAAGCAGCCGCTGGACTCTAGAGACTTAAGTTAACTCCATACCGAAGGTCTTATAATATACGCTTACGCCCCCATAATGACAATAATAACAACAATAACAATAATAATAATAATAATAACAATAATAATAATAAATAATAATGACAATAATAACAATAATAATAAAAAATAATGACAATAATTACAATAATAATAACAATAATAATAATAAATAATAATGACAATAATAATAATAATAATAAAAAATAATGACAATAATTACAATAATAATAACAATAATAATAATAAATAATAATGACAATAATAACAATAATAATAAAAAATAATGACAATAATTACAATAATAATAATAATAATAATAATAAATAATAATGACAATAATAACAATAATAATAAAAAATAATGACAATAATTACAATAATAATAATAATAACAATAGGCCTAATAATAATAAATAATAATGACAATAATAACAATAATGACAATAATAACAATAGTAATAAAAATAACAACAAAAATAATAATAAAAAATATAATTACAATAATAATAACAATAACAACAAAAATAATAATAAAAAATATAATTACAATAATAATAACAATAACAACAAAAATAATAATAAAAAATATAATTACAATAATAACAATAATGACAATAATAACAATAATAATAATAAATAATAATAACAATAATGACAATAATAACAATAATAATAAAAATAATAACAATAATGACAATAATAACAACAATAATAATAAATAATAATGACAATAATAACAATAATGACAATAATAGCAATAATAATAAAAATAATAACAATAATGACAATAATAACAACAATAATAATAAATAATAATGACAATAATAATAATAACAATAATGACAATAATAATAGTAACAATAACAACAATAATGAAAATAACAATAATACTAAAAATAATGACAATAATAATAGTAACAATAACAACAATAATGAAAATAACAATAATACTAAAAATAATGACAATAATAATAGTAACAATAACAACAATAATGAAAATAACAATAATACTAAAAATAATGACAATAATAATAGTAACAATAACAACAATAATGAAAATAACAATAATACTAATAATAATGAGAATAATAACAATAATAATAATAATAATAATAGGCTAATAATAGCAATAATAATAGTAATATTTCCACCATTTGTAAATTACTTATTGTTACTTAACTCAGTTTTATATAAAATGGCAATTAAAAAGGAAACTGGTCGCCTGTCCAAAACAATCTCACTGTAAACGTCACCTGCAGTCCTATACACTTTTTTTTCACTACAACCTCACCTCATCTGTACTGTGTGAACCATTGTGGTAACCTTCGGATCATCTTATGTGCAGAAGAATTAGGGAAACCAAGTAGCAATTTCAAAACCAGCTAACGTGCTTCTGAATTAAGTGAAAATAAATGTTGAAATGGATTAGAAAAAAACCAGTCATCAATGTCACTGTAGAACAGAATTCCAGTTTGTATCCGTAGGCCTATTTATTTGTACCTAACATCTTCAGGGTTAATACATTTCTTCTAACAATTTTTAAAATACCCCTTTTCAGTTTCTATCGCAAAAATTAAAATTTTTCGCAGTAACAGTCTATCTTTTCCAAAATTCGCGACAAATTTAGATTACTGCCACCTGCATATTATATTTCTTAGTGCATCTCTGTCACATTTCGTGTTGATGGATTATATGTAGCATAATAACAAAAAAAATATATATATATCAGGCACAATTATGTATGAAAACATTGGACGTCGGGAATTGAATTTCGCCCTGTAGGGTGCAGACTCGGAGGCCTACAGGAACTACAGCTGTATTCAGGAGCATTTCGGAATGTAATAAACAATATAAAATACGATTGAAAAGATATCCGGTGTCAGATATCCACCTTTCTCTTGCAGGCCTTAATTATATTTTAATGTGTTGTCATAAAAACCAGAACGCTTGCCAGCGGCACATAATGTAATGACGTTTGAATCGCCGCTAGACTTTAATTGTGATTAATTTCCTGATTACAATATCATTTCAATTTGCATCGCATCAAATGTCTGTCGATGCACCCTCTGATGTCACAAAAATAATTCACGGCCATCAGCCAGGCTTCGTGTTCCACTCTGTGACGTATTATCGCCGAACATTGTCACACGCGGCCATGAGCGGACTCACTAATTTGCGGTAAGCCCCCCCGACTGAATTCGCGCAGAGATCAGCTCCAATTTCCAGCAGGCTTTCTGTACACAGTTCCAGGGTCTATAAATAATGACAGTGCCTCTGTACGCACAATCAATATGCCGATGAAACGTCCACGTGATTTTCTGCGATAAAGCCCAGAGATTTGTCTAGGGTCAAATGGGCATTAGGTTGCAATGCCGCCAAACTCCATTATTCTGTACGGGCGGAGTAATACCTTCGCATTGATCCTACCAAGTACCGTAGAAGAGGGTAAAGTCGATCAAAATTTTGCAATTTTTAATGATATTGAGGTAATGGGACGAAGTTCCTCAGAAAATAGCATTTTGTCGTGATATCCTTCACTTATGAAGACACATTACAAGAACTGAATTACAATCTATCAAAAACTGTTTTTTTTTATTTCACTTGTGACCGAAGTTACCTGCAATTTCACCTAAATTGCAATGTTAATTATTGTTTTTAAATATTTGCAAAAATTAAGTAAACTCTACAACTCCACTAAAGTTACTGCATTCGTGATGCAAGTAACATTAAGGAAGCCGTGAAAAAATAAACAAGATTCCAGATGCCGATGTTATTACTGCAATATGTTATATAAATAATATTGTTAAAATATTAAAATGAAAAATAAATCATTACATAACCTTACCGTTTGTTTTAAGTTCGCATTTATAGACTGGGGGGAAAAAAAAGACAGACGTATATCACGGCCTGCTGGAGTATAGTAAACACAGAAAACATTTTAAAGCAACAATGTTGAAGATAGATATTTTTGTTTTGCAAATTTTGCCGTCATTGAACAGAAACCAAGATGGAGATTTCATTGCAACTAATTATAAATTCCTCTTTCAGGTAAGGTAATAAACGATCTTAGCACAAAATAATGTACGATACACGAGCGGTATGTTTTCTTTCAATTCTCGGAAATTAAAAAAGCTCAACTACGTTTCGCTTTTTCAAACATTTCCTCGAACATGAAAACTTCAACATACCGCTCTTGTAACGCATATTACTATATTTGTTATAAAGGGTGTAAAAAACAATAATAATCTTCAATATATGCCTATAGCATTATATAGTGTATCTTTTGTTACTGTGATCATACTATTCGATACAATTAGGCCTATAGGTCTCCACTGTACAATCGTGACTATGATTGCCAACTTACAAAACATAAAAACACATTTTAATACTTCACATACCAACAAACAAAGATTTAAGAATTCAAAATTTACATTGAAATACCACACTTCAATTATAATCTAAAATGCAATTCAACATTGCTTAGGTTTATATCAGATGTTATTTGAAATCTTCCCCTCCTCATGTCACTTTAGAAACTACGTTGTTCCCATAGTCAGGTACAGAGGGGTGTACAAAATATGTTCCTTTGGCAGTGCTTCTCTTACGCAAGAAATTCACCATGATTTCGTCTTCCTCTTTCCCCACTATCCCATCAATAGAAGCTATACTATGACACTTTTCTGCTTATAATGTTAGTTGGAGATATTTCGGTGAACAATTTATTCTTCCTGCTGGTCCTATCTGTATTTCGAGTAGGTTGATGGTATGATCGACTTAACCCTACAAAGGTACAAGTTTTCTTAAAATAATAAGTTTTAATACTAACATGTACGAACTGCAAAACTATTATTTCAGGATACAATCTCAACGAAAAGTACTTACGTATACTTCCTGTCTCCTTTCACTGCTGACCATAGAGTTTGTAAGACTTTTTCATTTAAGAGAAAAAGTTGAAAATAACAATTTTCACTTCAACGGTAATTACACAGTGTTCCCATTGTTTGAATTCGCAGGCTTTTTGTTGTCCCTCTCGCTTACATTTGCAATGTCAGGCAATGAAGTCAGCATAAAAAAAATTTAACAAGTAACTGAGAAAATATATAATTTTCAATAAAAATCGCAAACGATCGATTTTACACCCACTGATTGACTTTACCCAATTCTACGGTACTCCACGTCAAAAAGAAATCCCCACTCCATGCCGCAAATGTGGACGCTTCGTCTTTCAAAATAAAATTGACGATCAGGTCAGTAATAACTTATCTGCACCTCTTTGAGCAACAATGTTTAACTTTCATGCCGTTGAGGTCACAAGAGAAAGGCTGGAAGGTTTCAGACAATGGCGGTATTGTACTAACCACCATGTTATTTATGACGAACAAATGATAGCTATATAAGAAAAACGAATGACGCCTTACAGAAAGCGACACTTAAACGTACTTTTAGAACTTAGAGGCACGTAAATTAAAAAATGAATGTCGCGATACCTTCTCATCGTGTTTTTCGCTTTTCACAAAAAGTTAGTTTCTCTAACAATTATTCAAAAGTCATAGAGAAATGAAATCATTACAGCCAAATAAGAATACTGTATTGTTTATAGTTTATTTTCTTGAACTATTATTCAAAAGTCATAAAGAAATGTATTTATTTGATATAACTTACAGCCAATTACAAATAATGTATTGTTTATAGTTTACTTTCTTAAACTATTGTTCAAAAGTCATAAAGAAACGAAATAATACAATGTAACTTACAGCCAAATAAGAATACTGTATTGTTTATACTTTATTTTCTTGAACTATTATTCAAAAGTAATAAAGAAATGAAATTATTTAATACAATTTACAGCCAATAATGTATTGTCTGTTTATTTCCTTAAACTATTGTTCAAAATCATAAAGAAATGAAATAATTTAATATAACTTACAACCAATAATGTATTGTCTGTTTATTTTCTTAAACTATTGTTCAAAATCATAAAGAAATGAAATAATTTAATATAACTTACAACCAATAATGTATTGTCTGTTTATTTTCTTAAACTATTGTTCAAAATCATAAAGAAATGAAATAATTTAATATAACTTACAACCAATAATGTATTGTCTGTTTATTTTCTTAAACTATTGTTCAAAATCATAAAGAAATGAAATAATTTAATATAACTTACAACCAATAATGTATTGTCTGTTTATTTTCTTAAACTATTGTTCAAAATCATAAAGAAATGAAATAACTTAATATAACTTACAACCAATAATGTATTGTCTGTTTATTTTCTTAAACTATTGTTCAAAAGTCATAAAGAGTTGAAATAATTTAATATAACTTATAACCAATAATGTATTGTCTGTTTATTTTCTTAAACTATTGTTCAAAAGTCATAAAGAGTTGAAATAATTTAATATAACTTACAACCAATAATGTATTGTCTGTTTATTTTCTTAAACTATTGTTCAAAAGTCGTAAAGAAATTAAATAATTTAATATAACTTACAACCAATAATGTATTGTCTGTTTATTTTCTTAAACTATTGTTCAAAAGTCATAAAGAGTTGAAATAATTTAATATAACTTACATCCAATAATGTATTGTCTGTTTATTTTCTTAAACTATTGTTCAAAAGTCATAAAGAGTTGAAATAATTTAATATAACTTACAACCAATAATGTATTGTCTGTTTATTTTCTTAAACTATTGTTCAAAAGTCGTAAAGAAATGAAATCATTTAATATAACTTACAACCAATAATGTATTGTCTGTTTATTTTCTTAAACTATTGTTCAAAAGTCGTAAAGAAATGAAATCATTTAATATAACTTACAACGAATAATGTATTGTATGTTTATTTTCTTAAACTATTGTTCAAAAGTCGTAAAGAAATGAAATAATTTAATATACCTTACAACCAATAATGTATTGTCTGTTTATTTTCTTAAACTATTGTTCAAAAGTCGTAAAGAAATGAAATCATTTAATATAACTTACAACCAATAATGTATTGTCTGTTTATTTTCTTAAACTATTGTTCAAAAGTCGTAAAGAAATGAAATAATTTAATATACCTTACAACCAATAATGTATTGTCTGTTTATTTTCTTAAACTATTGTTCAAAAGTCGTAAAGAAATGAAATCATTTAATATAACTTACAACCAATAATGTATTGTCTGTTTATTTTCTTAAACTATTGTTCAAAAGTCGTAAAGAAATGAAATAATTTAATATACCTTACAACCAATAATGTATTGTCTGTTTATTTTCTTAAACTATTGTTCAAAAGTCGTAAAGAAATGAAATCATTTAATATAACTTACAACCAATAATGTATTGTCTGTTTATTTCCTTGAACTATTGTTCAAAATACATAAGGAAATGAAATAATTTAATAATCACCTAGATAAGAAGATAGGCGATGGATGGATTATTAGGTTCCAAGAAATAAGATACTTAACCGCATTTATGCCTTTTTATATTGTGCATTTAAGTGTAAACACGAAATTGCTTTCTCGTTGGTCTACATAAAATAGATACGTGCATTTTAAATACATAAATTGCGATATTACAAATTACATTTACAGTGGTTTACAGCAACGGCTATTGACTTAATAACAATGAATCGTCCTTCCCTAAGGCTAGTTTTCATTCCTGCTCGAACTGGAAGCTATTTTGAACTTATGATATTACTAACTAAAAATAAAGTTGTATATAAGAGGCCTATTTCATTTCTCCAAAACGTGGAGGCCTGGACACATACGGGCTGCACATTTCATTATTCTTCACGTTGTCAAAGAAAAAAATCATTGAGGCGATATCCTATTCTTTTGCTTTTAATTTAGAACAGACTCAATAGCTCTTTTCTTTGAATTATTAGACTATATTTCAGATGCATCATTCCTGTATCAATTAGCTCATATACACCCAATATAGGGTACATCCGTCCAATAGTTCAACAGAATAGTTAGGAGTTGTACAAGACGGACTAAAGTCCTCCCTGCTTTCAAGATCTAGTTGCCATGGTTACTAAATCTGAAATTGTATGAATGGCTATAAATAACGAGACAAAGTTTAAGGACTAAACACAAAATGTACGTAAGCTTACAGACTTACAAAGTTTTGGTTGTTTTTTGCTCGTTTATGAATCACTTGAGCGTGTAGAAAAGTGGAATGATTTAAAATAGGCCTATTACAAATATTAGAGATTTCAAAAAGGCGTATGACTCGGTTAAGAGAGAAGTTTTATATAATATTCTTACTGAATTTGGTATTCCCAAAAACTAGTTCGATTAATTAAAATGTGTCTTAGTGAAACTTACAGCAGAGTCCGTATAGGCCAGATTCTATCTGATGCTTTTCCAATTCACTGCGGGCTAAAGCAAGGAGATGCACTATCACCTTTACTTTTTAACTTCGCTCTAGAATATGCCATTAGGAAAGTCCAGGATAACAGACAGGGTTTGGAATTGAACGGGTTACATCAGCTGCTTGTCTATGCGGATGACGTGAATATGTTAGCGGAAAATCCACAAACGATTAGGGAAAACACGGGAATTTTACTGAAAGCAAGTAAAGAGATAGGTTTGGAAGTAAATCTCGAAAAGACAAAGTATATGATTATGTCTCGTGACCAGAATATTTTACGAAATGGGACTATGAAAGTTGGAGATTTATCCTTCGAAGAGGTGGAAAAATTCAAATATCTTGGAGCAACAGTAACAAATATAAATGATACTGGGGAGGAAATTAAACGCAGAATAAATATGGGAAATGCCTGTTATTATTCGGTTGAGAAGCTTTTTTCATTTAGTCTTCTGTCAAAAAATCTGAAAGTTAGAATTTATAAAATAGCTATATTACCGGTTGTTCTGTATGGCTGTGAAACTTGGACTCTCACTTTGAGAGAGGAACAGAGATTAAGGGTGTTTGAGAATAAGGTTCTTAGGAAAATATTTGGGGCTAAGAGGGATGAAGTTACAGGATAATGGAGAAAGTTACACAACACAGAACTGCACGCATTGTATTCTTCACCTGACATAATTAGGAACATAAAATCCAGACGTTTGAGATGGGCAGGACATGTAGCACGTATGGGCGAATCCAGAAATGCATATAGAGAGTTAGTTGGGAGGCCGGAGGGAAAAATACCTTTGGGGAGGCCGAGACGTAGATGGGAAGATAATATTAAAATGGATTTGAGGGAGGTGGGATATGATGGTAGAGACTGGATTAATCTAGCTCAGGATAGGGACCGATGGCGGGCTTATGTGAGGGCGGCAATGAACAGAACAGAGCTTTCTACAAAGCGTGCGAAAATACATCATTTTTGGATACACGCCTATCAAGCGATACCGTATCAACAAGAAATTTCTGGTTGCGTCTGTCCACGTCAAAAAGATCGATTACTCTATTAGAAAGCAATACTATCCCATCAGCCTTAAAACGCGCCTGTCCGTCTACCACTATTTCTTCGTCATTCGAGTTTATGAAGAAAATTGGTTTTCCTTGACTGCCTTGTACATAGGTCGTTCCTTATATTGGTATGTACAGGCCTACAGCTTTAAGCATTCAACGACTGGATTTATTGAGTTGTTACCTGGGAACATAGTTTTCAAATTCTACGCATTCCTGTGAAACTGAGTAGCTTTCTAAGGAAATTTAATCTATAGCAAAATGAACGACCATGAAATATTGGGAATCAAAAACTCAAACATGTTCATCATAAACATAAACACAAATATTATGACCTATATCATGATGAAATAAGACATATGAAACGATATCTTGAAATAATGGAAAGATATCAGGCCTTTGTATCCAAATAGTGAACTTCATTACTTACTTTCCTACTTACTTACAAATGGCTTTCAAGGAACCCGAAGGTTCATTGCCGCCTTTACATAAGCCCGCCATTGGTCCCTATCCTGTGCAAGATCAATCCAGTCTCTATCATCATATCCCACCTCCCTCAAATCCATTTTAATATTATCCTCCCATCTACGTCTCGGCCTCCCCAAAGGTCTTTTTCCCTCCAGCCTCCCAACTAACACTCTATGTGCATTTCTGGATTCGCCCATACGTGCTACATGCCCTGCCCATCTCAAACGTCTGGATTTAATGTTCCTAATTATGTCAGGTGAAGAATACAATGCGTGCAGTTCTGCGTTGTGCAACTTTCTCCATTCTCCTGTAACTTCATCCCTCTTAGCCCCAAATATTAAATTACGCAAGATTAAATTCGACGGATGTCTTCTCAACTCGATTTCTAAGGCCTTGAGTTCAAGTTCTTATCACTAGGATCAGAATTGGCCACTCAAAATAGACTCATCCGTATCTTCTGCTCAAAGATCAAACCCAAAATTTACAACACGTTATACCAACCTTACCACCAAGCACATCATCATTGAAGAACGAAAAAAAATATTCTATGACGAAAGTTTGAGAAAATAATATGATATCTATACCCCAAAAATATGAAGAAAAAAAAAATATATATATAATATTTCCTTGAAAAAAAAAACATAACCTCATGCAGGAAAAACAAAGCGAAATTAATGTTTCTCTAATGTTACCAACCTGAAAACGAGTGAGGCAGCTACAAACGTCCCGAAATTCAGCTACAAATATACCAAAATTAAGCTATGCTCAAAAACCGAAGATATCATAAAAAGCAAATAATTAACAAGTAACAATGAAACATAAGCCTCGTATTTTAAAAATTGGCTTTTTCCGTGTATATCTGACTGTCCAATAGGAGGGACTCTTTGTGCAAAACATTATAACATTTCGTCAACATAGCCGTAAAGAGCGGCACATCTGGAGATGGTTTTGAGAGAGCCCTTTTTTCAATAATAAAAAGAACCGAAGACCACTGTTACAGTTTAAAGTTAAAAAGCGATGTTTTAGAGATATCATTTAGTGGAGTAAGGCCGGTTTATTTTTGTTGGATAGGCGATCTCTAATAAAGACTCTATCGGGAGTCGAAGAATTCACGAATACAGGGATTGTCAGTCAGCTAAGAGGCGTTGTTCACATAGCAGGAAAAGAAAACTGAAAACGGCAAAGCTTTCCTTACCATAAATGAGAGACAGTGTTAAAAAATCAGCCATAACCTACATTTCCTATAGGTACGCAACTATAAATACAATAAAACACAAACAAATGTCAAATACAAAAACAATAATGGTCAACAATAAATACAATAAAACACAATAAAATGTCAAATACAAAAACAATAATGGTCAACAATAAATACAATAAAACACAATAAAATGCGAAATACGAAAACAATAATGGTCAACGATAAATACAATAAAACACAATAAAATGCGAAATACAACAAACAATAAGGGTCAACAATAAATACAATAAAACACAATAAAATGCGAAATACAACAAACAATAATTGTCAACAATAAATACAATAAAACACAATAAAATGCGAAATACAAAACCAATAATGGTCAACAATAAATACAATAAAACACAATAAAATATCAAATACAAAAACAATAATGGTCAACAATAAATACAATAAAAAACAATAAAATGTCAAATACAAAAACAATAATGGTCAACAATAAATACAATAAAACACAATAAAATGTCAAATACAAAAACAATATTGGTCAACAATAAATACAATAAAAAACAATAAAATGTCAAATACAAAAACAATAATGGTCAACAATAAATACAATAAAACACAATAAAATATCAAATACAAAAACAATAACGGTCAACAATAAATACAATAAAACACAATAAAATGTCAAATACAAAAACAATAATGGTCAACAATAAATACAATAAAAAACAATAAAATGTCAAATACAAAAACAATAATGGTCAACAATAAATACAATAAAACACAATAAAATGTCAAATACAAAAACAATAATGGTCAACAATAAATACAATAAAAAACAATAAAATATCAAATACAAAAACAATAACGGTCAACAATAAATACAATAAAAAACAATAAAATGTCAAATACAAAAACAATAATGGTCAACAATAAATACAATAAAAAACAATAAAATATCAAATACAAAAACAATAACGGTCAACAATAAATACAATAAAACACAATAAAATGTCAAATACAAAAACAATAATGGTCAACAATAAATACAATAAAAAACAATAAAATGTCAAATACAAAAACAATAATGGTCAACAATAAATACAATAAAAAACAATAAAATATCAAATACAAAAACAATAACGGTCAACAATAAATACAATAAAACACAATAAAATGTCAAATACAAAAACAATAATGGTCAACAATAAATACAATAAAAAACAATAAAATATCAAATACAAAAACAATAACGGTCAACAATAAATACAATAAAACACAATAAAATGTCAAATACAAAAACAATAATGGTCAACAATAAATACAATAAAAAACAATAAAATGTCAAATACAAAAACAATAATGGTCAACAATAAATACAATAAAACACAATAAAATATCAAATACAAAAACAATAACGGTCAACAATAAATACAATAAAACACAATAAAATGTCAAATACAAAAACAATAATGGTCAACAATAAATACAATAAAAAACAATAAAATGTCAAATACAAAAACAATAATGGTCAACAATAAATACAATAAAACACAATAAAATGTCAAATACAAAAACAATAATGGTCAACAATAAATACAATAAAAAACAATAAAATGTCCAATACAAAAACAGTAATGGTCAACAATAAATACAATAAAACACAATAAAATATCAAATACAAAAACAATAATGGTTAACAATAAATACAATAAAAACAATAAAATGTCAAATACAAAAACAATAATGGTCAACAATAAATACAATAAAACAAAATAAAATGCGAAATATAACAAACAATTACTCCTTTATAATAATTTATATTAAAACATAGTATTAACACTCCCTAGCTGTAAAAATTCATTTAAAAAATACAAAATGATTCTTGACAAGTCATTTCTATAGGATAGCTTTCTTGAAATTTAAACCCTAACACTGGAAGGTTCCAGAGGTAATAAGTTAAATAAGAATGATGGTAATATACATGTACCAGCTTTTAGGTTTTGCCTTGTGGAGTAATTATGAATAGTTGATACTAAGGTATAATTAGGCCTATTAAGATTCTTTTTAATATTCAATAGACATCTAAAAATATGAACATTAGCAACTGTTAAAATTCCTTCCTTTTTTTAAACAGGGGTTTACAATGAACATCATATGCCGATCCAGGATCTTAGTGGACACCCTGTACATCATAGGAAGTTTGTGTTGGTAAATATGAACAAATATGAAGATTTGTTCGCAATGTGAAATTTTTACGAAATACGAGTGTCATGAAACAATAAGCAAATTTCCGCGTTTCGATTCTATTCACGACGCAACACAGAAATTGTTATTTAAAAAAAATCTGCAATGTATGGGATAAAATATGAAACTCGATATTATTTTTCCGCTCTCTAATCATCACAGAGTGTAACAAGTCAAGGAAACAGATGAGCATCTCCGCAGAACTGCCAAATACTGTGAGAAACGCTAGTTCTTGTGTGACGTTAATTAAACGTTTCTAGGCCATAAAGTTGTGTGACGAACTACTGTAAGCTATACCAACGATGTTCATGTAATGTTGAAGGGTTTAATTGCATTCAGTAGTCGTTGTAAGGCCATGCAGGCGGCTATAAATAAATCCTATTAAAAAGTTTTAAGAAAAAAGATCTCATAACGACTTTGTTATAGCCTATAGGCTTACCGCACTGGTAGAGGACAGGTAAACTCATCGACACGACAGCCACGAGTTACAACCCCGTCACACGCACATTTCTGTGGAGGCTTGAGCATTGCGTTCGGAGTCATTGACAAATAAGTCAAAGCACATTCCTCTCTATAGATTGAGATATGTTTGCACGCTTCAAAATTTAAACTTTGGAGAAAACTGAATTTTAAAACTTGATGTTGCTGTGAAAAATCCAATTAACGCACACTAATTTGAAACTTACAGTATAAATAAAACATCATTAGAGCAAGTTCAAAGAGTCTTTGATTTTTTACAGCAATTGTGGGTCCCTATCACCACGGCATGGCGCGTCCTCAGGTAGCGGATAGAGGAGACGGCCTCCAGATGTAGACTAATAATAATAATAATAATAACAATAATAATAATAATAATAATAATAATAATAATAATAATAATGATTTATTTAACCTGGCAGAGTTAAGGCCTTCTCTAACACTCAACCAGGAGTAAAACTGCGTTACAAAGACACTACAAATTTACAAAGTGCACTACAATTTTACACACAAAACTGAATAAGATAATAATAATAAAATGTAAACAACAAGTAAGTAGAAATCAGACATAATATATAACATACAGAAATAAAGGTAAAAGCGTAATAAAATGTGAACAGCAGGTCAAAAATAAATGAGGCATACAACGTATAAAAATAAGACAATTATTGATAATAATAATGATAATAATAATAATAATGATTTATTTAACCTGGCAGAGTTAAGGCCATACGGCCTTCTCTAACACTCAACTAGGAGTAAAACTGCGTTACAAGAAACACTACAAATTTACAAAGTACACTACAATTTTACACACACAACTGAATAAGATAATAATAATAAAATGTAAACAACAAGTAAGTAGAAATCAGACATAATATATAACATACAGAAAGAAAGAAAAAAGCATAATAAAATGTGAACAGCAGGTCAAAATAAATGAGACATACAAAGTATAAAAAATAAGACAATTATTGATAATAATAATGATAATAATAATAATAATAATAATAATAATAATAATAATAATGATAATAATGATTTATTTAACCTGGCAGAGTTAAGGCCATACGGCCTTCTCTAACACTCAACCAGGAGTAAAACTGCGTTACAAAGACACTACAAATTTACAAAGTGCACTACAATTTTACACACAAAACTGAATAAGATAATAATAATAAAATGTAAACAACAAGTAAGTAGAAATCAGACATAATATATAACATACAGAAAGAAAGAAAAAAGCATAATAAAATGTGAACAGCAGGTCAAAATAAATGACGCATACAAAGTATAAAAAATAAGACAATTATTGATAATAATAATAATAATAATAATAATAATAATAGTAATAATAATACTAATAGTAATAATACTAATAGTAGTAATACTAATAGTAGTAATAAAATAGTGCAGTACAAAGCAAGTATGGAGGGTATGGAGGGTAGCTGCGAATATATTGAATAAGCAGTTGTGGATAGCCGATAAGGGGTGGTCCTCCAGCTTGGGGGTTGGGCGAAGGGCTAACAACCCATCACCGTAAAATTCAGCTTGTTACGAATCCTTCAAATAAGCCTCGGAATGGGATTGATTCTCTGGCACGACCACAGCAAGGGTGTAAGGTTTTGAGATTTGTAACTTGGAATGTTACAAGTCTTTATAGAAGAGGAGGGGTGAGATCAGTATATTTGCTGACATCTTGTTAAGTTATTGCATATGTAGGTAACGCGCTGCACAATTTATAACGAAGTGCCAACTTTAATAAATAAATACACAACATACAGACAGTTACCAGGTAACCATTTCTTTTTATTATTTCTTCATTTCTGAGTCGAAGTCTCTCCACGTGTTGTAAATCACGTGTTAAATATGTTACTGTGACGGGTTTGCATAAACAGTCTTCCCCCACCCCCAAATTTCTTAATTCCACATTACAAACATGTCTTAGTCTACAATGAAGCTATGACAGAGTACGTCCCGTGAAAGTGCAACACAAAGAAAAGAATGGCGCCATAAGTTCCCTGTAGAACGTCTAGCTTGGACGTGCTTCCAACGGTATTGTCGCTAAAGCAGCGATGACATCACCCTGAAGCACAAAATAGCTGCCCAAAAGTAACTTTATCTCGGAACTATCACTTGAGACCTTTGGTAGATCAAGCAGTTTTTGTGGACGCTTTCTTAGCAGGCATTCTGACCCTATCATTTTTTTCTGTTATTACCACATCATCGATTTATCAACTTTAAATAGTCTTTACAGGTTATAAGTGTCATTAAATAAATAACAATTGATTCTATTAACCTTTGCTTACAGATTGTTGCATTGGAGTTAAATCGCTCGCTTGAACTCGGTCGAGTGTCGCACCCTCGAGTGAGATACGATCGGTCGTGATACGCTCGTAATAAATAGAAGCACAGTACAAGGTCATCTCACCGTCATGTCTTATCTTGTATGGAAGGCGACAGATAAGATACACATATGTTTTGCTCACACGGTAAAAAGTAAGGCTTTATTTTCTGCGTTTATGACAAACGTCTAATGGAACAGTCAATGGAACGTACCAAAACAGGAACATGAAGTTATAAATAAAATAGTATGAAAAACTTCGATATATGGTTATTATTGCTAATTAATAATTATTCAATATTTGATTTACCACATATATAATATGATAGGTCCATACATAGTGTTCCGCCTATATACTGCGACAATGTAGAAACGTTTTACAAAATATTATTGATATAGCAGTAGATTAATAACAATATTAGTACAGAGATAACGTCACAGAAAATATAATAAAACGAATAATCATGCTGCACAACTGTTACAGACGCAAAGATTGATACACTAATTATTAGAGATTATTATTATTATTATTATTATTATTATTATTATTATTATTATTATTATTATTACTAGAAAACTTGATACAGTTCTTGCATTATCGTGGTTGTGTTCTCCGTTTATAATAATTACATTTACATCCAATAACATCTATCAGATGTGGCAAAAACAAAATCACTCCTGTGTCGAAAAAAAAAAACATTTACCTACAACATTTATATTACATTTTAAAGCAAGTTTTGTAGTTGTACTATGGAGAGGTTAGTTAAACACTGCAAAGTTTTGAAATGATAAACATCTATGATGTTACTACACAGTTCATCACTGTAACAAGAACGAATGTCTAACGCTCGGCTTATACCGTTCGAGGATTTATCGCTCGTGACAATTTTACCCATCATGCATGTGCGCTACCTATCGGATTATTCTATGAACTACTTGGCGCTCGAGCGAAAACGTCCGATGCAAACCTTTGTTTGCTTATCTTCATTGTCTTCTTCACGGGTTTTCCGAATCCAATCAATACTGTACTTACGGTTCTTTAACACTCAAAGGTTTTCTTTCTTCAGATTTACAGTCAATTGTCATTTTCTCCAATCGTATTCTTTCAATTTCTCTCAAGATTATCCCTGATTAAGTATTTCAGTGTCAGATTTGTTGCCTAGCAACGTATGGCCTGTCTCAGGACGCAAATGAAACATGTCAGCTGCTTACAGTTTTTTTTAAGTGTTGTGTTTACTGTAATTTTAACTTAATATGGTATCAAAATAGTTTCCATTGTTACCCTTTTAATTAGTTCATGTTTTTGATAATTTTCCTTTCTATATCCATACTGGATAATTAACAAAGCTACATCTTTAACACGACTTTTGGCTTCTATATTCTGTCAGCCATAGCCTACTCTTACAAATGAAAACAATTGACAATAGTTACATCAGTCATACCAACGTCAAAGATACTAACTTACTATGAAGTAATTTAAATACGATTATTTTAGTCCAGAGAGCGTCCGTTCTTAGTACAAGAATATCTAATACATATAACACTCTAACATGTTTCCTTATCTGGTTATTCAGCGACGCTATATCAAAATACGAAGTTATTTAGAGTCCGCGGAATTGATGATAGCAAGATAATATTTGGCGACATGAGGCCGAGGATTCGCCACATATTACCTGACATTCGCATGACGGTTGGCGAAAATCTCGGAAAAACAAACCAGGTAATAAACCCAAGCGGGCATCGAACCCACTCCAGTGCAACTCCAGATCAGGAGGAAAACACACTACCGCCTGAGCTACGCGTGTGGTGAAATATTTCTTAATTAATCTTAAATAATACATTATTCAGTAAATCACTCCAAACCAAAGGGAATACAGCGTGGATTTTGTACGTAGATACTTTGTTTATGTTGGCCACATTGTGCATCATGTTTATGTAAATAAATACAAATGACACTCGTCTTACGGTTGGGGAAGTCCTCGGAAAAAACTCCAATCAGGTAATAAATCCAAGAGGGAAACGAACCCACGGGCAGTACAACTCTGGATCATCAGACAAACGCACTACCGCCTGAGCTACGTCTGTGGCAACGTGTTTCTTAATTTATTTTAAATACATTATTAAGTAAATCACTCCAAACCAAAGAGAATACAGTACGAAGATACTTTTTTGTGTTGGCCACATTGTGGATCATTGTCTATGTAAATAAAGATAAATGAAAATTAGCATAGCACATAAGAGTTACTTTAAGAAATACAGAAAGCAAACATGAATAATGTTTAGTCTGTGATTCTTAATCAGCTTGGGATAAAAAATAGCAATAAAAATGGTATGAAATAGAAAGTACGTACTAATCAGATTATAGGCCTAATAAACAGTAAATAGAACATTAAATAAAAAAAATATATGTGGAGTAAACCTTACGAAATAATTAATCTATAATAATAATAAATCTGTAGCCAAAATTTGTCTGGTAATTTTCGATTTTCCAAAAATAATTGGTCCTAACATATATAATTAACCACCCTGAAACCGAAAATCGCTTTTTTGAAAATTTTGTTTGTATGTCTGTCTGTCTGTATGTTTGTTACCTTTTCACGCGATAATGGCTGAACGGATTTCGATGAAAATTGGAATATTAATTAAGTTCGTTGTAACTTAGATTTTAGGCTATACGGCATTCAAAATACATTATTTAAAAGGGGGGTTATAAGGGGGCCTGAATTAAATAAATCGAAATATCTCGCTTATTATTGATTTTGTGAAAAATTTTACATAACAAAAGTTTCATTAAAAATGATTTGTGATAAGTGTTATTCTTTGAAAAGTTTTGATAGGACTGATATTTAATGAGATAAATGAGTTTTAAAATTAAAATAACTGCCATCTAAGGCGGTGTATTGGAATAAAAACAAATGACTTCGTCTATAAGGGGCCTTGGGCAGCAACAATCGAAAGCTATGAAAGATAGCCTACAGAGAATGTTTCTGAGTTTGTATGAAGTAATATCGGAAGCTAAATTAATTGTTATTCATCATCTTTTACAGTACCCACCTCGCGTCAATGGAATTCCTTGTCACAAAGTATTAGGGGCTGCAAGACAATAAACACCTTTAAGAACAGCTTAAAAGATAACCTTCTTAGCATTTCACTCCAATCATACTGATTTTAACTATCACTGTCTACATTGTTACTTCATTCTTTAGACATCATCCTGATAGTGCTGTATTTTTTAAATTGTCTCATAATAATCTCTTTCTATTATCTAACATTATTTGAAATATATTAACATTCTATGTATTTTAGTTTAATTCTGCTACATAGTTTGTATTTCAGTGTTTAATTAATAGTTCATAGTATTTTGTTGTTTAATTCGTAAATAACTCTTGTATACATGTAACTCTCATCTAAATCAAATTGTTGAATTCTTTGTAAGTTCATGCATATGTATATACTCTTTTTGCTGGTTGAGTGGAAGAGAAGGCCTTACGGCCTTAACTCTGCCAGCTAAAATAAATCATTATTATTATTATTATTATTATTATTACTATTATTAATTATTATTTCACCATTGGAAAGTGTAGTTTCTCTAGATGGACATAATGCTATAATGTTATTACAGTAACTTCTGATATGATATAATATAATATAATATAATATAATATAATATAATATAATATAATATAATATAATATGTAATATTATAATAATATAATTTATTTGAAGGGTTCAGAACCATAGTGGGCCAAGCGCCATTTACTGAATACGTACAAAACAAGTGTTAAAATTAAGTTATTACCATAATTCAATGGAAACCTATAACAAGTAAAATAAAATATACACATTAAATCTAAATGATGTCAATCTTCATTAAACTATGGTTGCATGTAATAACAATTAAGAAACATGTTAAAGGAATTATCATTGCACCAAATGAGTGTCTCTGGACCAAAATGATCGCGTTTTAATTATTTGGATGCAATTTAAATTAAGTAACATCTCTAGAGTATGCCATTAGGAAAGTCCAGGATAACAGAGAGGGTTTGGAATTGAACGGGTTACATCAGCTGCTTGTCTATGCGGATGACGTGAATATGTTAGGAGAAAATCCACAAACGATTAGGGAAAGCACGGGAATTTTACTTGAAGCAAGTAAAGCGAAAGGTTTGGAAGTAAATCCTGAAAAGACAAAGTATATGATTATGTCTCGTGACGAGAATATTGCACAAAATGGAAATATAAAAATTGGAAATTTATCTTCTGAAGAAGTGGAGAAATTTAAATATCTGGGAGCAACAGTAACAAATATAAATGATACTTGGGAAGAAATTAAACACAGAATAAATATGGGAAATGCCTGTTATTATTCGGTTGAGAAACGTTTATCATCCAGTCTGCTGTCAACAAATCTGAAAGTTAGAATTTATAAAACAGTTATATTACCGGTTGTTCTTTATGGTTGTGAAACTTGGACTCTCACTTTGAGAGAGGAACATAGGTTAAGGGTGTTTGACAATAAGGTGCTCAGGAAAATATTTGGGGCTAAGAGGGATGAAGTTACAGGAGAATGGAGAAAGTTACACAACGCAGAACTGCACGCATTGTATTCTTCACCTGACATAATTAGGAACATTAAATCCAGACGTTTGAGATGGGCAGGGCATGTATCACGTATGGGCGAATCCAGAAATGCATATAGAGTGTTATTTGGGAGACCGGAGGGAAAAATACCTTTAGGGAGGCCGAGACGTAGATGGGAGGATAATATTAAAATGGATTTGAGGGAGGTGGGATATGATGATAGAGACTGGATTAATCTTGCTTAGGATAGGGACCGCTGGCGGGCTTATGTGAGGGCGACAATGAACCTCCGGGTTCCTTAAAAGCCAGTAAGTAAGTAAGTATTAAACGATTTATCCTTCTATCAAACACGAATGTTCCCTGGATCAAATGTCCTATTTTAATTATGTGATTACTTTATATTTATTTCTAACGGGTGCAGCGGAGCGCACGGGTACGGCTAGTAATGAATAATATAATATGAACAGGCTAGGTTTATACACCAGCAATACAATTTTATGCGTCAGTACTGAGTTTGTGACAACTTGCCTCACGGTTCATTTTGATACAACAAATTTCCATTTCTTGAGCTTAGAATTCGTGCAGATTAAAGTTGGACACTTCTCCTTATTGTAGCAATGCACGCACTATATCTACTTCAAAGAGAATAAGAATGCGTCCACCTTTTGTTCAGTACTTTAGATATAACTTATACGTAGTAGGCTATCTACTATTAGCCTACCCTTAAATAGACTTAAACAGTAACATACATGATTGCGTTAGTTGTTTTCTTTGCAGTCCGCCACGGCTTGAGAAATACAAGTGTGGGACAGAGCTCTGTTAATTTGTAGTTAATTCTATTTCAAGGACCGTAGTGATCGGACCCTTAAATGAAATTGTGTCTAGTTATTTCTTTTTTTTCTGTTCTTGTTAAAAAAATTAAATGATTAAATGGTAGCCTAAGTTACAGACAGTTGAAATTGTATTTTCAAATCTGTATTGGAGGTTGAAATAAATGGCATGAGACGGATTTCATAGTAGTCTGACCCAATATTTTGGGTTTGCCCTACGACACAAAATAGCTCACAATAAAATTTAAAATGAAAAATTATATAAACAGGTTTCAGGCAAAAGTGAATAAGACATAAGAAAAAAAAATAGAATCAAGTGTAATTTAAATTGAATGTACACCATAAAGATGCTGAGTTATTTTAACAAATACATGGAGCTCGTAATATGTTCATTTATTTTGTAACTTACATCAGAAAATAACCTATTTTTATTGATTGTCATACTTTTTGCTTCTCTTGACATTTCCATAATAATGTTTTCCATGAATTTCATATTGCAGGAGGCCAACACAATGCCAACCAATAAAATATATTATTATTAAGTTGCAACTCAAATACCTTACTTTACAGTAATTTTATTATATTTTAGGCCTATATTTTATTATTTATTATAATTCGCGAAATAGTCTTATTAAAATAGCACGCCAATTATCATGCTGGCTGTTATGTGAAATATTAAAACTGTAAACAAAATTCAGAAACTAGTGCAATTCAATCTCTTTGCTAACAACGCAGACCGATTTAGTGAGAACATGTCTTTTTACAGAATTCATACAATCACTTACAATGAGACATAAAACGATGTTTTGCTGGTATAAAAATATTCAATTACTTCGTCATGAAAATCAGCAATCTTGTCGTTAATGGCGATCATTAATTTGTTGCAGAATTGTTAAATGAAAGTGTTTGATTTTTAACAATTTAAATTTTATAAAATCTTGGAAACTACTAACATTCTAAATCTCACAAACATCTTTCCTGGAAATCTACGTGGATCCTCTCCTAAAACACACTCTACTTATTTTACTTCTTGTACAGGGACATCACTTTATTTTTACCAATATTTTTAACATTAACCTGGCTATACTCGGAAACACTGTTGCCCCTTCCATTACAGGAGTTTGATGTTACTAGTGCAATATGTAAACAAATCATTTTACTAGGTATAGGAGGAGAGAAAAGTAGTGTATCCATTTATGTTGTAGGGAAATACGATATTGCGATTTTCAGTTTGATCATCACTTTCACGGAATTTATCAAAATACAGTAGAGTAGTAACATTTTTTTTCAAAAAACTCAACTTTTCAGGCGGCTATGTTCGTTATGTAATGTCTACTTTATTTAGCATATTAATTATTGATGTTATCATACAATATAGAGAGTGCATTTAAATTGAGGGGGTCATAAGTAAAGGGCTGTAAGTGCACTTCAGTTACTTTTGAGAAAATGGGGTTTAAATATTTAAGCTTTCGTAAAATCGGTGAAATTTTTTATTTAAATTTTAATGTGTGATGCGATTAAAATATCCCTTTGCCACTAAAAGTTTAGATACTTTAGCTTACACTGGATGCACTTAACTCATGTTATTACAAATGTCACTAGCATTCCTTTGCTTCTAGCCACCTCAATTCAAAAAAAGCTAATCTGAATTTTTAAACAAGTTGCTGAAAATGGTTGCCGTTCATTACAATGCAGGCTTCAATTCTTTACGCATATTATTAAAAACATTTTGAAGCATATTCTCTGAAATTGAATTTATCGTTTCTTGAATATAATTTTTTAGTACGATATTATTAATATATAGGTTCTTTCTTCTATAGAAAACACAACCATATTTCTGAAACACACTATACACTGCAGTGTTTACTTCACTGCTTGAAGACTTCGAATGCAACAGCGGCCGTAAGTTTGTGTGTCTGACGGGAGCAAGGACATTAGTGAAGGGGTGAGAGTGAAGTACATTCAGAAATGCAAGTAAAAATAAAATGATGTCCCCAGCGAATAGGGATTATAAAGAATGGACACTGAGCGATTTTACCTGTGTTTTGTTTCTCTGTGCGCCAGCGGTTAGTTCCACTTTTAAGCGCTAGAGGTTAGTGTAATCGAGCGTACGCTAAGATAATAAATGAGAACAGAGTTGAGACACAGGATCCAAACATCGCCTACCTTATTGCATAATCCAGTAACGCTTTGCTTCAAATAAATTCAAGTTAACGGCTATTCCCTATTTCTCAGTGACAAACTAGTTGTAATAATAATATTTCATATTTCAGATATCATAAATTATATTATAAAATAATATAATACATTATAAAATTAAGTATCGAATTCCTTTAATATTTGTATATAATATACTATAGGTATATGGTTTTACTTCTCGTAAGAGTTTTGTTTTTCCATTTTCAGCGCTATCAAATCATTACATATTTTAATTGTTGTTGGGGTCAACGTCTCAACTCTCATTATAAAGGAACTCTAGAGTCTAGACATTACAGTTAATGACAAATTTATTATTTTATGGATCCAATTTATTTTATTTGAGTACATAATGTACCTAGATGTATTTATTAAATGTGTTATATTTCCGCTGTGTCGACTGCTAGCTGGTGTGATGTCAGCGCCAACTCTAGGGAGAAAGCAGAATCTGACGCTCTAGCTGGCTTGAAGGTCATTGAAATCGGTCCGGCTACATCAAAGGTACCGACGTGAAGTGTCCATTCCTTATAATCCCTATTCGCTGATGTCCCTGTATAAGCCTATTTGTTACCATGGCAACTAGTCTTTACAGAAGGCCTTGGATATCCTAGCTGCTCTTTTGTTATGGTATTGCACCTTATCCATTAATTGATGTAAGAAATCTCACTTCAGTTGTTTCAATTCGTGTTTCCGAGTAAATAAGTGTTATTTACAAAAATGTCGATGGGGAGTTTTGTTAAAAGGGATATCCGCCCAACATGTTAACACATGGACCATTAGACATGCGGTAGAGAGGTGGGTAGGTAATTCTGTAAGACGCTCTCTTCGTTGTGTCAAGAAATTCTCACGGAATTTTTGGAAATAGCTGAACATTTTGAACTTTCTAGCCGGAAATGATATCCTTTTGCAAGATGCGTGTGTTAGGGACTAAAATAGAATGCAGAGCTGTACAGAATTGTGTAGGGATGGAGCGACTTGCCTCGCTGACGGACATGGCAGAGAACTATGTTGAAAACAGGGGGCTAATGATCTTCCAGGCCGGCAAAAAGCTGTGGGTTCTCAAATTTCTGACACAAACGGAGTGAGAGCCTTCTGGTGGAAATGTTTTATGGGAATATTAATTCAAGTGCTCCGTCCTCACGGAATGATGCCATTCCATGTGGTTGGCGTTGTAACTTGAGGACATATCTCACACTATTGCTCGGTGAAGAAAACTGTATTACGTAATACACCTATAATTTCTATCAGCAAGTGATTTGATACCTCAAGCAGACTTACATTACAAGCCTGACTCCTGGTGACCACAGTCTTGTTTGACACTCTTTCAGGGTTCATGTAGGGCGTAGCTACTTGGATAACTTAGCGATATAGTTTTACAATAATTAATTGTCGTACATCAGTCCAACAAGCATTACCCTATGAAATATATGCAACATATATACAGTATATTGCAATACTATTAAAGTAAAATCAGATTGCAAACACAGACAAAAATTATGATTAGTGAAACAGCAAAATTAAACAAATATTTGAGGTTATAACATTTTATTTTGAACTAGGTGCTTTCATTAGTGAATTATCGACACGATGAGCACTCTTGTGATAGCCTATTTGAATAAAACTATTTACAAAATATATTAATAAATAATTGATAACATACAGAAAGAGGTTATATTATAAATCAAGATATTTAATACTTACATTTGATAGCACGGCCATCACACAATATCACGGCCAACTGTATTGTTAAGGAAACAATGAAAATATTAACATCTGAACATCAGGTGCGACAAGATATTAAACAAATGCACATCAGGTACGACAAGATTGCAGTTGATAGATGGCTTTGACTGGTTAAAACTCAGTAGATTCTTGCACTCCATTGGTGCACTGGTAAATTAGAGAAATAGTCGGTGTATTTCTGTCTAGTAAGGGGATTTCCCTACTGTTCAGAGCTTGGTGGTTTGTAGTCTAGCTCTTCTAAGGAAGGTCCATACAAAGTTCGTTGGTTCAATCCCTGTTAAGAGCAATAGATTTTTAAATGGCGATATTAACGTAGCTTCTTCCGGAAAAACCCGGCCCTAAAAGAGTGCGCCAAGCAAACCTTGTTAGCTATTCCTTGCATAATGTATACTGAATTTGGTCGGTGAATAGCCTCTGGAATTCACAGCGTCGTTAAATGAAATCTACTAGGTACTAGTCGTTGAAACTCTGCAAGTGTAGTCCAATCTCCCGCAGATTGCAAATGAAGGTCACTGTACCAAAAATATGTCGTGAAGAAAACAAGGCATTGCTGGGAATGAACCTGCAAACTATCAGGAAATTTATTGTTTCCAGTTAATGAAAAAGTTCCTAGCATGTTCTTCATTGCAACGAAAGCTTTTATTTCAGATGGATATTTTTAACTTGGTTATTTAACGACGCTGTATCAACTACAAGGTTATTTAGCGTCGATGGGATTGGTGATAGCGAGATGGCATTCGGCGAGATGAGGCTGAGGATTCGATACCTGACAATTGTATTGTATTGTATTGTATTGTATTGTATTTATTAACATTCCATGGTATTCATACATTGCTTACAGCTAGAATATGGAGCAAGTCAAAAAACTTAATACTATTATAAAGTCTTAATTTATAGTAACAGTCTAGATGAAATATATACAGACGAGATTTACAATACAGTCTACCAGTACAACACAAAGTTTTAGTATCAATTTCATGAAGTGTTATTGAATGTCATGAATTCACCTACAGAACAGAAGGCGTGAGAAATTAGGTACTTCTTTAATTTGGCCCTAAATAATCTTATGTTTTGAGTTTCATTTTTTATATCGATAGGGAGGCTATTAAAAATTTTTACTGCCATATAACGCACTTCTTTTTGGTAGCACGATAGACTTGCCGATGGAGTATGAAAGTCATTTTTTTGACGTGTATTTATGCTATGAACTGTTGAATTAGTTACAAAGTTTTCACGATTACATACGAGGAAGATTATTAATGAAAAGATATACTGACAAGCCATGGGCATTATTTGTAGTTTTTTTGTAAATAGTCCTACACGATTCCCTAGATTTGGCACCTACTATTATTCTAATTACTCTTTTTTGTAATAGAAATATACTGTTACTATCTGTGGAATTTCACCAGAATATTATTCCAAAACTCATTACCGAGTGGAAGTATGCAAAGTATATTGTTTTTAAGGCATTGATATTTACTATCTTTTGCATAGATCTAATAGCAAAACAAGCTGAATTTAGTTTGGGGGTAATTTCTTTAATATGGTTGCCTTATGATTGGGGAAAACCTCGGAAAGAACCCAACCAGGTAATCAGCCCAAGAGGGAATCGAACCCGCGCCCGAACGCAACTCCGGATCGACAGGCAAGCGCCTTTTTTGTGATGAATAGAAGACAGAAATGTATCAGTAATATATTCTCCTACATTATCTGTAACTCTCTGGCAATGCTAGGGTATTTTTTCATTTCCGCGTCTGAAGAAATCTGCTGGTTCGGAGTTAGAGAAGTCATAAAGCCAAGTTTGTGAAGTATCTTTGTAATCACAGAAGTTCCCTTGAAGATTGTTGCATAGAGAGCGGAAAAGATCAAAATCTGAGGACGTAAGAATAGGAGAATACGGGATATGGAATCACCTCCCAACCAAGCTCCTGGATAGCTGCTTTCGTCATACTAGCGGAGTGCGGGCGTCCATTATCGTTTTGTAGCAGCAATTGATGTAGTCTTCCCGGTCATTTTTCTTCAAGTACGGCCGCAAGGCGTCTGAGTTGTTGGCAATAAGTATCAGCAGTTATGGTTACATTCCTGAGAAGAAATTCCTAGTACACGAATGCGCTATCAAACTGAAAACAATCACGATTTGTAGAACATGGAACAAGGGTGGCTATATCATGTGCACATGATCCTGATATGGCCACTAGGTAGACTTTTGGAATTTGGGACTTTTTGGACAATTAAAGCTAATTTTATGGGAAAAGGAAATTGTTTTAAGAAAGTCCATTAGACTGAGAACGAGTAAGAAAAAAGTGGTTTACATTTTTTCAAAATGGCGGCTAGAAAAATTCTCAAACCCTAGCATGGCCATATCAGGGACACCTACCTTATATCGGAAGTGTTCCTTTTTTCCACTTGACACTTCATCTTCTTTAGCCCACAAATAGCACAAACGTTCTTCAAATCCGCTAAATTCAAGGTGTATTTACAAGCATAACCCTTAAAATAACAAATGAAAAACGATAAACAATCTCCTAGCAACGCAGTGTTGTGATGGCGAACAAAAACGCTGCGAATTTAAGCATCAACTTTAATAAATATCACAATAAACGAGACAGCAGCAAATATCTGATCTTTAAACTGTGCATAAAATTTTTGACGCTATCTAAGTCAGCGAAAAAGAAAGAGGGACGAAGAAGAGTTCGTAGTTACGAGCGCCATCCTCTCCTCTCCTCTCCTCATCCGGGCCGAGTTATTGATTTATTCTTATTTGACAACAGAGCGCGGACTACACAGGCAACGGGCAGAGCGGCGTGTAGAAAACGTTAATCTGATGTCAACAAATGCTTCAGAAGTTTATAAAAAGTCAGAGTGGCACCACCATGAACAAAGATCACTCGTCATGGTGGAAAATAGCCGAAGAATGCCGATCCTAGTGACAACAAAGCTAAGATGCTCCAGAAGAAGTTGAAATGATCGACTGCTCTGATATAAGAATTTGGGATAATGCTGGAAGCTTTAATCATCTTCTTATATGCCTATATTTTTATTACACGAATTGCACAAAAAAGTATTATATGCAGCAAAGAAAATAATTTCGGAGAAACACACCTACAAGTTTCTAGCACCTCTGATGCTCCTCTCTAAACATTGTATTATGCGCACGATTTTTTGTGAGTCTTCTTAAAAGTGTCCTTAACAAAATTTGATATCAGGATTTTCTTTAAACCTTTCTTTAAACCTGCTTAAAAGTGTCTTTAACAAAATTTGATATCAGGATTTTCTTTAAACATGCTTAAAAGTGTCCTTAACAAAATTTGATATCAGAATTTTCTTTTAACCTGCTTAAAAGTGTCCTTAACAAAATTTGATATCAGGTTTTTCTGTAAACCTTCTTAAAAGTGTCCTTAACAAAATTTGATATCAGGATTTTCGTTAAACCTGCTTAAAAGTGTCCTTAACAAAATTTGATATCAGGATTTTCTTTAAACCTGCTTAAAATTGTCCTTAACAAAATTTGATATCAGGACTTTCTTTAAACCTGCTTAAAAGTGTCCTTAACAAAATTTGATATCAGGATTTTCTTTAAACCTGCTTAAAATTGTCCTTAACAAAATTTGATATCAGGACTTTCTTTAAACCTGCTTAAAAGTGTCTTTAACAAAATTTGATATCAGGATTTTCTTTAAACCTGCTTAAAAGTGTCCTTAACAAAATTTGATATCAGGATTTTCTTTAAACCTTCTTAAAAGTATCCTTAATAAAATTTGATATCAGGATTTTCTTTAAACCTGCTTAAAAGTATCCTTAAGAAAATTTGATATCAGGATTTTCTTTAAACCTGCTTAAAAGCGTCCTTAACAAAATTTGATATCAGGTTTTCTTTAAACCTGCTTAAAAGTTTCCTTAACAAAATTTAATATCAAGATTTTCTTTAAACCTGCTTAAAAGTGTCCTTAACAAAATTTGATATCAGGTTTTTCTGTAAACCTTCTTAAAAGTGTCCTTAACAAAATTTGATATCAGGATTTTCGTTAAACCTGCTTAAAAGTGTCCTTAACAAAATTTGATGTCAGAATTTTCTTTAAACCTGCTTAAAAGTGTCCTTAACAAAATTTGATATCAGGTTTTTCTGTAAACCTTCTTAAAAGTGACCTTAACAAAATTTGATATCAGGATTTTCGTTAGACCTGCTTAAAAGTGTCCTTAACAAAATTTGATATCAGGACTTTCTTTAAACCTGCTTAAAAGTGTCCTTAACAAAATTTGATATCAGGATTTTCTTTAAACCTTTCTTTAAACCTGCTTAAAAGTGTCTTTAACAAAATTTGATATCAGGATTTTCTTTAAACATGCTTAAAAGTGTCCTTAACAAAATTTGATATCAGAATTTTCTTTAAACCTGCTTAAAAGTGTCCTTAACAAAATTTGATATCAGGTTTTTCTGTAAACCTTCTTAAAAGTGTCATTAACAAAATTTGATATCAGGATTTTCGTTAAACCTGCTTAAAAGTGTCCTTAACAAAATTTGATATCAGGACTTTCTTTAAACCTGCTTAAAAGTGTCCTTAACAAAATTTGATATCAGGATTTTCTTCAAACCTGCTTAAAAGTGTCCTTAACAAAATTTGATATCAGGATTTTCTTTAAACCTTCTTAAAAGTATCCTTAATAAAATTTGATATCAGGATTTTCTTTAAACCTGCTTAAAAGTATCCTTAAGAAAATTTGATATCAGGATTTTCTTTAAACCTGCTTAAAAGCGTCCTTAACAAAATTTGATATCAGGTTTTCTTTAAACCTGCTTAAAAGTGTCCTTAACAAAATTTAATATCAAGATTTTCTTTAAACCTGCTTAAAAGTGTCCTTAACAAAATTTGATATCAGAATTTTCTTTAAATCTGCTTAAAATTGTCCTTAACAAAATTTGATATCAGGATTTTATTTAAACCTGCTTAAAAGTGTCGTTAACAAAATTTGATACCAGGATTTTCTTTAAATCTGCTTAAAAGTGTCGTTAACAAAATCTGATACCAGGATATACTTTAAATCTGCTTAAAAGTATCCTTAAAAAAATTTGATACCAGGATTTTCTTTAAATCTGCTTCAAAGTGTCCTTAACAAAATTTGATATCAGTATTTTCTTTAAATCTGCTTGAAAGTGTCCGTAACAAAATTTGATATCAGTATTTTCTTTAAACCTGATTAAAAGTGTCCTTAACAAAATTTGATATCTGGATTTTCTTTAAACCTGATTAAAAGTATCTTTAAGAAAATTTGATATCTGGATTTTCTTTAAACCTGATTAAAAGTGTCCTTAACAAAATTTCATATCAGGATGATAGAGACTGGATTAATCTTGCACAGGATAGGGACCAATGGCGGGCTTATGTGAGGGCGGCAATGAGTAGCCTACATTATAAAACTTAGACCCATAAAGTACGACCCGTAAAGATTTTGTTCCACTCTTGTATTGGCCGTCGTGATTTTTTTTCTTCCGACTCATTAGGACTCCACATTTCTTCAAACCGTCCTTGTGACAGTTGCTTAGAGACCGTAAACAAATAAACAAAGGAGTTAACACCAGTCTCGGCTCGTTCCTGGGGTCTAGAATTTGATGTTTACGACATTTTCTCGAATTTACAACTACATGATGTCGACACATGAAGCTATTTTAGTTGGCTCTATATTGAAATTGAAATATATGTGAAATCTAGTAAACTATATTTCTCTAATATACCAATGCAACAATGAAATGCAAGAATCTACTGAGTTTTAACCAATCAAAGCCTACTATCAACTGCAATCTTGTCGCACGTGATGCGCATTTGTTTCATATCTTGTCGCACCTGATGTTCAGATGTTAAATATTTTCATTGTTTCCTTAACAATACAGGGGGCCGTGATATTGTGTGATGGCCGTATTAGAAAACGTATGTATAGAATATCTTAATTTATAATATAATCTGTTTCTGTATTTCTTTAAATTATTTATTAATATATCCGTGAAATAGTGTTATTAAAATATCACAAGAGTTCTCATCTTGTAGATTAATTCACTAAATGAAAGTACGTTAGTTCAAAATAAAATGTTATAACCTGAAATATTTGTTTAAATTTCCTGTTTCACTAATCATAATTTCTACAGCTATTGTCAAATGTTTGCCATGAATTTTATATTGCAGGAGGCCATGACAATGCCGGTCAAGGAAATCTATTAAGTTAGCAACTTAAATACGTATCTCATTTAAGACATATATGTGTGTAACAGTAATATGCGTTACAAGAGCGGTATGTTGAAGGTTCGATGTTCGAGGAAAAGTTTGAAAAAGCGAAACGTAGTTGAGCTTTTTTAATTTCCGAGAATTGAAAGAAAACATACCGCTCGTGTATCGTACATTATTTTTTTCGAAGATCGTTTATTACATATATGAAAGAGGAATTTCTAATTAGTTGCAATGAAATCTCCATCTTGGTTTCTGTTCAATGACTGCAAATATGCAAAACAAAAATATCTATTTTCAACATTGTTGCTTTAAAATGTTTTCTGTGTTTACTATACTCCAGCAGGCCGTGATATACGTCTGTCTTTTTTTACCCTCAGTCTATGATGAGTCTGGAATCTTGTTGATTTTTTCACGGCTTCCTTAATGTTACTTGCATCACGAATGCAGTAACTTTAGTGGAGTTGTAGAGTTTACTTAAATTTTGCAAATATTTAAAAACAATAATTAAGAGTGCAATTTAGGTGAAATTGGTTTTGTGCGGAAACCAATACGCGGTAAGTGTGAAATACCACATTCAGTATTCCCAACGTAACACACATAACAATTTCCCTCTTCTTACCGCTTAAGCGCGACATTCATTTTACTGCTTTAGGCTTTTAACATATTATTTTTAGAGACGTTTAACATAGTAATAATTATAAATTGGAAACTTACCACTGCAATTTCACCTAAATTGCAATGTTAATTATTGTTTTTAAATATTTGCAAAAATTAAGTAAAGTCTACTACTCCGCGAAACTTATTGCATTCCTGATACAAGTAACATTAAGGAAGCCGTGAAAAAATCAACAAGATTCCAGATGCGGATGTTATTACTGCAATATGTTATATAAATAATATTGTTAAAATATTAAAATGAAAAATAAATCATTACATAACCTTACCGTTTGTTTTAAGTTCGCATTTATAGACTGGGGGAAAAAAAAGACAGACGTATATCACGGCCTGCTGGAGTATAGTAAACACAGAAAACATTTTAAAGCAACAATGTTGAAGATAGATATTTTTGTTTTGCAAATTTTGCCGTCATTGAACGGAAAGCAAGATGGAGATTTCATTGCAACTAATTAGGAATTCCTCTTTCAGGTTTGTAATAAACGATCTTCGCAGAAAATAATGTACGATACACGAGCGGTATGTTTGTTTACATGTTCTCGGAAATTAAAAAAGCTCAACTACGTTTCGCTTTTTCAATCTTTTCCTCGACCATTAAAACGTCAACATACCGCTCTTGTAACGTATATTACTATTAGAATATCATAACTTACATAAAATGAAATGTAAATATATTGAACATCTTTCTTGCGAAAAATTTTATGTTAGGGCCTATGTACTACTAGTAGACCTAACATATTGTAATTTTTAATTATTCACTCGACTGTACTTAGAAATGAACGCGTTTCTAGGAAGAGTAGCCTACACGTAAGCCTACTACCCCGTATCCTTAAATTTGCCTGAACTTCTAGTAAGTATTGCAATGCCTTCCAACACCGTCTTTTTTTTTTCGACGTAAAACAAATCAACAAGTTTGACTTATGTACTGTTGGATTACAGAATAAGAAAGCATGTAAGAAGAAAAAAAGGATTAACAAAAGAAATACGTTTCCATAGAAACTTGCAGTCTGCTTACCGTCTGAACGGAGGGAGCTGCATTCAATGCGGTCTATTTCTTCTTAACAATTAGCATTAATCGATATATCGAATGCAGCCAATTACGCGTTTGTAATGGACGCCGGCCATAATTCAAGGATTTAGCGCCATAAACACCGACTTGATCCGGGCGATCATTTGCGACTACTCTTCATGCCAGTCCTTCCTCTGATCACAGTCCCAAGTTTATTACGAAATAGCCTGCATTAAGCGCCATCTAGCCCTCTTATCATTATCTTCATCGAAAATGTCGTGTTAAAATCACATTTTGAGGCTGGTTACAGGCGTCCTCTACTCCAATGAGTAGAAACTTACGAAGGATTTGCTGTTTCACAGAAGATACACCTTCAACTTAAGAAGTTCAGATCAGTATAGGCCTACACTAGAAATACTAGGCCTAATAAATACAGACTAACACCAACATCTATACTAATAATAAATCTGTAAGCCAAATTTTTCTGGTAATTTTCGCTTTTCCAAAAATAATTGATGTTAACATGTATAGGCCTAATTAATCATCCTGAAACCGAAAATCGCTTTTTTGAAATTTTTGTCTATCTGTCTGTCTCTCTGGATGTTTGTTACCTTTTCACGAGATAATGGCTGAACGGATTTCGATGGAAATTGGAATATAAATTAAGGTCGTTGTAACTTAGATTTTAGGCTATATAGCATTCAAAAAACTTTATTTAAAAGGGGGGTTATAAGGGGGCCTGAATTAAATAAACCGAAATATCTCGCTTATTATTGATTTTTGTGAAAAATGTTACATAACAAAAGTTTCTTTAAAAATGATTTCTGATAAGTTTTATCCCAGGCAAAATTTTGATACGACTGATATTTAAGGATATACAAGAGTTTTAAAATAACAATACAATAAATTTCCACCGCCGCCTCAGATTATAGTGTCGTTGTTTCGTAACTTCTATGTGCATAATATTAAATTTTTTAGTAGCAAGAAACACAAATTTATTCATCCTATGGCAGTAGTGCATAAGAGATCGTGAATTCTTACATTTTCGAAAGAAAGAAATGTAGTAAAGTTACATATAATAGATTGTATTATTTGCTGCATCACTATTTAAGTTATTTAATAGAGCAAAAATCTGAAAATCGATATATGACATAGGAGTTATTGCAGGAACGACGACGATGGCTACAATGAAATCAAAACAAATGACTCCGTCTATTTAAGGCGGCCTTGACGTTTATGAATATTAATATACAGAGAATATTTTGTGTGTTTGTATGAAGTAATCTCAGAAGCTATTTAAACCTTCACTATTTGAAATTTGTAGTTTCTCTAGATGGATGTAATGCTACAAATGAGGACTGAGGTATGATGAAAAGAAATCTGTACGCACAGAAAACTTGATATTCTGTGGAAATATTGTATAACTTGATTATTGCAACTTTCTTTGGTCCACATAAAATACTATAATTTAATACACTCATTTTACCATAGAGGCCACTGGAGCTGAGTTATTTTAAAAAGTGTCATGAAATGGCGTTTCTGCGCCCATAATTTATCCATATTCGTTTCCTGTTTTTCTTAAAATAATATTTATGTAGGGTACCTCATTTTTTTATTTGCATAAACAATGATATACAACCGAGCGAGTTGGCTCAGGGGGTAGCATTGAGACACGCATTCCGGGGTCCCGGGTTCAAACCCCGTGGCCCACCAATCTGACTGAGGTTTTTAATGATTTCCCTTAGTCATAAAGGCAAATACCGGTTTGGAAAGATACAGACGTGGACAAATTATTAACAAAATTGACGATTTTTTATGATAATTCTATTTACAAAATTTGACTTTTCAATTTAGAGTACAGTTGAAAATTTTGCATATTTCCTTCATTACAGAAGACAGAAATATGCAAAAATGTCAACTGTAGTTTAAATTGAAGAGTCAGGTTTTGTAAAAATATATAATAAAAATCTTCAATTTTGCTAATAATTTGTAAATTAGCAAAAATGTCAACTGCATTGATGAGTCAAATTTCGTAAAAATATAAAACAAAAATCTTCAGTTTTGCTAATAATTTGGAAATATCCAAAATGTCAACTGTGGTCCACATTGAAGAATCGAATTGTCTAAAAATATACAATAAAAACCTTCAGTGTTGCTAATAATTTGTAAATATGCAAAAATATCAAATGTAGTCCAAATTGAGGAGTTAAATTTTGAAAAATATACAACACAAATCTTCAATTTTGCTAATAATTTGGAAATACACAAAAATGTAAACTGTAGTCTAAATTGAAAAATCATATTTGTAAAAATATATAATAAAAATCTTCAATTTTGCTAATAATTTGTCCACGTCTGTACATGCCATGATTCATTACCGCCTCTTTTACCAATACCAAAAACATTAATCAAAGTCTATAATCAGCCATCTACAACAAACAATAGAAACAGGAACTCTTGGTGAGTAAAAACGGCCTGCTGATATACCCACACATTCTAAACATGCGACATGACCACAGATGTTAAGACGTGAATAAAATAAACTTAACAAAAATAAAAGATGCACAGTAAGGTTAACATAAAAATGATCTTCGTACACAATCAACTCTATTAAAGGATGCATTCAAGATTAATTTATAAAAATGTTAAACGAATTATCTTTGCACCAAATGAGTGGTCTCTGGACCAAAATGATAGCATTTTGATTATTTAAATAGAATTTAAATTAAGTAGCATATTAAACGATTTATATTGCGGACGAAGAATTAGGGAAACAGCTGAAAGTGTCTAAGGTCAGGAGCATAGACAAGACTAATGGAGGAAATGCAAGAGAAGACGTGATAAGAACGGGTGAAGGAATGAAGCGACTACCAGATATTAGTGATTGTGAGGACTAAATAGATAGGGCTTTGGAGAGGTTATTAGCGAAGAAGAAGAGGAGTGCTACAAAGTGAGTGCAAGAAAGTTAGGGGTGGCAAAAGTGTAAGAAAAGGAACAGAGAAGAAAGTGTTAAGTGTAAGAAGATAGGGTAAGAGTGTAATAAGATAAACTATCAAACAATGAATACAAGAGGATTAAAGTGAAAAAAAAATCTGAACAAATGAGAAGTGGAATGAGAGAGAAATTGCAAGTGTAATTAAGTGAATTAGATATTTCGTGTTTTTCAATGCTATGGGTTGGGGGTAGTATCAGGGGTACTATAACTGTAGGAGTATGATAGAAATAAATATATGAAAAGAGGTAATAAAATAGGAAATTTAGGAGTGAAGCGAAGAGAAAGGGATCAATACATAAATAAACAGAGAATAGAAAAAAAAAAGTAATGCAAGTGTTGTAAAATAGAGTAAACGGAAGAGTCAGCAAGTAATGTAGGAGAAAATAGCTGGAAAACAATGAATTGGGAATTAAATCAATGACTTTCCCAAAACACGCTATGAAATGTTTCATATAAAACAATTTTTATCTCGAAAAGGAAGCGAAAAGGAGCAAAATTGTATCAAACTTTTTCGTTTGAAATATCTCAAAGAATAACCCCTTAAATTAAAGACGTTGCTTACGGTCACCCTGTATAATTCTACACGAATGTTGTTATTAGGCCCTAAGCCTTTATAAACTGTTCGATTATATATAGAAAGCAGTGTAGCAAGGAGTTCGTGTTGAAATCACACGCATCCATATTTGTTTTGATATAGTTGTTGCCTGTCATTCTGGGATATTTCGTAAGACACATTGGATATAATGTAGTAAAACGTTTTCAGTACGAATGTACGCCTATGATCATTTGTTTTGTGTATTATCATACACAGTGCATTTATTGTGATTTATATATTTCACTTTACTAGAAAGCTTCCCTGAAAATAAAACCTTTCGTGAAATGATAGGGGCTACAGATCTATCTACAAATAGAGTGGATAAACAAATATCGTCGTCATATACAAATAAATGTACGCACATACACTATGTGTAAGTAACTAGTGAAAGGTAAAGAAATACGTAATAAGTTATTTTCTGAATTCTTTATAATGCTTAGGATATTTGTCAACAGTGTACACAGCGTGAAGAGATAAAAATGTTGAGTTAAAACAAGATAGAAAATTTTTACCTATTATAGTAGCAACTGAAGTGCATTTTCGTTTCGATATTGTTTTAGTAAATTATTGCGTGGACATAGAAACCATGACAAAGTTTCCTTAGTTACACATCATATTTAGAAATTATATATTATACCGTATTCATTTTTGTAACGTCATAATTATAAATTTAAATTTCGTATCCCTATTTGTACTTGTAGGGGTGAAAAATAGGGCCTACTATATTTTTACCAGCCTCAAATTTTATGTTGGCGTTTATAAGTACACATTAAGCATCTACGAATAAACCTATTGCGAGTTGTCAATTGTTTTTATAATTTCAGCCTCCGTAATTTCTGACAGTCTAATGTTTTGTAACCATGGAGATAATATGACTTTCAAAGGCTGATTGTAGATACATTATGCATAACATTTTCCTTAAAAGACTAATCCCATGCGATTGGTTTTCTCTGACTATTACACTCTTACTACGTCATACTACTTTTGACCAATAAAACGGCACGAAAGGACGTATTTCAACCAATCATGGCTGCTTATCGCACAATTTTATCGCGTCCCTAGCATTTGTTTAATTTTATCGCGTCCCTAGCATTTGTTTCTTTGTTTGCCAACATTTGAAACTGCGCTGGTCTGGACGTCAAAATATATATAAAATTACAAACCACTCCAGTCGATGCACAGCAGTTTCAAATATGACTCGCATTGGCATTCAAGAACAAGAATTGATAAAAATCACTGATCATACCTATGCATCTTCTGAAATCCTATTTACAAATAAATGAAGAGTACCATTCGGAAGTTCTGAATAAGTTGAATACACCATGTAGGCCTAAATCAACGAGTTCCACTTCTATTACGCACACGTCCAATATAACATCAATTGAACCACCAACCACATTCAAATTTGAAAATTGTACATTCAATAATTATTCCTTTTAAAATTATTCATGTTTATTTTGCATATCATCGTCGTTAATTAAAACTTTTCTAACACTTGTGTATATTAGTTAGGTTATGTTATAGCTTCTGCTATATGATATTATGGATAGTCACGTATCAGAGATTGTTTAATATTAAGATTTATTGAAAATCATCTGTCAAGTGACGTTGATTACTGGGATTCGGATAATTGAAGTGGAATGCAACTGTTTTAATAAAAATGAAACTGAATCAACAAAGCCTTCTTGACTAGTAACATTGTCATCGTGTATAGATGGAGAACTTCTCGACGAGAAGGCATTGCTGACTACTGCCACCTAGCATGCATCTAGCGTAATATTTGTAATGTTGAGATGGTACAATAATACATTTGAAGACAGTTGTATTTTCGTAAGTCAATTAATATTTTATTGTATTGGAGTACTTCGTTACTTCTAATCTTTATATACTTTCTTCTAATCGTGTAATAGTCAATTAAATCCCACTCGAGTTTTGATTTTCTCTAGATAAATCAAAACGTCTAGTGTGATTACTGTTGATAATACATTTGGGACTTGTTGTCCAGAAAGTAAAGTTCCAACAGAAAAGTAGTTGCAGCTAGGTTTACGATATAGCCTAGTTTTACATAAAGTAAAAATAATACGTTGAAATCCTAAAATGCTTGTGTGAAGAAGTTCCCAATTCAAGATATGTAGGCCTAAATTCATTATATTGTAATAAACATGAAACAATGATTATTCTAAATAGATGACCAATCATTATCACGACAGATTGTGAATATGAGGAATACTGAAAATCCAGGAAAGATTTTTGTAATATCATAATACTCCGAATAATAATAAGAAAAATAATTCTGCGTTGTATCAGGAATACACTGACTGACACGTAAAACACAAGTCACCCAGTTTCGGGAATGAATCTACAGTTGTGTCGGTTTATTACTATTATCTTTCTGTTAAAAAATGCAGAATCTGTGTCTGTAAGAAGAGAAGTAATTAACAAAGGCCATATGAAGCCACATTCCGAAATATTATTCCCGATTACAAAACATTTTCACTATATTTCACTCAAAGTGTATCGTATGTTCCTGTTATCAATTTAATATTGTAGAACTCATAATTACAAATCAAACGAGAGGTCACACAGGTCTGTAGCTGCTATAGATGCCGAGATATTACTGAAAGAGTTCGCTCGGCTGGCAAATTTTATAGGCAAATTCGATGTCCTCATGCCCGTAGCATGGCGAGGTGGCGTCATTGAACGTAGTCATAAACGTTACATTTGGTCATGGCCTAACTACAAATAACATTAGCATTCGTCCATGGTTTATAGTGTTGTTAGAGTAAGCATTTGAAGTTGCCTCACTTTTTGTTTCGCCATTGGATACCGGAACAGGTGTCCATACTATTTGCGGTAGAAAACGTATTCTTCATCAAAAGATAAAAAAGAACACTATTGCTTTAAGGTAAGTCAAAGCCCCCTGCATTGCAGAGAAATGGCGAATTAAATATTTACAAGAGTGTAGTTAAACAAATACCACCGAAAACTAAGGCGGCAAACAAAAGACTGCGACAAGCTGTGGGAAGTAATTCATGGGAAAAACCTCTGACCCTATACTTCTAGACCA
This sequence comes from Periplaneta americana, assembly GCF_040183065.1. NCBI lineage: Eukaryota > Metazoa > Arthropoda > Insecta > Blattodea > Blattidae > Periplaneta > Periplaneta americana. Next base: position 177,390,024 of record NC_091128.1, read on the forward strand.
CAAATGGGAATATTTGAAACAAATTAAAAGTTTGGCCAATTATTAAATTCATACAAAATTAAAGTGTAAGCTAGAAAGGTCGCAGCTGGTAGAATCGCTATCAGATTCTAACGTACGAATTATATTGCCTAGCAACCCACAGACAGAAGAAGCGTGAGAAAATACAAGAATGCAGTGGATAATAAAATATCTTTTTTGAAAATTGTTTTACTTAATTTGGTGATGGTGATCAGCGTGATGATGATGCTTTTGGGGGTGATAAAATTATTGGCAGCGCTTCCTTGAGGAGAATGTAATTCTACTCCAAAATAAATGACATTTGGTAAATTTTACCCAACATTTCTAGCAAATACAAAATTCTACTCTGATAGTCGCCATCTTCCCCTATTACCCCACCAATGGGGGTAAAAAAACTTCGTTTTATAGATACTTTTACCTCAGAAATTGAATTAGACCCACTGATATTGCCTATAACCAGGATCAGGTTTTCTGGTGAATATGTTTCATATTTTTCGTGAAAAATAAATAAAATGTCGTACTTGTGGTTAAAATTGTGACAAAAATGTAATGAAAATTTCGTGATGGTTTTGGTTTCATCACGTAATACCGTACATTCATATCAAATCTTGGTTGGGAATGGCCAACCTATACACGGCACTGTATTTTCAAAATTAATAGCGATATAATGGAGATAATAGGCTAATAATAATAATAATAATAATAATAATAATAATAATAATAATAATAATAATAATAATAAAATTGTATTCTTTGTATATAAGCCTGATTGATATTTAAGCCAGTTTTATAAAAAACCAGTCATCAATGGCCTGTAGGCCATTAAAGAAAACAGTAATATGGGTTACAAGAGCGGTATGTTGAAGTTCTCATGTTCGAGGAAAGGTTTGAAAAAGCGAAACGTAGTTGAACTTTTTTAATTTCCGAGAATTGAAAGAAAACATACCGCTCGTGCATCGTACATTATTTTGTGCAAAGATCGTTTATTACATACCTGAAAGAGGAATTTCTAATTAGTTGCAATGACATCTCCATCTTGGTTTCTGTTCAATGACGGCAAATTTGCAAAACAAAAATATCTATCTTCAACAATGTTGCTTTAAAATGTTTTCTGTGTTTACTATACTCCAGCAGGCCGTGATATATGTTTGTCTTTTTTTTCCCCAGTCTATGGAATCTTGTTGATTTTTTCACGGCTTCCTTAATGTTACTTGCATCACGAATGCAGTAACTTTAGTGGAGTTGTAGAGTTTACTTAATTTTTGCAAATATTTAAAAACAATAATTAACAGTGCAATTTAGGTGAAATTGCAGTGGTAAGTTTCCAATTTATAATTATTACTATATTAAACGTCTCTAAAAATAATATGTTAAAAGCCTAAAGCAGTAAAATCAATATGTCACTTAAGCGGTAAGAAAAGGGAAATTGTTTCGTGTGTTAGGTTGGGAATAGTGAATGTGGAATTTTAGACTTTCCGCGGATTGGTTTTGTGCGGAAACCAAGCAAATACTCACGATCTCGCACAAAATTATATAATTCCCAAATTATTTTATGCCTATTTTTTGCAGGTAACATATTCAAAACTAATATGATACATTTCGTTAAAATAATTTTAATTTTTAAAAATATAATTTTCCGTTTTTATCGCAGAAATGAAGATTTTTCATAGAAACAGCCAATTTTCGCTAAAATCAGTCCCAAATTTATGAGAAAACTGGCATATAGACGTACTTCTGCCTTCATATCTCTGTCACATTTTGCTATCATGGATAATAATAAAAAAAATCTCTGCCCTGCCTATAACAGATTTAGGAAAGATCTTCATGGATCGTATATACAGGAGTTACCTGCCAAACCATCCATCCAATTCCTCGTAAGAGTCGCTATCAACTGTGGACGCTTAGAAATGACAAAAATATACATCTGAAATTTCGTACATAAATTCGTAGAACTTCGGCATCGGTTTCATGGCTACAAAAGAACATTGTTGACTTACGAGATTTCATTAAAGCGTAAATGTCAAAAAGAAGTTTATAAGAGGTTCATGCTAGAAATGTGAAGGCTGGGTAGACATGGGAGGGGGCATTTTCATCCCAAAGAAACCCTCTTTATGTCAAGGTGACAACGGATGACAGACGGTGCCGCAAAGCACCTTGGGAAACTGTGCAGGATTCTACGACAGCCCTTAAAATGCACGATATTAGGGAAGGAAAATTGTTCAAACGAGCATCAATTCAGCCTTCCCTAAATGTTTATGGCACCAACTGACTTTAACTACATTTGAGGTACATAGTAAGTTATCTGAATCAGTTTCGAAAAAAAAAAAACAGCAAAAAAGATAGGGTACAGGTATAAAATTAATGTAAACCTTCAGTTACACACGCCTTTCTTAAGATTTTGAACTTTTAGGCTGAGTTTGTTATAAATGTAATAATACTTACTTAATTACTTACTTACTTGCTTACTTACTTACTTGCTTGCTTACTTACTTGCTTTTAAGAAACCCGGAGGTTCATTGCCGCCCTCACATAAGCCCGCCATTGGTCCCTATGCTGAGCAAGATTAATCCAGTCTCTATCATCATATCCCACCTCCCTCAAATCAATTTTAATATTATCCTCCTATCTACGTCTCGGCCTCCCTAAAGGTCTTTTTCCCTCCGGCCTCCCAACTAACACTCTATTTGCATTTATGGATTCGCCCATACGTGCTACATGCTCTGCCGATCTCAAACATCTGGATTTAATATTCCTAATTATGTCAGGTGAAGAATACAATGCATGCAGTTCTGTGTTGTGTAACTTTATCCATTCTCCTGTAACTTTATCCCTCTTAGCCCCAAATATGTTCCTAAGAACCTTATTCTCAAACATCCTTAACCTATGTTCCTCTCTCAAAGTGAGAGTCCAAGTTTCACAGCCATACAGAACAACCGGTAATATAACTGTTTTATAAATTCTAACTTTCAGATTTTTTGACAGCAGACTGGATGATAAAAGCTTCTCAACCGAATAATAACAGCCATTTCCCATATTTATTCTGTGTTTAATTTCCTCCCGAGTATCATTTATATTTGTTACTGTTGCTCCAAGATATTTGAACTTCTCCACCTCTTCAAAAGCTAAATTTCCAATTTTTATATTTCCATTTCGTACAATATTCTCGTCACGAGACATAATCATATACTTAGTCTTTTCGGGATTTACTTCCAAACCTATCTCTTTACTTGCTTCAAGTAAAATTCCCGTGTTTTCCCTAATCGTTTGTGGATTTTCTCCTAACATATTCACGTCATACGCATAGACAAGCAGCTGATGTAACCCGTTCAATTTCAAACCTCTTTGTAATATTTTTGTTGATATTTAATATTTGATTTTAGATCATTTTGAGCACTATTTCGACATTCTTAGTAACCTTTTAGGATAACTTCTATTATATCACATGTAAGCCTATATTATACGTATTTTTAGAAAAAAATAAGTTGATACCTATTATTTTATGCCTCAATAATAATAATAATAATAATAATAATAATAATAATAATAATAATAATAATAATGTTTCCACCTATAAGAAATTTATTTAGGCCTATGTACGACTAATTCATATGAAATTCAAATGGGCCTATGGGTGCCGTATCAAACGAACTTTGTGAGATTCTGGACTTCCTAAGTAATTGGGTGCTTCGGTCCTTTTGTATTATAAGGACGAAGAAGAAAACTTTATCACCAGGTTAGATAGGCACGGTGATGTTGAACAAAATGTCATTCCACTGAATATTTCATATACGAAATGTCCACAAGTTTTTTGGGGCTGTCATCAAATCATCACAGCTTTTATATCGCGTTCTACACGGAACCGATCTCTTCAAATTTACCAACAATATTCCGGAATACAGACGGATTACACATTAAACCCCCTACAAACTCTACATATTCCCAGGGACTTGCATTGATAGTAACAATCTATGAGAGTAATTTGTGTCTATAGCAACAAAACTATTAGGTTTAAGGAATGGATCTGCCATAAAAAGCTGCAATTACCTTCATACAGATCTGAATAGAAATCATCGTTGCCACAGCAACAGGAAAAAAAAAAAACAATTGAAAATAGGTACCGCGACGTTGAAGATTATTTTCATATATCAAGCAGTGTTTTAATATAATGTAAATCTTATTTTATCAAAGGTTGCAGAGTTTTAAAATGTGAAATCAATGTTGTAAGTTGTCCTAAAAGTTTTCGTCCGTCCCGATGTTTGGACCGCCGTCACGGGTTAGGCCTAATCCAGTCGGAAGTAACTGAGTAGTTTTATATTATCAATTCGTAACTTTCTTGTGCGTCCCACTTTCTCTCTTCCCGCAGGTTCATAAAAGAACAATAAGTGTTTTAATATGTATGTATCCATCCTTAAAACATGTTCTTATATGAGATTTTATACCACAAAAGTGCGTCACATTTTTTTTTAATCATTGCTACGATTTTATTTTAATATATGGTTAACAATTCAAGTAAGAAATCGTCCTTCTTATCTTTAGGGGTATTATTAGAAATGACAGATTTTTCGCAATCACTATAAATGTGGAATGTCCCTAAATGGTGCCAAAATAAGTAATTTTAAGTTTAATCCACGATAAAATACGAAATTCAGTACAAAAAGAGAAACGTATGAAAAATAACAATAATATTGTCGATTTAATGGATACCTGTAATACCGATCGGGCTGTATAACATACTTAAGATATTTGCCACCAATGACAAAACCATTCATTTATAATTTCAATAGATTCTCGATCGTATAAACTGAGTTGGAGGCCTTCTTATGTATTTGTGTACATAATGTATTGAACGGCAGTGAAGGTTCATAGTCAAATGGAGAGCATCTTCTTGTGGGACTTAATACTTCCATAATTTTATTAACAATGTTAAGAATTAAGTTTTTTTAGTTGGTTATTTAACGACGCTGTATCAACTACGAGGTTATTTAGCGTCGATGAGATTGGTGATAGCGAGATGATATTTGGCGAGATGAGGCCGAGGATTAGCCAGAGATTACCTGGTATTCACATTACGGTTGGGGAAAACCTCGGAAAAAACCCAACCAGGTAATCAGCTCAAGCGGGGATCGAACCCGCGCCCGGACGCAACTTCAGACCGGCAGGCAAGCACCTTAACCGACTGAGCCACGCCGGTGGCTAAGAATTAAGTTACAAAGAACAACGCGCGACTGAAACTTCAGAAAGGATGAAAGATTTATCATAGCAGACACTATAAAAATGCTGGTTGGGTTAAGCTTAGTGAAATTAGGAACTGTATAATTAAATCAGTATTTAAGTGTCTATAAGGGATTCCACGTTAATAAAACGGCATTGGTTTTATGGGCCTTGTCTAATATATTGTGCTGTACAAGCTATATGATAGGTAACCGTTTCTATGACAACTGACATTTGATGAAATAGCCCCATATGCCAAATGCTTAAACATAACACTGGGAATACTGTCGCCTATGCGATGACCCCTTATTTCTTTAGCTATGTTATCGAGAAATTATCGCTGGAATTCGATACTTAATTGAACACATAAAAACGATCATTTATAAATTTACGCGTACGAAATGAAGCCAATTTAAAAATAGTACTCCGGTTAAAACCGAATATTCTAGAACATAATATAGTAATGTTGCAATAACAGTCAATTTATGAGATTTTAGTAGTCATAATATTAATATCTGGAACCTTCTACTTCGTCTAAAGTGAAGTCATCATTATTTTGTTAGCGGTCGTAAATAGCTGTAATTAAAATGCATTGCTCAAATTAATAACAGGCATATTTCTTCAAAGCAGAAGGCGTACGATGTTTGATGCAAACAATTTTATTTTACTCTGATTCAAATTTGAGACGTGCTTAAAGAATGAATTTCGGGTAGATCGTTGCAATATTGATCTAAGCACCAGCAAATCATCTGTATTTTCTGTCTAATAATATTTGTGTATTGCATCGGTACTCACCACGAAGTCAATTGGGCCATGATTCAGCTTTCAGATGTTTTCACTGGATGTAGTTTCTCCTAACACTATAAGAATCAAGTACACACTTCAGTGAAAAAAAAAAAAAAACATTCAGTCAAATTTGTCAATATTACAAAATTTCTACTGTAATAAAACTAGGCCATATTTCTCGATACAAAATACATTAAAATAATACGTCCCTTATTTCTAATTGTAAATAAGAATACAATATATTGCTTCACATATATGATTAGCTCTATTTGGTTTCTTTATATTTTAAGAAGTACAATCAAATACTGACAAGCTTTTGAAATGTTGATATGGAGAAGAATGGAGCGTGTGAAATGGACAGATAGGGTAAGAAATGAAGCTGTGTTGGAAAGAGTGGGTGAAGAAAGAATAATGTTGAAACTGATCAGGAAGAGAAAAAGATATTGGCTAGGTTAGTAGCTAAGAAGAAACTGCCTACTGAAGGATGTACTGGAAGGAATGGTGAACGGGAGAAGAGTTCGTGGCAGAAGAAGATATCAGATGATAGACGACATTAAGATATATGGATCATATGAGGAGACTAAGAGGAAAGCAGAAAATAGGAAAGATTTAAGAATGCAGGGTTTGCAGTGAAAGACCTGTCCTTGGACAGAACACTATAACTGAATGTGTAAAATTCATGTTCTGGGAATAATAAGTTAATCAAGTAGTAAAATGTCCTTGCAATCGATAAGTATTGGTAATAAATTTATATAAGGAACAAAAAAAATTTCCTTCCCAGGCAGGATTCGAACCACGAAAGTCTTAGTTACCAGTCTATCGTGCTCTGGAGTGAACAAGGCTCTGAAATCAACTACAAGGGTCGGTCCGGTTTTTTTTTTGCCACTTACTTACTTACTGGCTTTTAAGGAACCCGGAGGTTCATTGCCGCCCTCACATAAGCCCGCCATTGATCCCTATCCTGAGCAAGATTAATCCAGTCTCTATCATCATATCCCACCTCCCTCAAATCCATTTTAATATTATCCTCCCATCTACGTCTTAGTCTCCCCAATGGTCTTTTTCCCTCCGGCCTCCCAACTAACACTGTATATGCATTTCTGGATTCGCCCGTACGTGCTACATGCCCTGCCCATCTCAAACGTTTAGTATATTATTATAATGTACCGAAGTACATATGATATTTCCATGCAGATATTCTGCGTCATCATACGATGAAAGAGTAATGGAACGGAGAAAAATTCTCTCCGGCGCCGGGATTTGAACCCGGGTTTTCAGCTCTTCGTGATTTAAGACTGCGCTTATTCCGTCGGATCCCGGCCAACCAGTCACTCATTACGAGTGCACCTCAGCACATGTGTGGACTTCGGTCCTAGGTTCATAGATATCTATGACGTAGTGCAGAGGGCGGCCACTAGAGGGAACCCAAGAGTTGGAACTTAAAACTGAGACGATTCTTCCGACTCCGGGGTGGAATCCGGTGTGGCTTAGTGGATAAAGCGTCAGCACGTAGAGCTGAAAACCCGGGTTCAAATCCCGGCGCCGGAGAGAATTTTTCTCTTTCATCGTCAAACGTTTATATTTAATGTTCCTAATTATGTCAGGTGAAGAATACAATGCGTGCATTTCTGCGTTGTGTAACTTTCTCCATTCTCCTGTAACTTCGTCTCTCTTAGCTCCAAATATTTTCCAAAGAATCTTATTCTCAAACACCCTTAATCTCTGTTCCTCTCTCAAAGTTAGAGTCCAAGTTTCACAACCATACAGAACAACCGGTAATATAACTGTTTTATAAATTCTAACTTTCAGATTTTTTAACAGCAGCCTAGATGACAAAAGCTTCTCAACCGAATAATAACAGTGCATCTCCCATATTTATTCTGTGTTTAATTTCCTCCCGAGTATCATTTATATTTGTTACTGTTGCTCCGAGATATTTGAATTTTTCCACCCCTTCGAAGGATAAATTTCCAATTTTTATAGTTCCATTTCGTACAATATTCTGGTCACGAGACATAATCATATACTTAGTCTTTTCGGGATTTACTTCCAAACCTATCTCTTTACTTGCTTCCAGTAAAATTCCCGTGTTTTCCCTAATCGTTTGTGGATTTTCTCCTAACAGATTCACGTCATCCGCATTGACAAGCAGCTGATGTAACCCGTTCAATTCCAAACCCTCTCTGTTATCCTGGACTTTCCTAACGGCATACTCTAGAGCAAAGTTAAAAAGTAAAGGTGATAGTGCATCTCCTTGCTTTAGCCCGCAGTGAATTGGAAAAGCATCTGATAGAAACTAGCCTATACGGACTCTGCTGTAAGTTTCACTAAGACACATTTTAATTAATCGAACTAATTTCTTGGGAATACCAAATTCAGTAAGAATATTATATAAAACTTCTCTCTTAACCGAGTCATACGCCTTTTTGAAATCTATGAATAACTGATGTACTGTACTCTTAGACTCCCATTTTTTCTCCTACTGTATATAAATGGGTTATGTGTAACTCAGGGGCTATTATAGTCACAAAGTCTCCAAAACATGAGGAAATTTAAAAAAAAAAGTTTTTTTTTTGTTTCATAACAAGACTACGAACCTAGAATACGATAAAATGCAAGACAATAGTAATATGCGTTACAAGAGCGGTATGTTGAAGTTTTCATGTTCGAGGAAAAGTTTGAAATAGCGAAACGTAGGTGAGCTTTTTTAATTTTCGAGAATTGAAAGAAAATATACCGCTTGTGTATCGTACATTATTTTGTGCGAAGATCGTTTATTACATACCTGTAAGAGGAATTTCTAATTAGTTGCAATGAAATCTCCATCTTGGTTTCTGTTCAATAACGGCAAATTTACAAAACAAAAATATCTATCTTCAACATTGTTGCTTTAAAATGTTTTCTGTGTTTACTATACTCCAGCAGGCCGTGATATACGTCTGTCTTTTTTCCCCCCACTCTATAAATGCAAACTTAAAGCAAACGGTAAGATTATGGAATGATTTATTTTTCATTTTAATATTTTAACAATATTATTTATATAATATATTGCAGTAATAACATCGGCAAGTTGATTTGTTGATTTTTTCACGACTTCCTTAATGTTACTTGCATCACGAATGCAGTAACTTTAGTGGAGTTGTAGAGTTTACTTAATTTTTGCAAATATTTAAAAACAATAATTAACAGTGCAATTTAGGTGAAATTGCAGTGGTAAGTTTCCAATTTATAATTATTACTATATTGAACGTCTCTAAAAATAATATGTTAAAAGCCAAAAGCAGTAAAATCAATATGTCACCTAAGCGGTAAGAAGAGGGAAATTGTTGTGTGTGTTAGGTTGGGAATACTGAATGTGGAATTTTAGACTTTCCGCGGGTTAGTTTTGTGCGGAAACCAAGCAAATACGCACGATCTCGCACAAATGTAGGCCTATTTTACACGGCCTCCTTTCTCCATAAGGCTTTGGATTAACAACATATTTTGACTTTTGTCTCCGGAATGTTAGATGTAACTAACACATGATTGAATTATATGTGAGACAACAAAGAACGCAATCTTTAAAACGATGAAACACCCAAACCCAGGTCCCTTGAAGTCCGTGCAGAATCAACATTACGTCTTAATGGCTGTATATAGAACGTCTTGCTAATTAATTCTATGAAAATAATTTATCTTCAAAAAACGAGTCGTTATATAATTCATATAATTAAATATACCGCTAGCATTATACCAGTACAATTTAATACATTAGGCACCACACAACAGATGTGAAGGCTCTGTAGTTTAGCATGGCCTTCATAATGACAATAATAATGTTATTAAGAAGGCCGTGGTTTCAAACGCCTAAAATAAGTAACCTGAGCGAAAAGGATATTAAAAGAAAAGAATAGCGATGAAGGAGATGTAATAATACGAGTTTAGAAAACAAAAGACGCACGAATACGAACTCAAAAGCATCTGTCCACCCTATAGGCCCTAAGTGTTGGGTACTGACTTCATTATGAGAAGCAAAACTTACACGTTCAAGTTGTGTTTACAGACATATTGTGAAGACAGATCTAGTGTGTTTCTTACGCGATACTTAGGAAGCGAATGCTATTGCCAGTCATTCTGCTGGAAATGTTCTTTTTAATTAATAAAATTTAAAATTTGGCATTCTAAACCAATTTTATTGCTGATTTCCTGGAAATGGATTGGGAATGATTAACGGAGAAAGGAACAACAATCGGTAAAAAATTTAAAAAGAGAGATATATTATTTTTGCCCATAGAAAATTTCACAAACTCTAAGAAATGAAGAAAATTTATTTACCCTTAATGTCTTGAAACTATCTCCAAAATTATGTAAAATAGAGTTTATGAGTCTTTTATTTTGGTAATACTGTTTCACAAGTGATGTTTAATGCTTTGTGTTTCATGCTATTACCTTATTCTTATGCATTGAAGTTATGATTTAACACAAATGAAAAAATGTCCTATCTATTTTTTCCCCCTCTTTAAGTGTGATAAATTATATTTGTTTTACTTGTAAATATTTATACTAAAGCTTACTTTCAAAATATTTGAGAGAATAATCTTTAAAGTTTGATATTCCCAAGAAACTAGTTCAATTAATTAAGATGTGTCTCAATGAAACGTACAGCAGAGTTAGTATAGGTCAGTTTCTGTCAGATGCGTTTCGAATTCACTGTGGGCTAAAGCAAGGAGATGCATTATCACCTTTACTTTTTAACTTTGCTCTAGATTATGCCATTAGGAAAGTTCAGGATAACAGAGATGGTTTGGAATTGAAAGGGTTACATCAGCTGCTTGTCTATGCGGATGACGTGAATATGTTAGGAGAAAATCCACAAACCATTAGGGAAAACACGGAAATTTTACTGGAAGCAAGTAAAGAGATAGGTTTGGAAGTAAATCCCGAAAAGACAAAGTATATGATTATGTCTCGTGACCAGAATATTGTACGAAATGGAAATATAAAAATTGTAAATTTATCCTTTGAAGAGGTGGAAAAATTCAAATACCTGGGAGCAACAGTAACAAATATAAATGATACAAGAGAGGAAATTCAACACAGAATAAATATGGGAAATGCCTGTTATTATTCGGTTGAAAAGCATTTATCATCCAGTCTGTTGTCAAAAAATCTGAAAGTTAGAATTTATAAAACAGTTATATTACCGGTTGCTCTGTATGGTTGTGAAACTTGGACTCTCACTCAGAGAGGAACATAGGTTAAGGGTGATTGAGAATAAGGTGCTTAGGAAAATATCTGGGGCTAAGAGGGATGAAGTTACAGGAGAATGGAGAAAGTTACACAACACAGAACTGCACGCATTGTATTCTTCAACTGACATAATTAGGAACATTAAGTCCAGACGTTTGAGATGGGCAGGGCATGTAGCACTTATGGGCGAATCCAGGAATGCATATAGAGTGTTAGTTGGGAGGCCGGAGGGAGAAAGACCTTTGGGGAGGCCGAGACGTAGATGGGAAGATAATATGAAAATGTTTTTGAGGGAGGTGGGATATGATGATAGAGACTGGATTAATCTTGCTCAGGATAGGGATCAATGGCGGGCTTATGTGAGGGCGGCAATGAACCTCCGGGTTGCTTAAAAGCCAGTAAGTAAGTAAGTAAGTAAGTATGTAAGTAAGTAACAATTAAATACAATACAAAAATACAAATACGTACAGAGTTGAACATTTAAGTAACGTAAGAATATATGGTTCTATAAACACATTACAAAGGCGCCTGGCTGGTGCTGAGTTTCTTATCAATTTCAACTATTTCAGACTCAGGCCTCGGAAATTAAATTTCCTGCAAAAACTACGTAAACACAGGATATTTCTGATTAACATTAAAGTGAACTTACATTAAATGGGGAAAACGGCTAATAGGCGTATGCTATTTAATTACATAGATTTCTTTCTTTTAATTATTTCCGCTGATTTACTTGATTCTTAAAACTTTTTAAAAAGAAAACAAACGTCTTACGTAAAGCCCGTGTCTATAGATTACATGTTAGGAATGTTGGATAAGTCTATAAGGTTTCTGAATGTGATAAAATGGAAATATATGTGATTCAAGGAATGGAGCTGTTACGTTACTGATAAAATTTCAAGAAATAACGACGAATCATTACAGATTAATTAAGATAACATGACTTCGGTTTTTTAGAGTAATATAAATTAGAGTTTAGGTGTCTAAAACAGGCTCAATAAAACTATGAAAGGGGCTCTAAGAATTGAAAACGGGGTATATCTAAAATTAACTTTCATCACATTTTACTGAAAATTAATAAATACTTCTTATACCTTCAGATGGCCTTAACTACAGCAGAATAAATAAACAAATGAATAAATAAATGAATGAATAAATAAATGAATAAATGAATGAATAAATGAATGAATGAATGAATAAATGAGTGAATGAATAAATAAACAAATAAATAATAAAATAAATAAATAATAAATAAAAATAAATACAGAAATACACAAATAAAGAAATAAGTAAATAAATACACAAATAAACAACTACATGAAATTAAAAATAAATAAAATAGAAATATACATAGAAATAAATAAGTAAATAAATAACTAGACAAATAAACAAATAAATATACAAACAAATGAAAAATAGATAAATAAGTAAATAAATAAACAAAAATAAACAAATAAATCAACAAATAAATACACAAATACAGAACTACATGAATTAAAATAAATAAAAAAGAAATATACAAACAAATAAATAAGTAAACAAATAACTAGATAAATAAACAAATATACAAACAAATTAAAAATAAATAAATAAGTAAATAAATAAACAAAAATAAACAAATAAGTAAACAAATAAATATATAAATACAGAACTACATGAATTAAAATAAATAAAAAAGAAATATACAAACAAATAAATAAGTAAACAAATAACTAGATAAATAAACAAATATAGAAACAAATTAAAAATAAATAAATAAGTAAATAAATAAACAAAAATGACAAATAAATAAACAAATAAATATACAAATACAGAACTACATGAATTAAAATAAATAAAAAAGAAATATACAAACAAATAAATAAGTAAACAAATAACTAGATAAATAAACAAATAAATATACAAACAAATGAAAAATAGATAAATAAGTAAATAAATAAACAAAAATAAACAAATAAATCAACAAATAAATACACAAATACAGAACTACATGAAATTAAAATAAATAAAAAAAGAAATATACAAACAAATAAATAAGTAAATAAATAACTAGACAAATAAACAAATAAATATACAAATAAATGAAAAATAAATAAATAAACAGATAAATATACAAATACAGAACTACATGAAATTAAAATAAATAAGAAAGAAATATACAAACAAATAAATAAGTAAATAAATAACTAGAGAAATAAACAAATAAATATACAAATAAATGAAAAATAAATAAATAAACAAATAAATAAACAAGTAGATAAATAAACAAAACTAAACAAATAAATACACAAATACAGAACTACATGAAATTAAAATAAATAAAAAAGAAATATACAAACAAATAAATAAGTAAAGAAATAACTAGACAAATAAACAAATAAATATACAAACAAATGAAAAATAGATAAATAAGTAAATAAATAAACAAAAATAAACAAATAAATCAACAAATAAATACACAAATACAGAACTACATGAAATTAAAATAAATAAAAAAAGAAATATACAAACACGTAAATAAATAACTAGAGAAATAAACAAATAAATATACAAGTATGAAAATAAATAAGTAAATAAAAAATAAGTAATTAAACAAAAATAAACAAAGAAACAAGTAAATAAACAAATAAATACAGAAATAAAGAACTACATAAAATTAAAAAGAAATAAAAAATAAATATACAAACAAGTAAATAAGTAAATAAATTACTACACAAATAAAAAAATAAATATACAAATAAATGAAAAATAAATAAATAAACAAATAAATAAATAAAGAAGTACATAAATAAACAAAAATAAACAAATAAGTTAAATAAATAAATGAGTAAACGAACGAATAAATGGACAACAAATTAAATCAATAACATAAGTAAATTAATGAATAAGTATGTAAATAAAGAAATAGGCGTAATGATGGTGTGACTTTATAATTTTACGTGATATTTAATTTCCATTTGCATTGGCCTGTAGGCTGCATGAAATTAACACTACTGGTTATAACTTATAACGCTACAATAAAATGTTTATACAATCTACATGAGCTATCTCTTCAGGAAAAAATTAGGTTTTTACATAAAATTCGAAGTTTAAATATAACAACTTGGATACGAACTGGAAGTCACTTTCATGAATTACTTCAAACAAATGGGGCTATGGACTACCAAAGAAAATTAACACCTCGTTGCATATGAATTCTAGGTTCAAAGGTGTTGTCACATAAAAAAAAAATCCTAACGAGATATTGATCCCAAATGAAATTAGAAGCCATTTTTGGGTGCAGTTCCCCGGAACAAGAGCCTCGCAGACACTTTTAAACCACGCCGTAACGTGATAAAAAATAATAACCTACGAAACACCTGGCAGATATAATTAGGCCTAATGAAGAAGGTCCTATTACGTTCAAGACGCGATTACTTAGCGTGATTTTAGAAATGAATATTACACGTGAATCACACGAGACAGGCTTGAACTGCGACCCTCAGACAGAGGGTGACTAGTAAACATCAGTGCCGGACGTTTGTGTTGAATGAACGCGTCTGAAAGGCAATCGTTGGTACGTTGCAGCGACCGACCGCGGTGAGGTCAGGCCTTGCTTCTCACGCAGGCTGGCGTCCTCAAGACATGCGAAGACGTTCACGACATCGCCGCTTACTGAATTCCAGCGAGCTGCGCAGCTCCATGCTCACAGACAGCTCCTGAGGCTGTGCGGAATTTATATCTTCCATTTGGTGTTAGAAGAGAACTTTAAAAATGTGTTTTTGTGGATAAGCAGCGAAATTCCGATCGTCTATTGCAGGCACGTCAATTGATGCCCACAGGCGCAAGCGCGCGCTTTAGAGCCCAGGAGAGCCTGAGCGCTTTACAGCGGAAAGGAAAGAGACAGACGAAAGAGGTGGTATATGCCGCTTGGTCGAGCTATATTAGGGATGGCCAGCACTGATTCAATAGATAAAGGGAAGAGAACTTATTAAAACTGTATCCATGGTAATTTTTAGATTTGCCTGAGAAGTATAAGTGCATTATAAGAATGTAAGTTTTAATTTCAATGCTCATTTTTCACAAGTTTGATTTTTTTATTCTAAAGAAATATTTTCTCAACTTTTCGTATAGAAAAGTGAAATTTTCAGGTTACTTATAGGCCTATTTATTTAGTAGCCTTACAGAATGTTTTCGTAAATCTAATATACCGTACATACGTATTACTAAAGATAGTTGAAAATTTTAAAAATATTCGCATGAAAATTGTTTGTAAGGAAATGAATTAACAAAGCAACTACCATTACATCATAAGCAAAAGATACGTGCCCATGTGTTGTAAAAATGTCAGCTCTATAGCTTCAGCAGATTTCGAGAAAATAATTTAATATTCTGATGATAGGAAGTTGCTCACAAATATCACCTTAAAAGCATAATGCGATAAGAGTTTTGTTATGTAATATTAGTTACACTTAAAACAGATACAGTACCTAGGTAACTTTGCTTTGTACTGTAATATTGTTTTGATTAGTTTATTGATTACTTTTGTAAGGCTAAAGATATCATCAATATAAATTCCAACTTATCATGTCATACTCAATCTCTTTCTTTGGAATATCACTTTCTTTATGAATGATGTGTTTCATCCACTTAATACAGTATAATATTATACTACTATGGAATTTAAGTGAATATTCTTTCTTAACCCTCTATTATGTTATTAAGATTTAAAACTTTACTTACAAATGGCTTTTAAGGAACCCGAAGGTTCATTGCCGCCCTCACATAAGCCCGCCATCGGTCCCTATCCTGTGCGAGATTAATCCAGTCTCTATCATCATATCCCACCTCCCTCAAATCCATTTTAATATTATCGTCCCATCTACGTCTCGGCCTCCCTAAAGGTCTTTTTCCCTCCGGTCTCCCAACTAACACTCTATATGCATTTCTGGATTCGCCCATACGTGCTACATGCCCTGCCCATCTCAAACGTCTGGATTTTAAGATCCTAATTATGTCAGGTGAAGAATACAATGCGTGCAGTTCTGTGTTGTGTAACTTTCTCCATTCTCCTGTAACTTCATCCCGCTTAGTCCCAAATATTTTCCTAAGCACCTTATTCTCAAACACCCTTAAAATATGTTCCTCTCTCAGAGTGAGAGTCCAAGTTTCACAACCATACAGAAGAACCACAAGTGCAATATTAAGAAATCAGTGTTGGTACTTTTGTTTTACAGACAATGTAGATAATATTAAACAGAAAGAAGCCACATAAAATAAGGACATAAAATTTCACGTTCCGTTTGAAGTTTTGTTAATCCAACAGGTTGCTTATTCATATACACAGCCCTTTCCCTTTCTGTACTTAGCGCTTGATGAGCGCACGACGTCAAGGTCAGAAAAATGCGTTTGCTTTGACATCCCTGCCGTAGATAGTCATAGACAAACAGATAGATAGTATGCCGAGAACCACTTTTTTTTGGCATCAATGTGTATTTTCTGAAAATAGACAGCTTTATAATAGATGCCTATGAACCTGCAGAGATACTGAAACAAATTACCGATGAAAAGGAACAACACTGGAGCGCTCCGGAGACGCCAGAACTCCGTGACAGCCAGCTGAAGCATCCCCCCCGGAGGGGCTGAACTCCCCGGCGTGGAAGCGGTCCGTATTGAGAAAATCGCGAACCCAGCATTTCTCGAAGTGCATGAGGTGTCGAGCGGGGCGCACGCCCTGGCAGTTTCCGGCAAGCTTCGTGCCGATAATGGGCCGTCAATCTCACCCGGAGCAGGAAACCGAGCCTCTCCTGAGAACACG
The DNA here is from genome assembly GCF_040183065.1 of Periplaneta americana. Lineage (NCBI taxonomy): Eukaryota > Metazoa > Arthropoda > Insecta > Blattodea > Blattidae > Periplaneta > Periplaneta americana. Next base: position 177,407,062 of record NC_091128.1, read on the forward strand.
TCCCCATCCTGTGTGCAACAGGACTGCCCGCCACCCGCATCTCAGAGCTGTTGACACTCCAACAATTACCCGCGTCAACAACGTGTTATCAAAATTACCCCGTTAACGACTTTATGCTCACTTCGAGTCGCTGAAATTTCATATTCGATTTTGTCTCGCTTATAAATATCTCAACAATGCAGAGACACTCCCAAACGGCCAAATACAGTCGTTAATGTTGCTAAATGGGCAATAACGACGCCGAAAGACAACCGGGTAGCAAACTGGTTCAGAAGGAGTGGGACAACCAGTTACTTACTTACTGGCTTTTAAGGAACCCGGAGGTTCATTGTCGTCCTCACATAAGCCCGCCATTGGTCCCTATCCTGAGCAAGATTAATCCAGTCTCTATCATCATATCCCACCTCCCTCAAATCCATTTTAATATTATCCTCCCATCTAAGCCTCGGCCTACCCAAAGGTCTTTTTCCCTCCGGCCTCCCAACCAACACTCTTTATGCATTTCTGGATTCGCCCATACGTGCTACATGTCCTGCCCATCTCAAACGTCTGGATTTAATGTTCCTAATTATGTCAGGTGAAGAATACAATGCGTGCAGTTCTGTGTTGTGTAACTTTCTCCATTCTCCTGTAACTTCATCCCTCTTAGCACCAAATATTTTCCTAAGCACCTTTTTCTCAAACACCCTTAACCTATGTACCTCTCTCAAAGTGAGAGTCCAAGTTTCACAACCATACAGAAGAACCGGTAATATAACTGTTTTATAAATTCTAACTTTCAGATTTTTTTGACAGCAGACTAGATGATAAAAGCTTCTCAACCGAATAATAACACGCATTTCCCATATTTATTCTGCGTTTAATTTCCTCCCGAGTGTCATTTATATTTGTTACTGTTGCTCCAAGATATTTGAATTTTTCCACCTCTTCGAAGGATAAATCTCCAATTTTTATATTTCCATTTCGTACAATATTCTGGTGACGAGACATAATCATATACTTTGTCTTTTCGGGATTTACTTCCAAGACCAGTACGAGAATTAACCTGGGCGAAGACAATAACCAGGAGAAAATAAGAAGACTAAGAAATTAAGCTAGAAGAAGGAGCAAGGCAGGGAGGACGTGATGCAGAAGACAAGGAGGAAGAGGTGAGAAAATAATCCGGAGAAGAGAGAAATTATTGTGAAATGTCGAAAAAAGTTGAAGAGAGATAAGAACATGGTGTAGAATAGTTTCTCAATCTGATGATGAGGCCCCTTTTCCTCACTTCAGTGCGCCCCCTGACCTCAAATGTACAACAGAACTGCGATTCTCAATCGGGGGACCGCGGTCCTTTGGGGTCCAAAGAGTAGTTAAGGAATTAAAAATAAGTGAAATTTCTATTTTCAAAATTATCTTTTATTATCCAAAGAAGACTTTGTAGTTCTGTTAACCATATTTTTCAGAAGATGTAGTAAAAATGTAAACTTTTTATCTCATGGATATATAGAACTCAATAGACATTAACAACTAGATTCATTACTTTTTGCGAACGATTTAGCTCTGGTGGCATCTTCAGAAGATGAATTACGACGTTCAATTTTTAATTTTAACAAAATTGGAATTAAATATGATATGAAAATCAATAAAGAAAAAAACTAAAATTATGGCCTTCTGCGGAAAATACCCTGTGCCTAGCAAAATATGTTTAGATTAAAAATATTAGAAAGAATAGGCCTAAATCATTTTGTGCGAGATCGTGCGTATTTGCTTGCTTTCCGCACAAAACCAATCCGCGGAAAGTCTAAAATTCCACATTCAGTATTCCCAACCTAACACACATAACAATTTCCCTCTTCTTACCGCTTAAGTGACATATTCGTTCGGGCGCGGGTTCGATCCCCGCTTGGGCTAATTACCTGGTTGGGTTTTTTCCGAGGTTTTCCCCATCCGTAATGTGAATGCAAGGTAATCTATGGCGAATCCTCGGCCTCATCTCGCCAAATATCATCTCGCTATCACCAATCTCATCGGCGCTAAATTACCTAGTAGTTGATACAGCGTCGTTAAATAACCAACTAAAATAAAATAAAAAGTGTCATATTGATTTTACTGCTTTAGGCTTTTAACATATTATTTTTAGAGACGTTCAATATAGTAATAATTATAAATTGGAAACTTACCACTGCAATTTCACCTAAATTGCACTGTTAATTATTTTTTTTTAATTATTTGCAAAAATTAAGTAAACTCTACAACTCCACTAAAGTTACTGCATTCGTGATGCAAGTAACATTAACGAAGCCGTGAAAAAATCAACCAGATTCCATAGACTGGTGGAAAAAAAAGACAGACGTATATCACGGCCTGCTGGAGTGTAGTAAACACAGAAAACATTTTAAAACAACAATGTTGAAGATAGATATTTTTGTTTTGCAAATTTGCCGTCATTGAACAGAAACCAAGATGGAGATTTCATTGCAACTAATTAGAAATTCCTCTTTCAGGTATGTTATAAACGATCTTCGCACAAAATAATGTACGATACCCGAGCGGTATGTTTTCTTTCAATTCTCGGAAATTAAAAAAGCTCAACTAAGTTTCGCTTTTTCAAACTTTTCCTCGAACATGTAAACTTCAACATACCGCTCTTGTAACGCATATTACTATTTCGATGCAGTAGACATTTCACAGAAAATTTCTAAATACACCAAAACAATGGGAATAATTAACACCATTATGAAACCTTCCCTAGTACAAATGCATACTCGAATTCGCCTTTACAAGACCTTGGCGAGACCTGTACTTTGTTACGGCAGTGAAGCATGGACATTGAGGAAGAAAGACGAAAACAGAATAACGGCCAATGAAATGAAATTATGAGATATACAGCGGGATATACGAAATGGGATCACAAACGCAATGAAGATGTAATGGAAGAATTACAATTAGAACCTGTAATTAATCACGTAAAACATTATCAGAACAACTGGATAAATCATCTGCATCGCATGCATAGAAATAGAATCCCAAAAGACATGCTCCACTATCGTCCAAACGGGAAGAGATCTCTCGGTCGTCCAAAGGAAGCGCTGGAATGAAAATTCAACTGTGAGATCGTAACAGGCCATTTGGCCTAATATTTGAAGGGAAGAAGAAGAAGAAGAAGAAGAAGAAGAAGAAGAAGAAGACGTTTTAGCACGTAGGCCTAATTTGTTACGAGTCTAAAGTTTGCGAATGTGAGAAAATGCAGCAAAAATAAAAATGACTTTAAAACGTCAATTTTCCGTCACAGGAACCTGTTTATAATTGTGAAATATGAGTAAAGCATAAATTTTGATGACGATTAGGTTGATAAAATTTACCAACATTTCAATGAAAGTTCAATGATTAATTTTTCTGCAAAAGTCTAAAAAATTTTTTCCCGAAAAAAAATGACCAAAGTTTCAGCCAACTCTTCCTTTAATTTGGGGCTACGAACTTAATAGTTATTGTTGCACGTTTTAGATTTAATACGATATTATATAATTATTTGCATGATTAAAAATTTAAAATAAGTACATTACAAGTTACTCCAGACATCCCCTACATTCCTTAAAAATATCCTAATGACCTAATCCAAATTCATTTAGATCGTTGTAATGCTTTTAAGGTAAATCGTACGATATTCTATGCTACCTACGCCTAAGGCCAGGGATCACACTAAAGTAATGTGAGGTAAAGGGTGGCCTCATCCATTATTATTATTATTATTATTATTATTATTATTATTATTATTATTATTATTATTATTATTATTAGGCCTATTATTATATGTTAGGAGAAAATCCACAAACGATTAGACAAAAACACGAAAATTTTACTAGAAGCAAGTAAAGAGAGAGGTTTGGAAGTAAATCCCGAAAAGTCAAAGTATATGGTTATGTCTCGTGACCAGAATATTGTACGAAATGGAAATATAAAAATTTGAAATTTATCCTTCGGAAAGGTGGAAAAATTCAAATATCTTGGAGCAACAGTAACAAATATAAATGATAGTTCGGGAGGAAATTAAACACAGAATAAACATGGACAATGCCTGTTATTATTCGGTTGAGAAGCTTTTGTCATCTAGTCTGCTGTCAAAAAATCTGAAACTTAAAATTTATACAAAACAGTTATACTATGTATTACCGGTTGTTCTGTATGGTTGTGAAACTTGAACTCTCACTTTGAGAGAGGAACATAGGTTAAGGGTGTTTGAGAATAAGGTGCTTAGGAAAATATTTGGGGCTAAGCGGGATGAAGTTACAGGAGAATGGAGAAAGTTTCACAACGCAGAACTGCACGCATTGTATTCTTCACCTGACATAATTAGGAACATTAAATCCAGACGTTTGAGATGGGCAGGGCATGCAGCACGTATGGGCGAATCCAGAAATGCATATAGAGTGTCAGTTGGGAGACCGGAGGGAAAAAGACCTTTAGGGAGGCCGAGATGTAGATGGGAGGATATCATTAAAATGGATTTGAGGGAGGTGGGATATGGTGGTAGAGAATGGATTAATCTTGCACAGGATAGGGACCGATGGCGGGCTTATGTGAGGACGGCAATGAACCTTCGGGTTCCTTAAAAGCCATTTGGAAGTAGGTAAGTATTATTACAGTAAATTAATATTTTGTTAGGCCCCCCATTAACTGGCCTGCGGACCCCTAGAGGGCCCCGGACCCCCCCGTGTGATAATGACTGGTGTAAAGCACAGGTTTTTAAAAGAAATTTTTACTTCTGCAGAAATCGACACCCAAATTATCGAAACAAAATTTTTATCATTGCTATTATTATTGTTATTTGCTATTACTATGATATCATATGGACCAAATATCTTTGTGAACGAACAATAGACCTTATAGGTGGACGAAAAGTGAGTTTAGAAAGAATTCGTGGACATAACAGGCCAATTTACAATGGAGGAAAGATTAGTGTAGACGAAGAGGTAATTGACGAAACTCATGTGAACGAAACAACTGGGAACAGAAAAGGAGATGAAAAGAAGACATAAAGCACGATAAGTCGAAGAAAAATGTAGACAAAGGACAAGATGAAGGGAATTAACACAAGATTAAGAATATAAAAGAGAAGGGAAAGAAGACGCCGGTCCGTTTCGCTGTCGTTCACACACATGCGGTTATCAATTCTCAGTAATGGAGGCTAAATGTGGACGGGCACGTGGCCGCCCAGATACTAACCGCGGACCATTAGGATGCAGGCATGGTGCATCCGGCAAAAAGCTGATAGAATGCAAATCTGCAGCTTTACGAGCGCGCTCAAAGAACACCGCCGGCGAGGAGAAGCGGCTTGTGACGACAGTTTTATTCCGTTTAGGAGGCCGCTTTTCGTACCCTGGCAACGCTTGTGACAGCGGGGAAGAGCATTCAATGCATCACTAACGAGTTATGTTCATAGCGCTATGTAATTCAATTTTTTGCACGATCGTGTTTTTGTTGTATTTGCAGCTATATTTGTTAGGCCTAGAAAGTTAGAATTCCCACACAGAAATTTGTTGCTAGGAAACCATTCTTCATAACATAAAACTGTACTGAAATAGACCCATTACAGTGCATAATAATAATAATCCGTGGCGCTACAGCCCGTGAAGGGCCTAGACCGACCAGCCGGCTGCTGGCTTCACGCCCACATGCCGAAGCAGAGATGCACGATCATCCAACTAGAATGGAGCTATCGTGTGGTTAGCAGGATGATCCCCCCAGCCATTATAGTTGGCTTTCGCAACCGGATTTCGCTACCTATCGTAGCATCACGATGCTGGGTGGGCACCGATCCCATACACTGGTCGAAATTTCATGAGAAAATTTCTGCAATGTTACATTTGTTTGGATGAAATTTCTGCACATTTAATGGACAAAACTAAAATTCTTTCAGTAATTTATTATCATAATACACTGCTCTCTTAAACTGAGTGATGATACTGGGAATTAAATGAATGGCTTTCCCAAAACACGCTATGAAATGTTTCATATAAAACAATTTTTATCTCGAAAGGGAAGTAAAATTGTATTAAAACTTTTTGTTACAAATATCTCAAAGAATAACCCCCTGAAATTAGCCTAATGACATTACTTATTATATTATTACCCGCACTGCAATTGTTAGGCCTACATAATATAGGTCATCAATAACTACAGCTATTCAGCAATCAAATAAATTTTATGCTGAATTAAAAAATATGTAAAACTGTAAAGAAAACGCTAAGATGCAGCTGTTTGAACTTTCGGTCAGAGTACAAGTAGCTGTAACCATGGAAACAAAAAGCAGTTCAGTAAATGCGAATCGCGGTTTCTGCTCGTGAGAGCTTTCCAATCCATTGCCTAACAATAAAATGTCTCACCATTAAAACACGCAGTCGTGCGTTGGTTGAAATGGACTTGAAAAGCTTCTGTTCGCGGGATAAGCCAGAAAACACTTCATTCATTCCATAATTTGTATTCAACACGATTTCAGCGATATGCTTCAGTTGCATCTGGCTTGCAACATGGCTGCGAGATAAAAAAATGAACAACAGAACTCTTTAATAACGAAAACAGATGACTAATAAGACAAATGACTAATTACTTTGAAGCTAGCGGCTCACTGACAATCTCATTGGCCGACTAACAGAGTAATTAACAGAAAGGTGCACGATTTCAATTACATTATGGAACCGACTATAACTTTTCTTGATCGTCAGAGCCAGAAGCGAAATAATGTGTTGCAGTGATGTTAGAATTGATAACTAACTGGCAGGGGTAATACTGCAAGAAGTACGTTTGTAATGTCTGTATAGTGGCTGCGTTCAATTAATGCCCATCCGGTATCAGACGACGCTTTGTTTTGAAGACATAAGATGATGATAATAATAATAATAATAATAATAATAATAATGATTATTTATTCAACCTGGCAGAGTTAAGGCCTTACGGCCTTCTCTAACACTCAACCAGGAGTAAAACTGCGTTATAAAAAACACTACAAATTTACAAAGTACACTACAATTTTACACACAAAACTGAATAAGATAATAATAATGATAATAATAATAATAATAATAATAATAATAATAATAAAATGTAAACAACAAGTAAGTAGAAATCAGACATAATATATAACATACAGAAAGAAAGAAAAAAAAGCGTAATAAAATGTAAACAGCAGGTCAAAATAAATGAGGCATACAAAGTATAAAATATAAGATAATTATTGATAATAATAATACTAATAATAATAAAAATAAAAATAATAATAATAATAATAATAATAATAATAATAATAATAACAATAACAATAATAATAATGATAAAGAATAAGAATAGTAATAATAATAATAATAATAATAATAATAATAATAATAATAATAGTAATAATTTATTTTAGCTGGCAGAGTTAAGGTCGTAAGGCCTTCTCTTCCACTCAACCAGCAAAAAGTATACATACATATATATCAACTTACAAAGAATTCAACAATTTGATTTAGATGAGAGTTACATGTATACAAGAGTTATTTACGAATTAAACAACAAAATACTATCAACTATTAATTAAACAATGAAATAAACTGTGTAGCAGAATTAAGCTAAAATACATAGAATGTTAATATATTTCAAATAATATTAGATAATAGAAAGAGATTATTATGAGACAATTTTGAAAATACAGCACTATCAGGATGATGTCTAAAGAATGAAGTAACAATGTAGTCAGTGATAGTTTAAATCAGTATGATTGGAGTGAAATGCTAATAAGGTTATCTTTTAAGCTGTTCTTAAAGGTGTTTGTTGTCTTGCAGCCCCTAATACTGTGTGACAAGGAATTCCATTGACGCGAGGTGGATACTGTAAAAGATGATGAATAACGAGATGTTCTATGAAGAGGTATACCACAGATAAGTGATCTGGTATTTACGTCGTGGTTAGGGTATAGATAAGAGAAACCAGACGAAAGGTAATTTGGTGTTGAAGTTTTAAGATGCCGCTCCAGTCATAAAGAGCGTTAACATGTCTGCCAATGATGCGCTAGTTTTCTAATTGGCATGCAGATATCAAATCCACGTGGAGTATGAAAAACATTGTAGTACCTCGAGATGATTGATGACAGCTAGGAGTGTCAGTAATTTTAATTTCAACATGAATTAAAAGTCATCTTATAACTTGAAATTTATTCACTATGAGCGGTGGTGGCAGAAATCAATATATTATGTCAGAATAAAGGAACTATTGATCAGATATTTTGTATTCGACAGATAATGGAGAAAAATGGGAGTATAAGGATACAGTGCATCAATTATTCATAGATTTCAAAAAGGCATATGACTCGGTTAAGAGAGTAGTTTTATATGAATTCTTATTGAATTTGGTATTCCCAAGAAACTAGTTCGATTAATTAAAATGTGTCTCAGTGAAACGTACAGCAGAGTTCGTATAGGTCAGTTTCTGTCAGATGCGATTCCTATTCACTGTGGGCTAAAGCAAGGAGATGCACTATCACCTTTACTTTTTAACTTCGCTCTAGAGTATGCTATTAGAAAAGTCCAGGATAACAGAGAGGGTTTGGAATTGAACGGGTTACATCAGCTGCTTGTCTATGCGGGTGACGTGAATATGTTAGGAGAAAATCCACAAACGATTAGGGAAAGCATGGGAATTTTACTGGAAGCAAGTAAAGAGATAGGTTTGGAAGTAAATCCCGAAAAGACAAAGTATATGATTATGTCTCGTGAAAAGAATATTGTACGAAATGGAAATATAAAAACTGGAAATTTATCCTTTGAAGAGGTGGAAAAATTCAAATACCTGGGAGCAACAATAACAAATATAAATTATATTCAGGAGGAAATTAAACACAGAATAAATATAGGAAATTATTTTTATTATTCTTTTGAGAAGCTTTTGTCATCCAGTCTGCTCTCAAAAAATCTGAAAGTTAGAATTTATAAAAAAATTATATTACCGGTTGTTCTTTATGGTTGTGAAGCTTGGACTCTCACTTTGAGAGAGGAACAGAGATTAAGGGTCTTTGAGAATAAGGTTCTTAGGAAAATATTTGGGGCTAAGAGGGATGAAGTTACAGGAGAATGGAGAAAGTTACACAACACAGAACTTGTATTCTTCACCTGACATAATTAGGAACATTAAATCCAGACGTTTGAGATGGGCAGGGCATGTAGTACGTATGGGCGAATCCAGAAATGCATATAGAGTGTTAGTTGGGAGGCCTGGAAAATGACCTTTGGGGAGGCCGAGACGTAGATGGGAGGATGATATTAAAATGGATTTGAGGGTGGTGGGATATGATGATAGAGAATGGATTAATCTTGCTCAGGATAGGGACCGATGGCGGGCTTATGTGAGGGCGGCAATGAACCTCCGGGTTCTGTAAAAGCCATTTGTAAGTACGCCTAAGTAAGTGATAATAATAATAATAATTCCGTTACTCATCAAGTTAATGAAATATCATATTTTACCTTTATAAATAGTCTCTGTGTTAGAAAAAGAAACAAAACGTTGTACTACAATCATGTTAATATGCTCTCATTTTTAATCCTCGTTTGTAGGCAGCCATTTGAGTAGTGTTAACCGAGTCGGTGTAAATAAATTATTATTTGCTACAGAAACAATCGATAACAAGCGCGGCGGCAGATGATTGGATAAGCTGAAGTGTGAGATGATACTGTATTATGACAACAATGAGCAATAATCAGTCATCGCGGTATCAGTGGAAATGACCTCGCTAATGTGCGTACAACACGAGTGGATTTCATTAGAGCGACTCGACTAGAGTCTTTGTTTACTGTGCTGTCCGGGATATGATTAATGGTCATCATCGCCCCTTGGCTCTCCGCCCCCCCCCCGCCTCTTCCTCTTGCACAGAAAAAAGTACACGAGAGTTAAACGAAACAGAAAAGCGAGCTGCAATAATTCGGTAATTTGGTTACACCGCAGGCTTTTCATATCGCCGGCCGGAGTTTGTCAGGATTTAACATAACGGACAAACAACGATCACGATGTTCGTAAAGGGATTAAATGTAATAATTATAAAAGGCCTGATATTCTATTTTGCAATTCCCATGTATAGAGTGGCCCGTATGTAATGTCATTAACTTCAGGGAGTTATTCTTTGAGATATTTCAAACAAAAAAGTTTAATACGATTTTCCTTGTTTTTGCTTTCTTTCCGAGATAAAAATTATTTTTTGCACGATCGTCTTTTTGTTGTATTTACAGCTAATATTGTTAGGTCTTGAAAGTTAGAATTTCCACAAAAAACTTGTTGCTATGGAAACCATTTTTCACAACATAAAAGCACAGTCTACTATATACTCTCACGAAGCTTGAGTTTTGAGGGTGCTAGAAACACTAGACTGTGACGGTACTATTTTGCATTGCCTGTAATGAGGCGATATTAGCGATCCTAGTGGTGAGCAACTAACTAATGTTTGCATATTTACTACGTATTGAGCTTCGCGACTGTATATACTAGACTGTGATAAAAGTATACTGAAATAGACTCATTACAGTGCACTTACTGTTACTTAGTTACCAGTACAATGCAGTGTGCGAAGGCTTTGGAATAATATTGCTCTAAATTTCAATGCGAAATATATTGTAGTCTATTTGCAATTAAAAAAAATGATCGTGCAAAAAATGTTGTACAATACAAGTTTGTGAAGTGCATTACATAATATCGGAAATTGAAATACTCGTTCTACTCGTTTTTCAAACTTCTCCTCGATTTTGTAAAAAGCTTTTTCCAACCTTGTATCGTAATATACCCTATTACATTAGGCCTAAACATTTCATAGCGTGTTTTGGAAAAGCCATTCATTGAATTCCCAATATGCTCAGTCAGTATAAGAGAGCAGTGTATTATGATAATAAATGATTGAAAGAATTTTAGTTTTGTCCTTGAAATGTGCAGAAATTCGATGCGTTTGCTCTTAGTGGGTTGAGGGAAAACCCGGTCACTTTTCCCAACCAGGATTTGATCCCGGGCCCGCTAAGCATTACTTCACAGCGGTGAACCCCTGCATCTTATGAACAACTGGTTTCTAACCATTGGTCACCTTTCTAATGGTTTAGTCGGGTATCTTCTACAACTCCAGGAAGTTTGTCGATTGACTTTAGATTCATCCTGTAGGTATTTGCTCAATTCTGTGACTGATATTAGAAGAATGAGCTAAATAGCTGTACTGTAGCTGTTACTGGAGGACCTACAGTAATGTGCTACTTTACAAATAATTCTTTTCGCATTTTTTCCCCCTCTTCAGAATGTTCTGTGTTTCCTGGTTCGGTGATTGGACAGGCTTGGTTCTTGCACAGATCGTCTTCACACCGCCTTGTAGATTCTAACGAGGCCTGTTTATATTTTTACAGAGAAGTTCGTGGAGACCACCACGACGTCATCTTCCGTGGCCAGCAGTTCCCCGGAACCTACGACGCCGCGACCTAGCAAGGACGAGGACTTGGAGGACGAGGGCCGCGAAAGTCCGCCGGAGATCTCGTCGTCCACGTCGGACTGCAGCGCGGGACACTCGGGCCGAGGGGGGGCCGGCAAGAAGTCGCCCCCCACGTCCCCGCCGCCCCCTAAGAACCCCCTGCTGCAGGAGCGGTTCAACTGCGAGGAGCTCCGCCACGTGGTGTGCCACCTGGAGACCAAGGACCTGTGGGACAAGTTCAACGACCTGGGCACCGAGATGATCATCACCAAGTCCGGCAGGTCAGTCCTGGTCCTTGACAGCATGAAAATCTGCCGCTGTGCCCCTTTTAGATGTATTCTGTTTCAGGACAATTCAAATTGGCATCGTTTGGCTTTTTATACAGTGCGCGGCATATAAAACTTACCGGCATTGTCACCGGTCGTAGCGCGCGTGATTAGTGGGGAGATCCGGCCGCTCTCTCGCACGGGAGGAAAACGAATCGGCGGTGAATGGCGGTGATTTAGGACTATAGTCCCGTACAAATAATGCGCCGGTAAGACGTAATCAGAAAACATTTTGTTGATCTTACCTTTTATCTATATATATATAATTTGAACTGGTAATGGAAATTACGGGAAAACGGCTGAACGGATTTTAATAAATGGCCCCTCATTTTGAAGCTTGGAACCCAAAGTTTTTTCGGAAAAATAGTAGTTTTCAGTGAAATGTCAATTTTCCTACATCATTTTCCTATTTTCCAAAATCCATCTGTCGTCAGTTTTGAGAACTAGCTAATTGCATTTCAGAATAAAACAAAACACACACTACAGTAAACAATATTACAGGAAGGCCATGATCTGCAAGAATGCTGACATATTTAGAGCTCAAATTAAATTGGTTATTAAAAACTTAACTTACTAAAAATAATTTACAGGTTCGATTCTGTGGTGTGTAATTTTCTGGGTACAGCTGTGTATTGGATATTAAAAACTACAAAACTTGAGGTGGTTTGATGACATTATTACCATTAGAAATGAAATATTATTGTAGTTAATGCCATGATGTGACTATTTTTCATTAATTATATATATTAATGCTATATTTATGATATGAAAGTGAAACGTTTTGGGGTTATATAAGTAGATGTAGAGAATAACTTAAATTAGATTTTGATTTCTGTATTTTACTGATTGGCAGGTATATAGTATATATAGTATATGTTACTGAAAGCTATAAAACTTACATAAGATAATAATATTATTAAAAATCAAATATTTTTATAGTTATTAATCAAGTGGGGTTGGGTCTTTTTCATATATTTAATGGCGGTGTGGTGTAGATATTTATATGCGTGGTTCTCTTCAGTACTGGCTCGAGAGAGAGTATCTTTCATTATTATGGAAGCAAATAACTTTCCGAATGTCTGGTATTCTTCATTGAAAATAAATCTGAAAAATGTTTATTTGAACGTCTAATGAACTTAGTTTGCAGCATTGCTGCACAAGCCACTAGTAATATATAAATTTAAATTTACAATTCTTCAATTTTTATAAAATCCATACATAACTTTTTAAATTTAAAACTAGAACTATTAGAATTGACAAGATTAGGATATTTAAATATAAATTTGTTATACATTCCTGGGCCTAAATTACTGCTATGATTAAATACTTTAACAGTGTTGCATTTTTCCTCAAACAATCTTAAAGAATTCATACCTTTTGTTTCATAACTATGAGAATACAATTCAATATTATTTCGATTTTTATGTATGAATTTTATTAATACAATATAATAAATTTGTCTTATGTTAAGTACATTAAAATCTAAAAACAAATTTGTGAGATGGAAAATCAATAGGTTTATGAAGACATATTTTAATTATTTTCTTATGTAATAAATAAAGTGGATTAAAATTGCATTTAAATGAGCTACCCCATCCTATAATTCCATTCATAATTACCGATTGAAATAAAGTTAAATATATTATGCGTAATAAACTTATTGACAAGTAATTCCTCAATAAAACAAAATAATATATTATTTTACGTAATTTATTACAAAGTTAATTAATGTGTTGGTTGAATAACACCTATCAACAAATAACAAACGACGATCAAACATCAAAATGTAAGTGTTCAAAAACAAACTGTTTATTTAAATTTAAAATTATTAATAACTAGCTGAAAGCACCCGGCGTTGCCCGGGTTTTTCTTTCTGCTTCTATTTTTAATTAAACTGGTTATTACATTTTCGGAAATCTCGGAAACCTAACTATACACAACCAAAACGAATTGTCTTTACTAACCTTTCCTCACCCATAAAGATGAATCTTTACTTAACGTCACTTACATGAATTAATGAACTCAGCCAAATGCCTGCCAGGGTTAACTCAATTTAAAACAGTTGTAAATCAGCCACCGAAAAGAGAACATTTCATCATGTGTCTGACGTTAAACTGTTGTTTTAAATTTATTTATTTATTTATTTATTTTATTTATTTATTCTGGTGAAGTTAAGGCCATTAGGCCTTCTCTTCCACATCGCCAGAAATACAAATAGAGTATTAGAAAAATCAAACTATAAACAAAGTAAAACCCAACGAAAATATAATTCCTTCTCCTCTTTCTGATCAGTTTCATCATCGAACCAATATATACATATATAATTTAATTTATATTTATATTTATATAATCAAGGATGAGAATGGTGACTTGCTTGCAGACTCTCCATCAATCCTAAACAGATGGAAAAAGTATTTTGCGCAACTACTAAATGTACATAGGCCAAATAGAAATGATCGGGACGAAATTGAAATACTAACTGCTGAGCCATTTATACCCGAACCCACGCTTTCAGAAGTCGAAATTGCGATAGAAAATCTGAAAAAGTACAAGTCTCCAGGTATCGATCAAATTCCAGCAGAATTAACACAAGAGGGTGGGAGTGCATTATATAGCGAAATTTATAAACTTGTACTTGCTATTTGGGACAAAGAAATTGTACCAGAACAATGGAAGGAGTCTATAATTGTACCTATTTTTAAAAAGGGGGACAAAACCAACTGTGGTAACTTTCGAGGAATATCACTTTTGTTGACGTCGTACAAAATTTTGTCCAATATTCTTTTGAGAAGATTAACTCCGTACGTAGATGAAATTATTGGGGATCATCAGTGCGGTTTTCGGCGTAATAGATCGACTATTGATCAGATTTTTTGTATTCGACAGATAATGGAGAAAAAATGGGAGTATAAGGGTACAGTACATCAGTTATTCATAGATTTAAAAAAGGCTTATGACTCGGTTAAGAGGGAAGTATTATATGATATTCTTATTGAATTTGGTATTCCCAAGAAACTAGTTCGATTAATTAAAATGTGTCTCAGTGAAACATACAGCAGAGTCCGTATAGGTCAGTTTCTATCTGATGCTTTTCCAATTCACTGCGGGCTAAAGCAAGGAGATGCACTATCACCTTTACTTTTTAACTTCGCTCTAGAATATGCCATTAGGAAAGTTCAGGATAACAGGCAGGGTTTGGAATTGAACGGGTTACATCAGCTTCTTGTCTATGCGGATGACGTGAATATGTTAGGTGAAAATACACAAACGATTAGGGAAAACACGGAAATTTTACTTGAAGCAAGTAGAGCGATCGGTTTGGAAGTAAATCCCGAAAAGACAAAGTATATGATTATGTCTCGTGACCAGAATATTGTACGAAATGGAAATATAAAAATTGGAGATTTATACTTCGAAGAGGTGGAAAAATTCAAATATCTTGGAGCAACAGTAAGAAATATAAATGACACTCGGGAGGAAATTAAACGCAGAATAAATATGGGAAATGCGTGTTATTATTCGGTTGAGAAGCTTTTATCATCTAGTCTGCTGTCAAAAAAATCTGAAAGTTAGAATTTATAAAACAGTTATATTACCGGTTCTTCTGTATGGTTGTGAAACTTGGACTCTCACTCTGAGAGAGGAACATAGGTTCAGGGTGTTTGAGAATAAGGTGCTAAGGAAAATATTTGGGGCTAAGCGGGATGAAGTTACAGGAGAATGGAGAAAGTTACACAACACAGAATTGCACGCATTGCATTCTTCACCTGACATAATTAGGAACATTAAATCCAGACGTTTGAGATGGGCAGGGCATGTAGCACGTATGGGCGAATCCAGAAAGGCATATATAGAGTGTTAGTTGGGAGACCGGAGGGAAAAAGACCTTTAGGGAGGCCGAGACGTAGATGGGAGGATAATATTAAAATGGATTTGAGGGAGGTGGGGTATGATGATAGAGACTGAATTAATCTTGCACAGGATAGGGACCGCTGGCGGGCTTATGTGAGGGCGGCAATGAACCTTCGGGTTCCTTAAAAGCCATTTGTAAGTAAGTAATTTATATTGGAAGATTTTTTTACCTCTTGACCGCTGTACACCCACTTATATCATATCCAGTTTTTTTAATATAACTTGAAACTGTATCTCATAAATTCAGAACATATTATATTAATTCTAATTTTACACACAGAATACAGATACAATATTAACTCGCAATAAGTCATTCTTTAACATAAAGACTAATATTCTGAGAAACGTATAGGCCTACCGGTATTTTATAAATTAAGAGATTTTTATTTCCACAACGCTTAACATACTAAATTTGCAACGTGAACAACAATATTTTGAGAATAATATAATAGTATTTTCAGTGGGCTTATGTACATTCACACACTACATTAGTAACATGAGAAAAGTACCCTTGAATTGCTTATTGATATGTGTAAAATCTTTTTTTTTTCTTCACTTCTTGTATAAAATATAGTTCAGGATGTGCAAAACACGCAGTTTTTTAGTTAATGTCTGCAACTTTGAGCGACTGTCCTTGAGCTTCATTTTAATATGGCCATTACAAATGCTAGTGGCATTGAAATTGCAGTTGCTTAAGATTGAATGAGTATCCTAGCAATACGTGGAATAAAAACATCTCCTTTTATTTTTGCAGTTAATATTATCAATTCTATTACGTTTTGTATGAGTTTTTCACACCAATTCTTTTTCGTGCATAATTTTGGTGGGTCAATATTTCACAATAGTACTATTGGTTATTCAATATTAAGTAAATTATGTGGTACCAATCCTTGTAGTTTCAAAGAATTCTAGAATTCAGTTGCATAAAACAGTTTGCTCACTATCTACAAAACTGCATCGAGGAATTCATAATACGGTCCTGGACTGCGTAAAGATACTTATTGCATGAATTATCTAGTTTTAGCCTTCATGATGTGTAACAACAATGTAATTTAATTTCGTGTTAAAATTTCCAAGGCCTCGTGAAAGTCGATGTTGAATACAACAGACAATAATAAAAAACAATTGACTGTAGAAGATTTTGTATTTTAATATTATGCATGAAGATTTGATCTATTTATTTTTATTTTTTATAATTTTAATTAATTTAACTTCCATTTGCACAATTTTAATGTAGCCCATGTTCTTCTCCTGGTTATGAAGGTTAAATGTGCAAACTTTGGCACATATCGGTCAAAGCGTGTAGATTTGTATAGGGAACATACACACCCACATACATACATACATACATACATACATACATACATACATACATACATACATACATACATACATACATACATACATACCCACATTCAATTTTATATATTAAAATAATTTATTTTTTTATTTAGATCGGCAACAAAATATTAGGCCTATGCAATGCATGTGTGAAGTGCTTAACAGATTCTCGGAAATAGAGATTCGTCTTGTTTTCTCTAACTTTTCCTCGATTCTGTTGTAATCCACTTACCTCGCTTTTATCACTTTATACTATTTTAGTATCGTGGATACTGAAAAATTATAGGCTACTCTAGTTTCATAAAGATCTCTCAATAATTCCCTAGAGCCCCGAAATGGACTAGGATCGCTTCACAGCTACACTAGCGATCCCAGAGACTCTTGGTGGCGCATCTCGCCGTCCAGAGGATGTTTATGCAGAGCGGATTCCTGTTCGTCTCCAGGCCGAGGATGGCGCTCGGCGATTATTCCATCAGCTCGTTGGGAGCAGTCCAAATCGTTTCTGTCTAGCTTTGAAGAACAAAGCGAATGCCTTTCTCAAGTTAACAAAGCTTTGCACCTACTGTGTCTTCTAGTTTTCGTTAGTTCATTCTATTAGCGCGTGTTGTAACAATCTGAATTATTCGGACATACTCCAAACATACTAACACGATTATATCCTTCATGTAGGCCTACCAATATATTGAGTCTTAACCAAGCAAAGCCAACTATCAACCTACAATCTTGTCGAATCTGATGAGCATTTGTTTAATGTGTTGATGTTCAGATGTTAAATATTTTCAATGTTTTCTTAAGGGGATAGGTACAACTTAAAAGAGTAAAATTTTGGAAATATTCAACATTTTTTTCCTCCATTACTGTATCTTGTACAATAATGAAAATTAGTATGTGTAAAACACTGTCCTTCTGCTATATGATAAACATGTTCTTACGATTTAAAAAAATTATATATATATATATATATATATATATATATATATATATATATATTTCTTTTTAAATTCAAAGTTCGCTATGCAGTGATGAAGCGTTTCCCTCATAACTCAAAAAGTATCCGAAATTCTGTGATGAACTTTTTTGTGTGTATTTATGCATGTTATATCTACAATATTATGTAAAATCACTTCTCTATCTTTGATAGGTTGTCTGATAAAAAATAAATTCGTTTTAAAAATGATCAAATATTTAAAACAAAATAAAAAAAAATATAGTTTATTAAGGAATGTAGTTGAAAGAGCATGATATTGTAAACATGAGTTTCAGCAATAAAATAAAAGAGAGAGAACATGAAAAAGTTAACAAGTTTATGAGTTATGAGGGAAAAGGTTCATCACTACACAGTGAACTTTGAATTTTGAAAAAAAAAAAAATATATAAATATTTCTTTATTAAATCGTAAAAATATCTTTTTCATATAACAGAAGGATATTGTTTTACACCTACCAATTTTCATTATTGTACAAGATACAGTAATGAAGGGAAAAAAATGTTGAATATTTCAAAAACTTTTACTGCTTTAAGCTACACCTAACCCATTAACGACACAGTGGGCCGTGATATTGCGTGATGGCCGTGCTAGCAAATGTAAGTATTAAATATCTTAATTTATAATATAATCTGTTTCTGTAAGTTATAAGTTATTTATTAATATATTAGTGAAATAGTCTCATTCATATATCACAAGAGTTCTCATACTGGCGATAATTTACTAAATGAAAGTACCTAGTTCAAAATAAAATGTTATAACATCAAATATTTGTTTAATTTTGCTGTTTCACTAATCATAATTTCTACAGCTATTGTCAAATGTTTACCATGAATTTCATATTGCAGGAGGCCAAGGCTTACCAGCCAATGAAAGTTATTAAGTTAGCAACTTAAATATCTTATTAATAGTAATATAATAAAATTATGTTACTTACTCACTGGCTTTTAAGGAACCCGGAGGTTCATCGCCGCCCTCACATAAACCCTCCATTGCTCCCTATCCTGAGCAAAATTAATCCATTCTCTATCATCATATCCCACCTCCCTCAAATCCATTTTAATATTGTCTTCCCATCTACGTCTCGGCCTCTCTAAAGGTCTTTTTCCCTCTGGCCTCCCAAATAACACTCTATATGCATTTCTGGATTCGCCCATACGTGCTACATGGCCTGCCCATCTCAAACGTCTGGATTTAATGTTCCAAACTATGTCACTTGAAGAATACAATGCGTGCAGTTCTGTGTTGTGTAACTTTCTTCATTCTCCTGTAACTTCATCCCTCTTAGCCCCAAATATTTTCCTAAGCACTTTATTCTCAAACACCCTTAATCTCTGTTCCTCTCTCAAAGTGAGAGTCCAAGTTTCACAACCATAAAGAACAACCGGTAATATAACTGTTTTATAAATTCTAACTTTCAGATTTTTCGACAGCAGACTGGATGATAAAAGCTTCTGAACCGAATAATAACAGGCATTTCCCATATTTATTCTGTGTTTAATTTCCTTCCGAGTATCATTTATATTTATTACTGTTGCTCCAAGATATTTGAACTTCTCCACCTCTTCAAAAGATAAATTTCCAATTTTTATATTTCCATTTCGTGCAATATTCTCGTCACGAGACATAATTATATACTTTGTCTTTTCGAGATTTACTTCCAAACCTATCTCTTTACTTGCTTCCAGTAAAATTCCCGTGTTTTCCCTAATCGTTTGTGGATTTTCTCCTAACATATTCACGTCATCCGCATAGACAAGCAGCTGATGTAACCCGTAACTACAGGATGTTGTTTTAAAATATATTCTGGATGACTTCATAACTCTTACGATAATCGTAAAAAATATTTTATTTTAATATAAATAATATATTCCTTTCTAAATACTGTACAAGGTTCGACGTGTTAGCGTTTTTTTTTCTAAAATTCTCTCATTCAATTTTAATTGGAGTTATGCGTCACTTTCGAAAAACCCTGTATATTTGATGGACATACCAAAATGTCGTTTGACACATCAAATGTTCGGGACATAGCAGGTTTTGTGGTCTAGTGTATGGGCCACAAGAAGGACTTGACTTTTTATACAGGCCTTCAGTAAACACGGTTGTGTTAGCCGGAAGTCACCACGCTGGTATACATCAGCCAGTCTGTGAAGAGCGGCCAGCAGGAGTGGCGTGTAATCTAGTGTTAACATCTGTTAATTCATTGCAGTAATTGCGCTGTAAGTTGCTTGACATGAGCTTAATTATGCTGACGACGACGGAGCTTTGAAGAAAGTCGGGCTGTTACAGCAGAGGTTAGCACCTGGCGTTCTTTCTTTATGGGCCGAAACTATCACCCCTGTGATTACAACCGACAATCAAACCAAATTAAATTAGTTTCACAACCACAGAATTAGTGCTCGCTCCCCGATTTGTTAAAGTGCGGTATTTACAACGCGCCGAAGACACTTAACACAGACGAAATGGGGTGACTTTTTAGCAGCCAGGGTGACTTTCTACCACCTCGTAATTTCGTTTTAAGTGACCGGCTTTCCATCTGTCTTCAGTTTTTTGTAGAATATTACAAGCTTTCTTCTCCTTGTACAAAAACATTGTAAATATATGGAACAACGGTCACTTAAAATGAAATTACGAAGTTGGATAAAATGGCTGGCAGGTTAAAAAGTATCAAAACAATGTATATGGCATTCATTAAAATAAATTATACATCTTGATTACACAACTTTTAACACTGTATCACTTCGGATTATGTACAATAAGACTTTCCTGGTGTTAAACTCCAACGTACCTCGTTTACATGTTTCGACGTATTTATGGGCCATCCTCAGAACTGGTCGTTGTTGGTCTTGGCGCCTCGTGTTCTGTTTCAGGTCCACAGACTACTCACCATACCAATGAACCAACAGGATTACAACGAAGAGCTAAACACAATCAAATACATAGCACAAGAAAACGGATACAACCTTAATATAATAGACAACATAATACGTAAGACAAAACATAATCACAAAAAACATAAGAATACAACACAAACACAAGAACACAAAAAATAGCCTACACCACACTAACATACGAAAACAAAAACACACACAAAATTGCAACCTCATTCAAAAAATTAAATTACAACATCGCATACAGAACGAATAACACTCTACAAGAACATCTCAACACACAAACAAACAAACAAATACAACCACACAGGCGTATACAAACTCAAATGTAACACCTGCAACAACGTGTACATAGGACAGACAGGCAGATCATTTCAAACACGTTACAAAGAACACATCACAGCCATAACAAAATTAATTACAAAACACCTCCACATATGCAGAACACATCACAAATGCTAACCACAAAAAAATTATAGCCACAAAACAGATTGCGCTTTTCTTTGGACACCCAACTTGTATTATAATTAATTCTAACAATGAAAATTATTGCATTTGTTCAATTGTTACAGGCTTTTTTATTTCCTTCAGTGCCTCAAACTTGCAGATGAAAAATTTTGATACTTTGATTTTTGATCTGGTACCAGTGTATTACATTTCTACCTCTATTCATTCAAAAAAATGTAATCTTCTGAAACCCCACCATGACCTTTGGGACACCATAAATCCTGTGAATCTACACAACAAATGCTTTCCACAAGTAACTGCTATGAACAACAGGAATTCCAAATCAGATGCGGGATTATGAATCTAAATGGAGAAAATGCCGAGAAAGACTTTTCAATAGGCTTCTGGAAAACTAGGTTGAGGTCGAGATGGAAATTTAAGTCTAGATTATTAATTATTCGATAAATTATAACCTAGAATCATGGATGGATTGATATTGAAGGAGATAATGACGTTCACGGTGTGCGAAGTGCTTGACAAAAATTACATGAACATTTAAACAGAAGGACTGAAACCAATTAAAGACAATAATTGGAAATATTGGTACGCAACAGTAAGCTAGCCTCGAAAGTTATTTCCCTGTAAATGATTGAAAATTATTGACAATTATTCATTACAGACCTGTTTTCAGCTAGATTTTATTGATTACGTTCAACTGTGACTTCTGAAATTATCTCGTCGTCTTGCATTCATCTCGAGTTACGTCAAAGGTAAGGATATCCATGACGCTCGGAAGGATATCTTTGTTCTGGATGATTGCGTCACTGTTGGCTTCTGAATCACAGTTACAACAATTTTACGTGAGCAGTAAAACACTTCTCAACAACCAATCAGGTACTGCGTAAAAACGGTTTGATGATTGGTTAACAATAATATAAAATAGGCCCTAACAGGGGTTGTAAACAGTTTTATCTATAATGTTAATGTCTCACAGCTCTCCGGTTGTTATAGAAAAGACTTGGAGGACGAAGGTGGCAGGAATTGACAAAAGGCAGAGGCTGCAAGTTTTAGTGAGGTTCTCCTCCACCGTCCACATTAAAACGTAGCTACAGCGGCACTGGTAGCAGCGAGGCGCGCTTACACAGTGCATCCATTTTATTATGAGGTTCTGACCATCTCTTTTGTCTTATAGCCCGGTAGCCATTATTGCTGGGGCGGTGTATTGAATTTACGATGAGCGGTGATGTCAGCAGAAGGTCTGGAAGATAGCTAATAAACTCTTCTGGCTAAAAGACCTCCACAGAACATCTCTTGAAGCTAACAAAGAGTAATGGAATAATAGTAATAATAATAATAATAATAATAATAATAATAATAATAATAATAATAATAATAATAATAATAATAATTTTCATGGTCATTAATTCTTCATTATGATTTCCGCTATTATGATTCTATCATTTTCACAAACTTTATCCTCAAAATTTTCATTATTTTAATAAAGATCTCAACCTTCAAAATTTTCAACATAGTCTTCAAAATCTCTATCATCATTATATTCATCATCGCCATCGTCATCGTCAACACCACCATCATTATTATTTCCATCCCAGCCGTCATCTTCACCATTAACATTGTATCTAGTATCTTAATAATCATCATCCTCAAAAGCAACATCTTCAAAATCTTCACCATCTTCAAAACCTTCACTATCTTTAACATCTTCACCATCTTTAAAATCTTCACAATCTTTAAAATATTTATCATCTTTAAAATCTTTAAAATCTTCAACATCTTCAAACTTTACCATCTTTAAAATCATGATCTTCAAAATCTTCACCACATTCAAAATCTTCACTACCATATCTTCAAAAATTCTCATCATCTTAAAAATCTTGACCATCTTCAAAATCTTTACCATCTTTAAAATCTTCATCATTTTCAAATCTCTACTATCTTTAAAAATCCTCTTCATCCTCAAAGTCTTCACCGCCTTTAAAATGTTCATTATCTTTAAAAATCTTTTTCATATTATTTATCTTCATCATCCTCAAAATCTTCATTATCCTTAAAATCTTTACCATATTCAAAATCTTAATTATCAAGATCATTATCGTTAAAATCTTCACTATCCTCAAAACATTTACTATCTTCGTAAACTATGTAATTCTTATCACCTTAAAAATCTACACAATCTTCAACATCTTCATCACATTCAAAATCGCAACTATCTTGAAAAATCTTCACCATTTCTGTCATCATCACTGTTATAATAATTTTATCACTATCATCTTCATCTGCCACATCTTTTTATGCACCACCATGAAATTCATCATCGTCGTCATCATCTTCACTTCGTACGTTTAATTAAGATACATTCGAATATGATAAGATAAAAGAATATATTCGAAATTCAACACCAGCAGTTCTGCCACGTATGATCATAATAATTATCAGAGAAATATCTGTACAGATACCACAGTCTAGTATATACAGTCACGAAGCTCAATACGTAGCAAATATGCACCCATAGATAGTTGCTACCCACTAGGATCGCTACTATCGCCTCATCACAGAGAATGCGAAATAGTACCGGCACAGTCTATTGTTCCTAGTACCCTCAACAACTCAAGCTTCTTGACTGTATATACTAGACTGTGGAGATACTCAGTTTCAACTAAAACAAATGAGTGTCTTCTATTTAGCCTTGTAGCATTCCGTAGCCTTCATAGTTTTCTTTTTCTTCACGGTCAGTAGTTTAAAATATGTTGAGATAATTTCAATCGTGTAACATATTGTGTGCAAACATGCTTGTATAATATATTAATTTATTAACTTTGCCGAGAATAAATGAAATTTCCACTGGTGTAGAGTTTCGTGGACTAAGAAAGTGTACGTAGTTCTCAGAAATCTCATCTCTACTTGTCCACTCTTGATTAATGTTGATTCCAAAGTCTTCAAATATCGCTGTCACATAATAAATCGAAGTATTTTTATGTAAGGTAAATTTTAACTTAATTGTTCTTGAAAATTTAATGTGACTTTCTTAATATTAGTTAAAACTTCAACGCTCATAATGATCTGTCGTCACTGTTTCGGATTGCACTTGTCTGCTGTTTTTCTCGCTTTTCTAGGCATGGCCTTCACTGCCACAGAGAATATTACTTGCGGCCATGGTTTCACAGCATTTCAGTTGATGTTTTCTATACATCTTGTTTACACAACTTTTAACACTGTATCACTTCGGAATATGTATGATAAGAACTTTCTTGTGTTAAATATTATTAACGTACATTGTTAACATGTTTCGACTTATTTTGGGTCATCTTCGGAACTGGTCGTTGTTGGTCTTGGCACCTCTTGTTTCCTGTGAGGGTGCGTTCGCAGTGTACAGTCAAAGAGTGTGTGTGTTTTGAAGTTGAGTTGTGTGTTGAGAATATCGTTGGGGTGTGTTTTCGTGTGTCTGTATATTTCATATTGTTCTAGTGTGTTGAGTTTCTGGCTTTTAGGTTGGATGTGCAGTATTTCCATGTCTGTGTTGATGTCTCTGTAGGTGTGGTTGGCATTTGTGATGTGTTCTGCATATGTGGAGGTGTTTTGTAATTTTGTTATGGCTGTGATGTGTTCTTTGTAACGTGTTTGAAATGATCTGTCTGTCTGTCCTATGTAGAACAGAAGAATACAACACAAACACAAGAACACAAAAAGTACATCACACTAACATACGAAAACAAAAACACACATAAAATTGCAACCTCATTCAAGAAATTAAACTACAACATCGCATACAGAACAAATAACACTCTACAAAACATCTCAACACACAAATAAACAAATACAACCACCAGGCGTGTACAAACTCAAATGTAACACCTGCAACAACTTCTACATAGGACAGACAGGCAGATCATTTGAAACACGTTACAAAGAACACATCACAGCCATAACAAAATTACAAAACACCTCCGCATATGCAGAACACATCACAAATGCTAACCACACCTACAGGGACATCAACACAGACATGGAAATACTGCACATCCAACCAAAAAGCCAAAAACTAAACACACTAGAACAATATGAAATATACAGACACACGAAAACACACCCCAACGAAATTCTCAACACACAACTCAACTTCAAAACACATACACTCTTTGACTCTACACTACGAACGCACCCACACAGGAAACAAGAGTCGCCAAGACCAACAACGACCAGTTCCGAAGATGACAGAAAATAGGTCGAAACAAGTTAACAAGGTACGTTAATATTTAACACAAGAAAGTTCTTATCATGCATATTCCGAAGTGATGTTTTCTGTTTTATTTCTCGGGATTATTCTAGTTGTGTGGGACAGATAACATTCTAAGAACACATTTAAATAAAATGTCCTCTGGGAAACTTTCGCAGTAACGTTCCCAAGAAGAATTATTACCATTTGTAAGTTACTTCCTGAATTCGATATGATTACTTCATTATCGGTACGTAACAATGTATGCCTAGGGTATTTAAATTTTCATGGCTGTGTAATAAACCTGTAACTGCGTCTAATTCAGACGCGTAAACATTGAATAATGAGGGCGATAATAACAAGCAGCCAGCCTGTATCAGATGTGGCAGCAACTGCTGCTGTAATGGAATTATTCAAACCCGTATTTGATTAGCTAACGACTGATTGAATTAGTACTAACAGCCATGCACAATTCTCCTTACATTATTTTAATAAGGTTGGAATCGTACGTCCTGTGTTACTTGCAGGTTTGTGGCTGGCTAGTGTCCCCATTATGGAAATCGATGCCGCTATGCACACAGGAATTATTAGATTGATGATCATTGAATTCAATCGCTGACATGGCCGTCATTCCGCGTTTAATTTACTGGGGATATGAGACGGTACGGTTGGCGGCAATGAATTACACAGGATTCGTCTTGCACGCGGAATTATTTTCTATACACCGAGGGGAACGGGTTCGAGCTTTGATAGCTTGTAGACGACATTGTAGAGCGTAAGACAAGGAAGTTGTGCTTCACTGTATGGGCTGAAGTAGTTGAAACATCATCGAAAAAGAAAAATAAGCATTGGTAATGGAAATAAATAAATAAGTAAATAAATACATAAACAAGTAAATAAGTAAATAAATAAATAAGTAAGTAAATACATAAGTAAGTAAATAAATAAATAAATAAATACATAAGTAAATAAGTAAATAAATAAGTAAATAAATACATAAATAAGTAAATAAGTAAATAAATAAATAAGTAAATAAATACATACATAAGTAAATAAGTAAATAAATAAATAAGTAAATAAATACATAAGTAAGTAAATAAATAAATAAATAAGTAAATAAATACATACACAAGTAAATAAGTAAATAATAAGTAAATAAATACATAAATAAGTAAATAAGTAAATAAATAAATAAGTAAATAAATACATAAATAAGTAAATAAGTAAATAAATAAATAAGTAAATAAATACATGAGTAAGTAAATAAGTAAATAAATAAATAAATAAGTAAATAAATACATAAATAAGTAAATAAGTAAATAAATAAGTAAATAAATACATGAGTAAGTAAATAAGTAAATAAATAAATAAATAAATAAGTAAATAAATACATAAATAAGTAAATAAGTAAATAAATAAACAAGTAAATAAATACATGAGTAAGTAAATAAGTAAATAAATAAATAAATAAGTAAATAAATACATAAATAAGTAAATAAGTAAATAAATAAATAAGTAAATAAATACATGAGTAAGTAAATAAGTAAATAAATAAATAAATAAGTAAATAAATACATAAATAAGTAAATAAGTAAATAAATAAATAAGTAAATAAATACATAAGTAAATAAGTAAATAAATAAATAAGTAAATAAATACATACATAAGTAAATAAGCAAATAAATAAATAAGTAAATAAATACATGAGTAAGTAAATAAGTAAATAAATAAATAAATAAGTAAATAAATACATAAATAAGTAAATAAGTAAATAAATACATAAGTAAATAAGTAAATAAATAAATAAGTAAATAAATACATACATAAGTAAATAAGTAAATAAATAAATAAGTAAATAAATACATAAATAAGTAAATAAGTAAATAAATAAATAAATAAGTAAATAAATACATACATAAGTAAATAAATACATAAATAAGTAAATAAATAAATAAGTAAATAAATACATACATAAGTAAATAAGGAAATAAATAAATAAGTAAATAAATACATAAATAAGTAAATATGTAAATAAATAAATAAGTAAATAAATACATAAGTAAGTAAATAAATAAATAAGTAAATAAAAAAAATAATTAAGTAAATAAGTAAATAAATAAATAAGTAAATAAATACATAAATAAGTAAATAAATAAATAAGTAAATAAATACATAAATAAGTAAGTAAATAAATAAATAAGTAAATAAATACATAAGTAAGTAAATAAATAAATAAGTAAATAAAAAATAATTAAGTAAATAAGTAAATAAGTAAATAAATACATAAATAAGTAAGTAAATAAAAAAATACATAAGTAAGTAAATAAATAAATAAGTAAATAAAAAAATAATTAAGTAAATAAGTAAATAAATAAATAAGTAAATAAGTAAATAAATAAATAAAAATGTAAGTAAATAAGTAAATTAGTAAATAAATAAGTAAATAAATAAATAACTAAGTAAATAAATAAATAAGTAAATAAATAAATAAATAAATAAGAAAATAAATACATAAGTAAGTAAATAAATAAGTAAATAAAAATAATTAAGTAAATAAGTAAATAAATACATAAGTAAGTAAATAAGTAAGTAAATAAGTAAGTAAATAAATAAATAAGTAAATAAGTAAATAAATAAATAAAAATGTAAGTAAATAAGTAAATTAGTAAGTAAATAAGTAAATAAATAAATCAATAAGTAAATAAATAAATATATAAATAAATAATAAATAAATAAATAAGTAAATAAATACATAAATAAGTAAATAAGTAGATAAATAAATAAATAAGTAAATAAATAAATAATTAAATAAATAAGTAAATAAATAAATAAATAAGTAAATAAGTAAATAAATAAATACATAAATAAATAAGTAAATAAATAAATACATAAATAAATAAGTAAATAAATAAATAATAAATAAATAAGATATTTAAGTTGCTAACTTAATATAGTTCATTGACCGGCATGGCCTTGGCCTCCTGCAATATGAAATTCATGGTAAACATTTGACAGTAGCTGTAGAAATTATGATTAGTGAAACAGCAAAATTAAACAAATATTTGAGGTTATAACATTTTATTTTGAACTAGGCACTTTCATATAGTGAATAATCGACAAGATGAAAACTCTTGTGATATTGGAATAAGATTATTTCGAGAATATATTAATGAATAATTTATAACATACAGAAATAGATTGTATTATAAATTAAGACATTTTAATACTTAAGCCTAATTTGCTAGCATCCCATCACTGTATTGTTAAGAAAAAAAAAGAAAATAACATCTGAACATCAGGTACGACAAGATATTAAACAAATGCGCATCAGGTACGACAAGATTAGTTATTTCCACAATATTTTCAGTTGATAGGTGGCTGGTAAAGATGACTGCAACTGATTCTGTCATAATTACGTCTGTACTGGTGATGAAAGAGTTAGATTCACCCATGTGACTTGTGTACTAGTTCGGAATAGTTACCGTATTTTGCTGCACATGTCATGATATTAACTTCGCAAATATAACAGCTCACACATAAATGTAACAATTTATTAAGTAGTTTAACGGATTAGCAGGTACCGTGCCTGGACCTTGCTAATTAGGGAGTAACATGCCGGATTACTTGTAATCGTAATTCATCGGGCCGAAGTGACGTTCTTGAACACGTTCAAATCCTAATGGAACTGACAATAACCTCGGAAAGCCCAGGTAATACTGCGTGTCAACGCATTTTATGCTATGCGTGAATTATAGTGCGAGCACCTGCACGCAAACAAATCAAACCCATTGTCAGCCGGACTGATAGATCGCGATCTAACGAGATAGCAATGGACGCGACACCCAGCAGATCCAGTAGGAGCTGCGGAGCAGGGTTCCTTCGAGTACTTCAGTCTCATCACAGCTTATTGACTGTCACATTCTAGTACCGTCCTCTTTGAGTCTCAGATGATGGAAAGTGACTACAAGAAAAGACGTTGTTGTTTGCGATGACTCCAAAGAAAGGAAGAAAGGAAAATAGAAATCTAAAAAGAATCGTGTAATGTTTCACAGACAATAGTCTAGCTAGAAATATTTAATTTGTTGGATGCGTTTTAGATTCTTTCCATTGTAACGTTCCTCTGTTCGTAAAAACTGATTTACGCTATATGCCAGTGATGTCAAAGCAAGCGCATTTTTCTCACCTTGACGTCGTGCTCTCATCAAGCGCTAAGTATGGAAAGAGGAAGGGTTGTGTATATGAATAAGCAAACTGTTGGATTAAGAAAACAGTGGTGCACAAACTTCAAACGGAACGTGAAATTTAATGTCGTTATTTTTATATGGCTTCTTTCTGTTTAATATTATCTATATTGTCTGTAAAACAAAAGTACTAACATTGATTTCTTAATATTGCACTTGTGTTTTAAATCTTAATAACATAATATAGAGTTAAGAAGGAATATTCACTTAAATTCCATAGTAGTATAATATTATACTGTATTAAGTGGATGAAACACATCATTCATAAAGAAAGTGATATTCCAAAGAAAGGGATTGAGTATGACATGATAAGTTGGAATTTATATTGATGGTATCTTTAGCCTTACAAAAGTAATCAATGAACTAATCAAAACAATATTACAGTACAAAGCAAAGTTACCTAGGTACTGTATCTGTTTTAAGTGTAACTAATATTACATAACAAAACTCTTATCGCATTATGCTTTTAAGGAGATATTGGTTAGCAACTTCCTAACATCAGAATATTAAATTATTTTCTCGAAATCTGCTCAAGCTACAGAGCTGACATTTTTACAACACATGGGCACGTATCTTTTGCTTATGATGTAACAGTAGTTGCTTTGTTAATTCATTTCCTTATAAACAATTTCCATGCGAATATTTTCAAAATTTTCAATACACTATCTTCAGTAATACGTATATACGGTATATTAGATTTACGAAAACATTCTGTAAGGCTACTAAATAAGTAGGCCTATACCTGAAAATTTCACTTTTCTATACGAAAAGTTGAGAAAATATATTTATTTGAATAAAAAAATCAAACTTGTGAGAAATGAGCATTAAAATTAAAACTTACATTCTTATAATGCACTTATACTTCTCAGGCAAATCTAAAAATTACCATGGATACAGTTTTAATAAGTTCCTTCCCTTTATCTATTGAATCAGTGCTGGTCATCCCTGAATATAGCTCGACCAAGCGGCATATACCACCTCTTTCGTCTGTCTCTTTCCTTTCCGCTGTAAAGCGCTCAGGTTCTCCTGGGCTCTAAAGCGCGCGCTTGCTCCTGTGGGCATCAATTGACATGCCTGCTATATGCTATTCTGAGAAGGCTCTGTCATTATCACAGAAGTGACTGGGGCATTTGTTTACGAACTGATGGCCTGTATAACAATGATAATATTACACACTCTATTTTAAATGACTCCGATTATTCGAAACTTCCCAAATCCAGGGTTACCAATACCCGATAAAATTTCAAAGAAACTGCGTCGTTTTTCCTTTTCAGAAGGAAAAAATAGATACAATTAAAAAAATGCTCAAATATGTGCTTTTAAATATACAAGATATATTAAAATGTATTAAAAATGTTAATATACAGGGTGATTCACGAAAAGTTACCGCCACTCACGGAACTTACTTCCGAAGACATTCTGAGCAAAAATGTCATATAAACATGGATCCTATTCTCAATAGTTTCAGAGTTACACCAATTTGAAATTTTTATAAAATACATTTTTAATTTAATTTTAAGGGTAAAAGAATATTAAATTAGAGAACGAAATATTCAGAAGTGTCTTTCCTTTAATTTTCTAGTATTCTGAAGCTAAAAATGTTTTGTTAATTCCTTAGTTGCTTTCTACATATTTTGTTTTTTTAATTTTTTAACTAAAATTTACATCATTCTTACGCACTTATCACAATAATTGTTACAAACCACACGACTTCTAGCAACTTGATTCTGTATAGTCCAATTTTGCATTCTTATATACAGTCTTAGGGGAGAGTTGGGTAGTATCGGAGAGTGAGTTTCTTTCATCTACCACCAGATGATAGTACCTGAATGACATGGCTATGTTTCTGTGATATCGCATACAAAAACGTAACCATGCTATTCAGGTACTACTATCTGGTGGTAGATGAAAGGAACGTAGTGTCCGATATTACCCGATGTCCGATACTACCCAACTCTCCCCTAAATAGTTTATGAGAGTTGCGTATTTTGTAACAATTTTGTGATAAGTGCAAAAAAAAAATTAATTTTGTAGTTAAAATCGACAAAAAAAAATTGTACGAACCAACTATGGAAGTAACAACACATTTTTTAGCTTCAGAATACTAGACAATTAAAGAAATGATACTCCTGAATAGTTCATTCTTTATCTGCAAAATTCTTCTACCCTTAAAACTAAAGAGAAATGTAGTTTACTAACAACTTCAAATTAATGTAACTCTGAAAATATTGAGATTACGACAAATGTATATATGACACTTTTTGCTCAGAGTAAGTGGCGGTAACTAATAATGAAACACCCTGTATATGCAAAATATGCAATATCTACATGACTTGTCCACACCTCTGGAGTAATGGTCAGCGCGTCTGGCCGCGAAACCAGCTGGCCCGGGTTCCAATCCCGGTCGGGGCAAGTTATCTGGTTGAGGTTTTTTCCAGGGTTTTCCCTCAATCCAGTACGAGCAAATACTGGGTAACTTTCGGTGCTGGACCCCTGACTCATTTCACCGGCATTATCACCTTCATTTCATTCAGACGCTAAATAACCTAGATGTTGATACAGCGTCGTAAAATAACCCTATATATACACATATATATCTACATGACTTCATTTCTGTCTACATGATCGACTAAGATACACACAATTTTTAGATATGTTATAAGTCCATTAAAAAAATATGCAATTGCATGAAATTTCTCAGTGTAGTAATGACAGAAGAGTTTAGAGGGAGATGAAATTGAAGATTGTGATCCCAAAACACGTTCAGTCCATTTTTATGAAAGACTGGGCTAGCTTTTGTACCCACCGGTCTACTAACTGAACGAGTTTTCAATTGACATGCACAATAACACAAACTTTTAGATAAGGATTGGCGTTATTTTGGTAGAAAACAAGCTTAAAACAAAGTGATAGAGGTCTAAAAAGAAAACGTAATTGTGTAGGCCTACTTATAAATAAAAGAAAAATGTTCAAATGGACTGAACGAGTTTTGGAATCACATGCTCCCATTAATTTCCTGTCAAAAACAGCAAGATATTCGATGGATCTACTAAATGAAAAATAAATGCAGATCCTACAGGAAGAACTAACAATTTAATGTCTTTTAGCCTATGCAGTAAGTTATACTGTAAGTAATTATGGAAGTAGGGCAAGAGATCCTCGGTTAGCGCGTCTGGCCGTGAAACCAGATGGCCCGGGGTCGATTCCCGGTCTGGGCAAGTTACCTGGTTGAGGTTTATCCGGGGTTTTCCCCTCAACCCAATAGGAGCAAATTCTGGGTAACTTTCGGTGCTGAACCCCGGACTCATTTCACCGGAATTATCACCTTCGTCTCATTCAGACGCTAAATGATCTAAGATGTTGATAAAGCGTCGTAAAATAACCTACTAAAGTAAAAAAAAATAAGTAAAAAAAGAAATCCTACCTAAGAGCAGACAAAAAATTCCACGCCATATTTCCAATTACTATCCAAGGGAAAGCTGACATCAGTAAGATCTATTAATAACAGACGATAGATTGAGATCATAACAGACCTGCATTGACTGTATAAATCATAAAATGCTGCTGGATAAATTAGATTATTGTGGAATTAAAGGCGTTGCACACCAATGGTTTCACTCATATCTCATAGATAGGAAACAGAAAGTTGAAATCAATACAACTATGAAATCTGCATCGACATGGGGAACTATTAATAATGGAGTTCCTCAAGGATAAATATTAGGTCCCCTACTTTGTCTAGTGTTTATAAATGATCTTGGCCCCCTAATAAAAGATGTAGGTCATCCCATATTATTCGCAGATGACACAAGTATAATTAGTAATTACAGCCAATAACTCCAATACATTCCAATCTTCAACAGAGGAAATTCTCTTCAAAATATGTGACTGGTTCTCAGTCAATAAATTGGTATTAAATTGTGACAAAACTAACATAATTCAATTTAAATCCTGTCCAAATTCAACGTCGCAAATTTCTAGCGCAATAATTAACAATAGATCCCTATTAGAAACAACAACAACCAAATTTCTTGGCTTAAAAATCGATAATGTGTTAAATTTGGAAAAATCATATTAAAGAAATTACCCCCAAACTAAATTCAGCATGTTTTGCTATCAGATCTATGCAAAAGATAGTAAATATCAATACCTTAAAAGAAATATACTTTGCATACTGCCACTCGGTAATGAGTTTTGGAATAATATTCTGGGGAAATTCCACAGATAGTAACAGTATATTCCTACTACAAAAAAAAGAGTAATTAGAATAATAGTAGGTGCCCAACCTAGGGTATCGTGTAGGACTATTTTAAAAAAACTACAAATAATGCCCATGGCTTGTCGGTATATCTTTTCATTAATAATCTTCCTCGTATGTAATCGTGAAAAATTTGTAACTAATTCAACAGTACATAGCATAAATACACGTCAAAAAATGACTTTCATATTCCATCGGCAAGTCTATCGTGCTATCAAAAAGGAGTGCGTTATATGGCAGTAAAATTTTTAATAGCCTCCCTATGGATATAAAAAATGAAACTCAAAACATAAGATTATTTAGGGCCAAATTAAAGAAGTACCTAATTTCTCACGCCTTCTATTCTGTAGGTGAATTCATGACATTCAATAACACTTCATGAAATTGATACTAAAACTTTGTGTTGTACTAGTAGACTATATTGTATACATTTCATCTAGACTGTGACTATAAATTAAGACTTTATAATAGTATTAAGTTTTTTGACTTGTTCCATATTATAGCTGTAAAGCAATGTATGAATACCATGGAATGTTAATAAATACAATACAATACAATACATTAGTCTACTCGTCATAATGATGATGTCGGCAATTGAGGAGATGATCAGTAAATTATATTTCAACAGCTTAAGTGTACTTCAATACTATATGAATGTCTGTCCTCGATTATTGAACGGGATTTGATCTCGTAAAAATCTTTTCCCAGCAACCCAGCTTATTGGAGTGAGTGCTTTACATTATAATCAATATCTGCAGCCTTCAAACATGGGAGATGCCCGGAGGCGAGCCCCACTCTTTCTCCACGATTGCGAGCCCAACCTCCAGAACTACATTCTGCTGCAAATGAGATAGAGGTGGCAATATGCAATTAATGATTATGAAATATCGGCAGGAAAGCTCCAACAAGGACGTTTCATTGCTCTGGTTAATTTCTGGGAATGGCTTACAGAACGAAATCATAGCTACACGACAGGAAATGAAATTATAATGGCAAATCCGCCCGCCACCATATTGCTTTTATTTCTAACAAGTTGATGAAACAGAACTTTACAGCAGAAATAGCTGACCGCAACGTGAACAAGTCCGCGAACGTGATGGGGGGGGGGGAGGGGTGGCTGCTTACATGGGAACGGAGTGCGCTCAAGGATGGGAGCAGTTTTTGTAGCAATGAGAAGATTTTAAATTAAACGAGTCCCTGGTCCTACGAAAAGAATACCAGTAGTGACTGGTCACTAGAAGTGCGGACAGTTTACAGACGATGGATGTCCAGTAGCTTTGTCACTAATTAGAAATATAGTGAGCAACTGTTCATGCAGGGCGGAAGACGGCAATGTCAAGTAAATACGCAGACAATAATTACTAAGCCTTTTATTAATTAATTCATTAATTTATCTATCTATTTATTTATTTAATTATTTATTTATTTAGTTATTTATTTATTTAGTTATTTAATTGTTTATTCAATTAATTTAATAATTAATTCATTAATTTATCTATTTATGTATTTAATTATTTATTTATTTAGTTATTTAATTGTTTATTCAATTAATTTAATAATTAATTCATTAATTTATCTATTTATTTATTTAATTATTTATTTATTTAGTTATTTAATTGTTTATTCAATTAATTTAATAATTAATTCATTAATTTATCTATTTATTTATTTAATTATTTATTTATTTAGTTATTTAATTGTTTATTTAATTATTTTATTAATTCATTCATTAATTTATCTATTTATTTATTTAATTATTTATTTATTTATTTATTTAGTTATTTATTTATTTAATTGTTTATTCAATTATTTACTTATTTATTTACTTATTTATTTATTTACTTATTTATTTATTTAGTTATTTACTTATTTATTTATTTGCTTATTTAATTATTTATTTCGTTATTTACTTATTTATTTATTTGCTTATTTAATTATTTATTTCGTTATTTACTTATTTATTTACTTATTTATTTATTTACTTATTTATTTATTTAGTTATTTATTTATTTAGTTATTTACTTATTTACTTATTTACTTATTTATTTATTTACTTATTTACTTATTTATTTATTTACTTATCTACTTATTGATTTATTTATTTAATTATTTATTTATTTATACTTACTTAGTTACTTATTTATTTATTTATTTACTTATTTATTTAGTTATTTATTTAGTTATTTACTTATTTATTTAGTTGTTTGTTTATTTATTTATTTAGTTGTTTATTTATTTATTTACTTACTTATTTACTCATTTATTTACTTATTTATTTCTTTATTATTTACTTATTTATTTATTTAGATATTTACTTATTTATTTATTTACGTATTTATTTATTTATTTACTTATTTATTTATTTACTTACTTATGTATTTATTTATTTACTTATTCATTTCTTTATTTATTTACTTATTTATTTAGTTATTTACTTAGTTATTT
Organism: Periplaneta americana; assembly: GCF_040183065.1. NCBI lineage: Eukaryota > Metazoa > Arthropoda > Insecta > Blattodea > Blattidae > Periplaneta > Periplaneta americana. The sequence goes on from NC_091128.1 coordinate 177,443,585, forward strand.
ATTTACTTATTTATTTAATTATTTATTTATTTACTTATATATTTATGTCTTTATTTATTTACTTATTTATTTAGTTATTTATTCAGTTATTTATTTACTTGTTTATTTATTTATTTATTTATTTCCTGGACAACAGCCATTGGCCAATAAAAGTCCAATATAGTGATACAATTAATATAATAAATTGAAGAACAATGATACAAATTAACTATGTAATAGTGACAATAACAACAAAATGAAGAACCTGGATTACAATGATTGATTTACAATGATCAATACTATTAAATTTTATGGAAAGAAGTTAAATCTTACAGAAAGTATTACCAGTTTGTGTAGAAAAACTATGAAAATAATATAAAAGCAAAGGACATTGCCATGTTCTAATACTTCTATACGTCGAATGGATAGAAATCGCCTACATGCAAGTTAGCATTCTTTATAGATCTGGAGACCGGAGGGAAAGATTTAGAATATTTAATATAGAAGAGTTTGTGATGTCCCATATCCTTCATAGGAATACGAAAGCTAACACTGTTTAAGAAAGATTGACAATGTCACCTTTAAGGACCTTACATAAGAGTAAGTAATCGAGATCATGACGTCTGCCATACAGGCTTCGATATTTAAAGTGCGCATTTTTTATCACAGTCATACCCGGAGTTATTGGGCAGAAATCTGTAACAATATAATGATATAAATTTCCTTTGAATATTTTCCACTTTTGCCGAATCAGAAGTAGTAATAGAGTTCCAAACTACAGATGCATATTCGAGTTTCGATCTCACTAATGTATAGTATAGTATTAAAAGGGAGTCAGGTGTTGAAAAAGAATAAGTAATTGACCGAATTATTCCTAACATTCTTATTGCATGGTTATAAATATAATCATCAATGTGGTTGTGAAAATATAATTTATTGTCAATTAATACACCGATGTCTCTAAAACAATCTTTTAGATGATAGTTATATTTTAGTATGAGGTTCTCCTCGAAAATGATATTACGTAAGTTTTGGATTCATCAATCATCACCCCGTTATCAACTAACCAATTGGTAATTGAATTAATGTCAGCCCAAAGAAATTGACAGTCAGCATTACTTTTGATTTTTCGAAACATTTTAAGATCGTCAGCGAATAATAAATGTCAGCCCAAAGAAATTGACAGTCAGCATTACTTTTGATTTTTCGAAACATTTTAAGATCGTCAGCGAATAATAAATGTCAGCCCAAAGAAATTGACAGTCAGCATTACTTTTGATTTTTCGAAACATTTTAAGATCGTCAGCGAATAATAGTCAGAACGTACAATTCGTTTGTAAATGTCATCAATGAAGATTAAAAATAGAAGAGGCCCCAAAGTTGAGCCTTGGGGTGCACTACAAATAATATTAAACTGATCAGAAAGAATATTCGATAATCGTACATATGATTACCTATAATAATATAAATAATTTTCAAACCAGTTTACGTAGCTACATTACCTAATTTAGACAATATAATAATAATAACAATATCTCAATATCTGAACACAGATATGTGCATGACTATAAACTGTCATGACCTAGTATTCAACCGTGGGAGTTTACATTGCAAACTGATATAAAAGCATGAAACAAAATGAACCACACATCACGATGTAGGACACAATAACGCCATGATTTAATACAGATATCACAGCTGATAGAAATATAATAATAAACAAGGAAGCTGAAAAACTCATGAAATATCTTATATGGATATCAAAATAAAAATAGAACGCGTGTGGGACGTACAGACTACAATCACGCCAGTTATCTTTGGTGTTCTAGGAAATGTCAGTAAAATGTCAGCTGCTATCTTTCTACCATTCATGCAACGCGGTTTTAGGCACTGTCCAGATTATACAGAAAATGCTAGTATTGCGTCAGAACCTTCGTGTTTGTAATCCAAAGAATGTGACTCTATATTGGTTAGAGAATATTTCTAGAGCAGTGATGTCAAAGCAAACGCATTTTTCTCACCTTGGCGTCGTGCGCGGGCAGCAAGCGCCAAGTATGGAAAGAGGAAGGGTTGTGTATATGAATAAGCAACCTGTTGGATTAAGAAAACAGTGGTGCACAAACTTCAAATGGAACGTGAAATTTTATGTCGTTATTTTTATATGACTTCTTTCTGTTTAATATTATCGATATTGTCTGTAAAACAAAAGTACTAACACTGATTTCTTAATATTGCACTTGTGTTTTAAATCTTAATAACATAATCGAGAGTTAAGAAGGAATATTCACTTAAATTCCATAGTAGTATAATATTATACTGTATTAAGTGGATGAAACACATCATTCATAAAGAAAGTGATAGTCCAAAGAAAGAGATTCAGTATGACATGATAAGTTGGAATTTAATTGATGGTATCTTTAACCTTACAAAAGTAATCAATAAACTAATCAAAACAATATTACAGTACAAAGTAAAGTTACCTAGGTACTGTATATGTTTTAAGTGTAGCTAATATTAGATGACAAAACTCTTATCGCATTATGCTTTTAAGGTGATATTTGTGAGCAACTTCCTATCATCAGAATATTAAATTATTTTCTCGAAATCTGCTGAAGCTATAGAGCTGACATTTTTACAACACATGGGCACGTATCTTTTGCTTATGATGTAACAGTAGTTGCTTTGTTAATTCATTTCCTTACAAACAATTTCCATGCGAATATTTTCAAAATTTTCAATACACTGTCTTCAATAATACGTATATACGGTATATTAGATTTACGAAAACATTCTGTAAGGCTACTAAATAAATAGGCCTATACCTGAAAATTTCACTTTTCTATAAAAAAAGTTGAGAAAATATTTCTTTAGAATAAAAAAATCAAACTTGTGAAAAATGAGCATTAAAATTAAAACTTACATTCTTATAATGCACTTATACTTCTCAGACAAATCTAAAAATTACCATGGATACAGTTTTAATAAGTTCTCTTCCCTTTATCTATTGAATCAGTGCTGGCCATCCCTGAATATAGCTCGACCAAGCGGCGTATACCACCTCTTTCGTCTGTCTCCTTTCCGCTGTAAAGCGCTCAGGCTCTCCTGGGCTCTAAAGCGCGCGCTTGCTCCTGTGGGCATCAATTGACATGACTGCTGTAGGCCGTGATATTGCGTGATGGCCGTACTAGCAAATGTAATTATTAAATAGCTTAATTTATAATGTAATCTGTTTCTGTATGTTATAAATTATTTATCAATATATTCGCGAAATACTCTTATTGAAATATGACAAGAGTTCTCATCTTGTCGATAATTCACTAAATGAAAGTACGTTAGTTCAAAATAAAATGTTATAACCTCAAATATTTGTTTAGTTTTGCTGTTTCACTAATCATAATTTCTACAGCTATTGTCAAATGTTTACCATGAATTTCATATTGCAGGAGGCCATGACAATGCCTGTCAATGAAATATATTAAGTTAGCAACTTAAATATCTTATTTAATAGCAATATAATTACGTTATATTCTTTTTATTATTTATTTAGTTATTATTATTTAAGAAATAGTCTTATACAAATATCACAAGAGTTCTCCTGTCTTCAAATAAATCACAGGTACGTAAAGATGGCATCTCTAGTGATATTAACCAACCTGTGATAATATTGCAGTGACCGAAGGCTTTCATTGGCTGAAATTGATTATTACCGAAGTACATGAGCGAAATAATATTCTTAATTCGTCAGATAATACAGAAAAAATGGGAGTATAAGGGTACAGTGCATCAGTTATTCATAGATTTCAAAAAGGCATATGACTCGGTTAAGAGAGAAGTTTTATAAGATATTCTTATTGAATTTGGTATTCCCAAGAAACTAGTTCGATTAATTAAAATGTGTCTCAGTGAAACTTACAGCAGAGTTCATATAAGTCAGTTTCTGTCAGATGTGTTTCCAATTCACTGTGGGCTAAAGCAAGGAGATGCACTATCACCTTTACTTTTTAACTTTGCTCTAGAATATGCCATTAGGAAAGTCCAGGATAACAGATAGGGTTTGGAATTAAACGGGTTACATCAGCTGCTTGTCTATGCGGATGACGTGGATATGTTAGGAGAGAATCCACAAACGATTAGGGAAAACGCGGGAATTTTACTGGAAGCAAGTAAAGAGATAGGTTTGGAAGTAAATCCCGAAAAGACAAAGTATATGATTATGTCTCGTGACGAGAATATTATACGAAATGGAAATATAAAAAATGTAAATTTATCTTTTGAGGAGGTGGAGAAGTTCAAATATCTTGGAGCAACAGTAACAAATATAAATGATACTCGGGAGGAAATTAAACGCAGAATAAATATGGGAAATGCCTGTTATTATTCTTTTGAGAAGCTTTTGTCTTCCAGTCTGTTGTCAAAAACTCTCAAAGTTAGAATTTATAAAAAAGTTATATTACCGGTTGTTCTGTATGATTGTGAAACTTGGACTCTCACTCTGAGAGAGGAACATAGGTTAAGGGTGTTTGAGAATAAGGTGCTTAGGAAAATATTTGGGGCTAAGAGGGATGAAGTTACAGGAGAATGAAGAAAGTTAAACAACACAGAACTGTACGTCTTCTATTCTTCACCTGACATAATTAGGAACATTAAATCCAGACGTTTGAGATGGGCAGGGCATGTAGCACGTATGGGCGAATCCAGAAATGCGTATAGAGTGTTAGTTGGGAGGCCGGAGTGAAAAAGACCTTCAGGGAGGCCGAGACGTAGATGGGAAGATAATATTAAAATGGATTTGAGGGAGGTGGAATATGATGATAGAGAATGGATTAATCTTGCTCAGGATAGGGACCAATGGCGGGCTTATGTGAGGGCGGCAATGAACCTCCGGGTTCCTTAAAAGCCAGTAAGTAATTCATCAAATCAAAGAACGTTAATTATTGCACCTCTCGCAAAGACTTATAATGAAAACAGGAGTAGTTTGCAAGAGGTTAGAAGAATGTGCTGTACTGAAACGGGTCCAAGAGGGGGACAGAGAGTTGGTGATAGATCGATACAAATAATACTTCTAACGCAGCTGAAAGACGCAAGTAAGTCATCTAACGAGGTACATATGTTAGATCGGACGCAATGCGATCAGCTAGCGAAGAGAGAAATGCCGCGCTTTGATTGGCTGTAATAAACACCACAGAGTCGACGTCGTCACGTGATGAAAAATGAAGTCCCAACTCAATCATATTGCGTTCGTATCAAATTAGATATTGCAGCAGGAGGGGTCACGTGACGCGTTGCTTGGATCCGCTTCAAAGAGGAGCCGCGGCCCGGCTAGACGTGAGCTCGTATCTCGTCACCCCGAAATCCCAAGCAAGCAGGGCTGTCCAGAAAATTATTCCCATTCATAATGATGATTTAAATGCCGTGAACGGCGGTGTACGACCTCAAAGACACTGTTTAAGTCGTAAAGATATTTATAGAGTTAGAGTAAAGCGAACGCAAAATGTAGGGGAGAAGTGGGTACAGTGAGACAGGGAGAAAAGTGTGACATTTTTTATTAGATGGTAAATTTTGATGTTGAAATGTTTGTAACAGTGGAGTTGTATGTTGCATGAGTAAAGTAACAGTATTTTCATACTCGATTTGATTCTAGTTATAAAGGTGAGTGATGAAAAAATAATTCGTAATTTTTCACTCTAGAAGAAAAATTTTGGCTCGTGTTTAATGAAGATTATATTGGATATACAAATTAAATAGAAATATGAATGTTTTGTTACGTAATACTATTACATTTTGCGTTATGTTTGGCAAAGGTTCGTCTTCCTTGTTTTGATTTTGAAGTGATGGCGTCATTTTTAAACGAACTATGCGTAAAGGGAACAGTGAGAAATGCCGTTGAAGGGTACACTGAGACGTCTCTCTGTTCCCATGTACCAATGTTTGTAAAAACAAACTGTAATTATATTACATTTACCAGTAACTAACATTAAAAATGAACATACTAGTAACCAATTTAGGAACAATAGCTTAAAATAATGGATACATTAAATTTTAATGGTTTCTTAAATAAAAAATTATTCACAAAATTTAAGAAAATATTAAAAAATAATAAAGAATTAAATTAAATTCTTATAATTATAAGCTTTGTTGTAACCAAAAATTCATTTTATTTTTTCGCAAAAGTTTGAAATGTCATTGAAAATTCACTTTTCCAAATGTTCCAGATGTTTCAATGGTTTCGAAGTCAGACATCAAAAGATTCTAAATAAGTCTATAGAACATGGCAAGATAAAGAGACAGCAAGCTTTCCTTTCTTTTGAAATAAATGTAAATCATTTCAATGTCCGTTAATAGACACTGTGGTGTCTCACTGTACCCTCCTGAATGGGAACAGTGAGACATTTGCATTTTTTTTTGACAAACACGCATTGTATATTATGTCCTTTATGCATTAACATTTCTGTTTATGTATTATTGTACTCCATATTTTAATGTATATTTCTATTGCACTTGATTTTAAAAATACTTGAAATTTCACTTGCATACATATGTCTTAATATTTTGTGTCTCACTGTACCCACTACTCCCCTACAGGGTGATCCGTTTTGGTATGGATAAAATGAAAGCACTGTTAAACATTTACTACTGAACTTTATTTGTTGAAATTTTGTGTATACCGCATTGAAAGATGGGAGATTTATCAGAGCTCAACATGACCCCCATTGCGCACCCTGCACAACTCATAATGGTGATGCAATTCAGCCCATGTCCGTTGTAACTTCAGAGAGGTGATTTGTTCGATAGCTTTAGTAATTTTTACCCTTAGTTCATCAATGTTCCTGAGTTTCTAGACAGTGTCTTTAAGCAAACCCCACAGGAAAAAATCAGGAGGGGTTATGCCTGGGGAGTTTGGAGGTCAAGCAATTGGTCCATCACGACCACACCACGTACGATTTAAAATGACGAACCTTCAATGCTCAGTGAGGGATTGCACATCTTGCTGGAATGCAATGTTCATTTTGTCTTCCTAGAGTTGTAGCAACAGAAAAAAACTGTAACATATCCTAGTAAGATCCGTAGGGTATTGTCTTTTCTGTAAATAAAAGTGGTCCATACACTTTAATTCCTTTTCCTCTTTCTGATTAGTTTGAGCATCATTCTTTCTTCATCCACTCTTTTTAACACAGCTTCGTTTCTTATTCTGTCTGTCCACTTCACACGCTCCATTGATCTTCATATCCAATTTCAAATGAAATAAATAATGGATAAATAAATAAGTAAATAATGAATACTTAACTAAATAAATAAAAAATAAGTAAATAACATAAATAAATAAATAAAATAAGTAAATAATAGACAAGCAAAATAAATAAATGACTAATGAATGAGTAAGTAAATAATTTTTCGTTTTGCTGCAAGGGTATTTTACAATTTCATTTGTTCGTATAAAATTTGAGAAAGTATTAGGAGAAAATCCACAAACGATTAGGGAAAAACACGAAGATTTTACTTGAAGCAAGTAAAGAGACACGTTTGGAAGTAAATCCCGAAAAGACAAAGTATATGATTATGTCTCGTGACCAGAATATTGTACGAAATGGAAATATAAAAATTTGAGATTTATCCTTCGAAGAGGTGGAAAAATTCAAATATCTTGGAGCAACAGTAACAAATATAAATGACACTCCAGAGGAAATTAAACACACAATAAATATGGGAAATGCCTATTATTATTCGGTTGAGAAGTTTTTCTCATCTAGTCTGCTGTCAAAAAATCTGAAAGTTAGAATTTATAAAACAGTTATATTACCGGTTGTTCTGTATGGTTGTGAAACTTGGACTCTCACTTTGAGAGAGGAACAGAGATTAAGGGTGTTTGAGAATAAGGTTCTTAGGAAAATATTTGGGGCTAAGAGGGATGAAGTTACAGGAGAATGAAGAAAGTTACACAACGCAGAACTGCACGCATTGTATTCTTCACCTGACATAATTAGGAAATTAAATCCAGACGTTTGAGATGGGCAGGTCACGTAGCATGTATGGGCGAATCTAGAAAAGCATATAGAGTGTTAGTTGGGAGGCCGGAGGGAATAAGACCTCTGGGGAGGCCGAGGCGTAGATGGGAAGATAATATTAAAATGGATTTGAGGGAGGTGGGATATGATGATAGAGACTGGATTAATCTTGCTCAGGATAGGGAGCAATGCCGGGCTTATGTGAGGGCGGCAATGAACCTACGGGTTCCTTAAAAGCAAGTAAGTAAGTATGTATGTATGTATTGGAAGTGTGGGATCTCTCAAGTTGTGCGTGTCGCGGAGTTAGCCCCTTCGCAATGAAGACGGTGCTCAGTCCGTCGTCAAATTAGAGATCGTCCCGCTGTTTGTGGAGCTGCCAGCCACATTTCTCAGCTCAAATGCGCTCCACGACGCGGGGCATTATTCCTCGACTTCGTCCCCAATTATGCGGCCCTATTTCTGTATAAATCCTTCACACTTAATGGCCGTGCCAATTATGCATCAGTGCACATCGCCCGCCAGGACTGATGCAAGTGTTCACTCGTGATGACTACATAAGTCTAAACAGAGAATTGAAGGAACAAAGAACGGAGGAAAGAAGTGAGAGAGCATGAAAGAGGTGAAGAAATAATGTCAACAAGAAAAGGATGATAGAAAGAAACGGAAGTTATAAAAAAACTGATAAAAATTATGGAAATAAATAGGCTGCAGGGTAATGGAGTAAAACGGTGTAATGAAAACAAAAAAAGGATGTAGAAGATAGGAAGTCATGGTGATAACACTCTCCGTACAAATGCAGCTCTGTTGCCATATTTTCCAATTAACTTATAATTAGAGAGAATCATGCATTTATTCTACCGTAGTAAACTATTTTCTCATGTAAGTGCAATCCATTTGCTACAGATCACAAAGTAGGGATAGAATTTAAAAAGTAATAATATATTACATAAATTGGATACAGATACGTAAATGACATACTAATACTGTACAAAAGAAACAAAAAAACAGATCCAAAACCTACATCAACACATAAACAAAATACACCCAAAGCTACACTACACATTAGAAATTGAAAACAACAAATCCATAAATTTTCTAGACATCACAATAACAAAAGTAGACAACAAACACTCATTCAAAGTATACAGAAAACCCACAAAAACAAAAACAAAACAAAAAACGACAACAACAACACACATACACAACACATCTAACCACCCCACACAACACAAAAAAGCTGCATTCCGAACAATGGTACACAGACTACTCAACATACCAATGAACCAACAGGATTACAACGTAGAACTAAACACAATGAAATACATAGCACAAGAAAACGGATACAACCCCAACATAATAGACAACATAATACGTAAGACAAAACATAATCACAAAAAACATAAGAATACAACACAAACACAAGAACACAAAAAATACATCACACTAGCATACGAAAACAAAAACACACACAAAATTGCAACCTCATTCAAGAAATTATATTACAACATCTCATAAAGAACAAATAACACTCTACAAAAACACCTCAACACACAAACAAACAAACAAACAAACAAATACAACCACACAGGAGTATACAAACTCAAATGTAACACTTGCAACAACTTCTACATAGGACAGACAGGCAGATTGTTTCAAGCACGTTACAAAGAACACATCACAGCCATAACAAAACTACAAAACACCTCCACATATGCAGAACACATCACAAATGCTAACCACACCTACAGAGACATCAACATAGACATGGAAATACTACACATCCAACCAAAAAGCCAGAAACTAAACACACTAGAACTATATGAAATATACAGACACACGAAAACACACCCCAATGAAATTCTCAACGCAACTCAATTTCAGAACACACACACTCTTTGACTCCACTTTACACCACACGAACACATCCTCACAGGAAACAAAACAAGAAGCATCAAGACCAGGAACGACCAGTTCTGAAGATGACCCATAAATAGGTCGAAACATGTAAACAAGGTACAATAGAATTTAGCACAAGAAACCATATCATACATATTCGGAAGTGATACAGTGTTAAAAGTTGTGTAATCAAGATCTATATAAATTAGATTCTAGAACAAAATTTGGTTATATGAGCGCCAGTTTAATAAAAAATATTCAATATTACGAAATTATTTTCTGTCTCCTGTCAGTTTTCCATATTATTTAATGTTAAAACATTTTAATTTAAGGAATTTTGCTTCTTACGAAAAAAAGAATCAGTGTAACGAATTCCAAATTTCTCTCACTTGGTGAATAAATCTACGTTCTTAACGGAAAATGCTTTAAATGTAGAATAAAATGTCTTAGCAAGTAGGTATATATTTTATGTTATAATAATATTGCAATTTCGTGGTGGCCATGTTGTCATTAGGCCTAAATATCACCTAATGTAGTACGTTTACTAGATGTCTCTGAATGTTGTTAGTATTTTCATGCAGTTGTTCCCTTGTTCTCCCAATTTAGCTTCCTTCTACCTATCACAACTCACTAATCTCACAATATGGCTTCCCAAGCAACATGGCATCTCTTGTCCTACAAAATGCTTAATAAAACTTGACTTCAGTATTCTCCTTTGCCTTCCTTATACATTTTCCTTTCAAATGCAATGCAAGTTCGGTTTTTTATTTTGTCATAGGATATTTTCCAGACCTACGTGCATTCCATTAGTTGAATTTGTTTTTGCTAACTTAGTTCTGAAACGTCCTGTATAGTAGTCCCGTCTAGAAGTGCAGGTGGTTATAACATTTGATTTTTGAGCGGGAAGCTTACAGAGTAGCCTATAGTACTTTACTGTACTCACAAGAGACTAAATTTAGGCTACAACTAAACCTTCAAAGACGGAATTCGTACCTCGTCATCTGACTGTGCTATGTGATACAAATGCAGCGAGGTGACGTGGATAGAATAAAGGGGTTGTGAAGAAGTTGTGAATGGCGTCCGACCTCAAGAGCAAAGCTGTGGGTGGCAGTCGGTGCGTGGAACACGGACGGTCTAATATACACACGTCATGTCAGTCCCGCAGTTTGACAGTTCGAGATAGCAATTACTTCGCCGCCACCGTGCGAACGCCTCCATCGACGTTTGCTGTCACTTGGCGATCTATGCACTCCACACGGCGATGATGAATGTCTGGAAGGGCCGGCCTACTACGGGCAGAAGCGAGAGAAAGAAAGAAAGTCACGGGCTTCTGTATTTCCAGACGACAGTCGAGTAAAATGTCTGAGTTATTTATTTAACACCACGCAGGTAGAGGGCGCAATTATTTTGTACTCGGTATTCGTGAAGCAATTTGTGTCACTTACAGCTCTTGGGAAATTTGTGTAGTTGTAGTGCGCCGTAAGTTAACTTGTCTATGCGGAAAAATCTAGAGTTAAACACACAAAATTACTCAAAATGTACAAAGAAATTAAAATACGTATTTACACAACTACAGGCTGATGAAACTTTATATTACGTGTGATTCATTAGTAAGAACCACGAGTGATGTGAAGTTAATTTGGCTTCTAGCTGCATACATGATTGTTTGCACCCCTTCAAATAAAGCCTGAATCAAAGTAATAATTAAAATATTACGATTAGCACAAGACAGTTGAATGGCTTCTCTTCTGTTTCCTTAACTACGGATCGTCGAATATTTTCTTTTTTCGTTTCTATAAATAAGAATCGTCGAATGCTTTCTGTTCCGTTTCTATAACAACGGATCGTCGAATGTTTTCTCTTTTGTTCCTATAGCTACGGATCGCAGAATGTTTTCTTTTTTCTTCCTATAGCTACGGATCGCAGAATGTTTTCTTTTTTCTTCCTATAGCTACGGATCGCAGAATGTTTTCTTTTTTCTTCCTATAGCTACGGATCGCAGAATGTTTTCTTTTTTGTTCCTATGGCTACGGATCGCAGAATGTTTTCTACTCTGATTCTATAACTACAGATCATTTAATGTTTTCTTTTTTTTTCTTTCTATAAATACGAATCGTCGAATGTTTTCTGTTCCGTTTCTATAACTACGGATCGTAGAATGTTTTCTTTTCTTGTTTCTATAGCTACGGATCGTAGAATGTTTTCTTTTTGTTTCTATAACTACGGATCATTTAATATTTTCTTTTTTTTTCTTTCTATAAATACGAATCGTCGAATGCTTTGTGTTCCGTTTCTATGACTATGGATCGCAGAATGTTTTCTTTTTTGTTTCTATAACTACGAATCGTAGAATGTTTTCCTTTTGTTTCTATAACTACGGATCGTAGAATGTTTTCCTTTTGTTTCTATAACTGCGGATCATTTAATGTTTTCTTTTTTTTTCTTTCTATAAATACGAATCGTCGAATGCTTTGTGTTCAATTTCTATAACTACGGATCGTAGAATGTTTTCTTTTTGTTTCTATAACTACGGATCATTTAATGTTTTCTTTTTTTTTTTCTTTCTATAAATACGAATCGTCGAATGCTTTGTGTTCCATTTCTATAACTACGGATCGTAGAATGTTTTCTTTTTTTGTTTCTATAACTACGGATCGTAGAATGTTTTCTACTCTGATTCTATAACTACAGATCATTTAATGTTTTCTTTGTTTTCTTTCTATAAATACGAATCGTCGAATGTTTTCTGTTCCGTTTCTATAACTACGGATCGTAGAATGTTTTCTTTTCTTGTTTCTATAGCTACGGATCGTAGAATGTTTTCTTTTCTTGTTTCTATAGCTACGGATCGTAGAATGTTTTCTTTTTGTTTCTATAACTACGGATCGTAGAATGTTTTCTTTTCTTGTTTCTATAGCTACGGATCGTAGAATGTTTTCTTTTCTTGTTTCTATAGCTACGGATCGTAGAATGTTTTCTTTTTATGCTTCTATAACTACGGATCGTAGAATGTTTCGTGTTATGTTTCTATAGCAACGGATCGTCGAATATTTTGCGTTGTGCTTCTAAGACTACAAATAAATACCGCAGGCATTTTAATTAAAAGCAGATTGTTCTTCTAAGTAAAAATGTGAGTGAATGTATTGAAGTTGATCATTTGCCTGAAGAAATTCTTAAAAAAAATGCTATACAAGAGAAAACGTAAGTAAATTCTTACTTTTAAGCCTTTACATGTTAAAAAATGTTTCGCGTGAATCTTTTCCAAGTCCTTCTGATACCAAAATCACAGATGTGCAGCAACTGTTTTAACACGGCCACCTTGTATACAGATATAGGCCCTAAATCACTGAAATAAAGAAGCATCAAAATATATTATTCATTTATTAATTAATATACGTCATCGTTATTATTGGAATTGTGTATATAAAGAGACATCATCTCGGATAGCAGCGTGTGAGTCATAGTTGCCAGAGGTAGTGCTTAGAACAGGTAGACAGCGTCGGCTATAGAAATATTGTCAAGTCTGCAAAAGAAAAGGATCTGTAAAGTGTGTTTATTTGAACTCTATCCCAGCCACCTTCTGGAGGGCAGCTCAGCACCACCCCTGTGGTATGTAGACTGTAAAATAACAGAGGAAGGACTTGGAACCCAGAACCGCAGCATCCACGCGCCCTCGCAGTTAAATCAAGATGCGAACTGCAACACATGCGTGGGGGGGGGCAGCCAATGGCAGAAGGAGATGACACCAGATGCCGCGTCTCCCTGCCCCGGAATATGAACAAAGTCTGACTGCAGCAGCTCATTCATTAATGAGGTTTTGCAGCGATGAGCACAATTTGATTAAGACTGCCGGCGCCGCGCGTGATTGGCCGGGAGCGTGCGACGTCAAAGTTGCTGCGACGATGCGATGGGGGAATCCGGAGATTTAGATGCGACGTAACGTTCTGGGTGCTGCCCTGCTGCGCGGCGCGAAGAGACGAACTGAGTGGGAAGAACAGGATAACAAAGAAAAGGGAAAATAAAAGTAACGAGAAGACTGAAAGGAGGATGCTGAAAAGGAATGAAGGTAAACGAGCAATGTAAAAAATTTAAACACAGAAAAATAGATACAAAAGCAGAGAGAGACAGAAACACTGAGTGTTGCTATGGTAACATACTTCTTCAGTACCGGTATGTTACAAAAGATGGATAGATTACAAGGACAGGTGCATTGTTCAGTAGTTCAGGTAGATAAGATGGATAGATGAGAAGAATAGATGCAATGTTCAGAAGTTTAGGTAGATAAGATAGATAGATGAGAAGAATAGATGCAATGTTCAGAAGTTCAGGTAGATAAGATGGATAGATGAGAAGAATAGATGCAATGTTCAGAAGTTTAGGTATATAAGATGGATAGATGAGAAGAATAAATGCAATGTTCAGAAGTTCAGGTAGATAAGATGGATAGATGAGAAGAATAGATGCAATGTTCAGAAGTTTAGGTAGATAAGATAGATAGATGAGAAGAATAGATGCAATGTTCAGAAGTTCAGGTAGATAAGATGGATAGATGAGAAGAATAGATGCAATGTTCAGAAGTTTAGGTAGATAAGATGGATAGATGAGAAGAATAGATGCAATGTTCAGAAGTTTAGGTATATAAGATGGATAGATGAGAAGAATAAATGCAATGTTCAGAAGTTCAGGTAGATAAGATGGATAGATGAGAAGAATAGATGCAATGTTCAGAAGTTTAGGTAGATAAGATGGATAGATTAGAAGGATATATGCAATGTATATAAGTTTAAGTAGATAAGATGGATAGATTAGAAGGACAGGTGCATTCCTCAGAAGTTTTGATAGATAAGATGCATGGATTAGCAGAATAGATGCAATGTTCAGAAGTTTAGGTAGATAAGATGGATAGATTACAAGGATATATGCAATGTTTATAAGTTTAAGTAGATAAGATGGATAGATTAGAAGGATAGGTGCATTCCTCAGAAGTTTAGATAGATAAGATGCATGGATTAGCAGAATAGATGCAATGTTCAGAAGTTTAGGTAGATAAGATGGATAGATTAGAAGGATAGGTGCATTCCTCAGAAGTTTAGATAGATAAGATGCATGGATCAGCAGAATAGATGCATTGTTCAGAAGTTTAGATAGATAAGATGGATAGATTAGAAGAATATATGCAAAGTTTATAAGTTTAAGTGGATAAGATGGATAGATCGGAAGGATAGACGCAATGTTTATAAGTTTAGGTAGATAAGATGAATAGATTAGAATGATATATACAATGTTCAGAAGTTTAGGTAGGTAAGATGAATAGATTAGAAGAATATATGCATTGTTCAGAAGTTTAGAGAGATAAGATGGATAGATTAGAAGGATATATGCAGTGTTTATAAGTTTAAGTAGATAAGACGGATAGATTAGAAGGATATATGCAGTGTTTATAAGTTTAAGTAGATAAGATGGATAGATTAGAAGGATATATGCAGTGTTTATAAGTTTAAGTAGATAAGATGGATAGATTAGAAGGATAGGTGCATTCCTCAGAAGTTTAGATAGATAAGATGCATGGATTAGCAGAACAGATGCATTGTTCAGAAGTTTAGATAGATAAGATGGATAGATTAGAAGAATATATGTAATGTTTATAAGTTTAAGTGGATAAGATGGATAGATCGGAAGGATAGACGCAATGTTTATAAGTTTAGGTGGATATAGATTAGAATGATACATACAATGTTCAGAAGTTTAGGTAGGTAAGATGAATAGATTAGAAGGATATATGCATTGTTCAGAATTTTAGAGAGATAAGATGAATAGATTAGAAGGATATATGCAATGTTTATAAGTATAGATAGATAAGATGGATAGATTAGTAGGATAGATGCAATGTTCAGAAGGTTTGGTAGATAAGATGAATATAGGCCTACTAGAAGGACAGATGCATTGTTCAGAAGTTTAAATAGATAAGATGGATAGATTAGAAGAACAGATGCAATGTTCAGAAATTTAGGTACATAAGATGGACAGATTAAAAGGATAGATACATTGTTCAGAAATTATACAAAGATATATAGATAGATAGATTAGAAGGATAAATGCAAAGTTCAGAAGTTTAGGTAGATAAGATGGATAGCTTAGCATAATAGATGCATTGTTCAGAAGTTTAGATTGATAAGATTGGATAGATTAGAAGAATAGATACATTGTTCAGAAATTGAGACAGAGAAGATGGATAGACCACAAGGATAGATGCATTGCTCAGAATTTTAGGTAGATAATATGGATAGAATAGCAGGATAGATGAAATGTTCAGAAGTTTAGGCAGATAAGATGAATTAGAAGGTTGAGGTGAATAGATTAAGTAGATAAGATGGATTATATGGATAGAATAGATTAGATTAGGCAAGATTACATTAGACGAATTTGGTTAGATGGGCGGATGGATCTCAACAATGCAAATAAGACCTTCTAACCCTTTGTGGTATAGTTTAGCATAAATCATAAGAATTCTTTTGTCTTTATTTTCGTTCAGTTGTCTTCCAATTGTCCGTGCACTTGCTCTTGAATATAAGCATTACATTCCGACACGGTGATATCTCCGTGCACGAATCTTACATACATTTCGAGCTACAAAGGAAGAAAGAATGTGTTAACAATGGCGGCAAGATTGTTGCGCGTCTTGTCACGGACTGTAAGATAAGGCGGAGGAATACTGCATGCTGAACAGAATTGCCAGCAGCGCTCGGGGCGGCCAATATAAAGTGTCGGGTGACGAGAAATGGGGTCTGCTGTTCTACCCCATCTACCATAATTCCACTCCCATAAGCGCGACATTACGCCCTCTTGCAGAAATTGTCATTTTAGATTTCTGCTATCAACTGCGTAGGAAGTTCTAGTGTCACAGAGCGCGGTTCAACAGGGGGCGTTCCTACATCTGCGGCATGAGACCCGAAGTTCCAGGGTTTAGAGCCCATCTAAGGCAATACATTAGCTTGTCTTTCTTGAGAAGGAAAACAAAATCGAAGAACTCGTGACCTTTTCTCTGAGGAGATAAATAAATTTTAACATGTTGTAATACAGTTGATGAGGAAATCTAACATTCTTAGAGTAACACGAAGTTCAGGAGGTCCCAGCTTACTTACTTACTTACAAATGGCTTTTAAGGAACCCGAAGGTTCATTGCCGCCCTCACATAAGCCCGCCAGCGGTCCCTATCCTGTGCAAGATTAATCCAGTCTCTATCATCATACCCCACCTCCCTCAAATCCATTTTAATATTATCCTCCCATCTACGTCTCGGCCTCCCTAAAGGTCTTTTTCCCTCCGGTCTCCCAACTAACACTCTATATGCATTTCTGGATTCGTCCATACGTGCTACATGCCCTGCCCATCTCAAACGTCTGGATTTAATGTTCCTAATTATGTCAGGTGAAGAATACAATGCGTGCAGTTCTGTGTTGTGTAACTTTCTCCATTCTCCTGTAACTTCATCCCTATTAGTCCCAAATATTTTCTAAGCACCTTATTCTCAAACACCCTTAAACTTTGATCTAAATGAGGGGTTGGAAAGCAATGGTGGATCATTAATGTTTAGGTGAGGGGTTTGGACTTTTTCCATTGCTGGTTGTAACAATCAAAAAATTAAGACACAACGTTTCGAAGGGTGGTTCTCCCTTCGAAACGTTGTGTCTTAATTTTTTGATTGTGACAACCAGCAATGGTAAAAAGTCCAAACCCCTCAACTAAACCCTTAACCTTTGTTTCTCTCTCAAAGTGAGAGTCCAAGTTTCACAATCATACAGAACAACAGGTAATATAACTGTTTTATAAATTCTAACTTTCAGATTTTTTGACAGCAGACTGGATGACAAAAGCTTCTCAACCGAATAATAACAGGCATTTCCCATATTTATTCTGTGTTTAATTTCCTCCCGAGTATCATTTATATTTCAAAATCTGGCATTATCTAAAAACAAATTGAATGCACACTTTTCTTAACATAGCAATTGTGGTGTATAAAATGCTTAGATTGATTGAAGTAAATTTGTATGAGAAGTAAAATTCTGAAAATTTGTAATGTTTTTTAATTCAATATTTGAAAAAAAAAATACGTGTATGACGAAAGCCAAATTTTGGCAATTCTATTAGATTTTTAAGATGGGTATGTGTATTAAAATTAAAGCTCTATCTTAAATAACATATAAAATTTCAATTTTTTCTCTTATAATGTGTATATTTTTACTTTTATTTCTCCAAGAACACTCACGAGCAGAAGTTTCAGCTTTTTTGGGAATGAGATAATTGTAAACTGTGTAATTTAAAATTTTTGTAAATGTAGGTATTATTATTATTATTATTATTATTAACAAATATAACTGATACTCGGGAGGAAATTAAACGCACAATAAATATGGGAAATGCCTGTTATTATTCGGTTGAGAAGCTTTTGTCATCCAGTCTGCTGTCGAAAAAGCTGAAAGTTAGAATTTATAAAACAGTTATATTACCGGTTGTTCTGTATGGTTGTGAAACTTGGACTCTCACTTTGAGAGAGGAACATAGGTTAAGGGTGTTTGAGAATAAGGTGCTTAGGAAAATATTTGGGGCTAAGCGGGATGAAGTTACAGGAGAATGGAGAAAGTTACACAACGCAGAACTGCACGCATTGTATTCTTCACCTGACATAATTAGGAGCATTAAATCCAGACGTTTGAGATGGGCAGGGCATGTAGCACGTATGGGGGAATCCAGAAATGCATATAGAGTGTTAGTTGGAAGACCGGAGGGTAAAAGGTCTTTGGGGAGGCCGAGACGTAGATGGGAAGATAATATTAAAATGGATTTGAGGGAGGTGGGATATGATGGTAGAGACTGGATTAATCTTGCTCAGCATAGGGACCGATGGCGGGCTTATGTGAGGGCGGCAATGAACCTCCGGGTTCCTTAAAAGCCAGTAAGTAAGTAAGTAAGTAAGTATTACTACTATAATCTTGAATCTTTTCCCTATCGAATTTCTGAGCAAGTAATGTGTTATCGTCGAATAAAAGAACATAAAACTCAACAAGGCAAAAACACACAAAGTTTATGAAGAAGAAGGAGAAGAAGAAGAAGAAGAAGAAGGAGAAGAAGAAGAAGTAGAATACAAAGATCAATAAGATCAACACAAAGCTGGGAGACAACACAAGGATCAAGAATAACACAGAGCGAAATGAAGACAAGGATAAAGATAAAGAAGAAGAATAACACGAAAAAGGAGACATACAGCGTAAAGATCTAGAGGAGGATAACTGTGACATAAAGAAAAGCAACAAGATTAAGATAAAACATTGATATCAAGTGGGAGAAGAGAATAAGACGTAGCAAGTTACAAGAGAAGCATCGCATCGCCTGCGTGGAATAGAAGCCTTGCCTTGGGTGTACCCCAGCTGATAAATGGTAACTATGGTAACACATTGGGTGCGGTTTCACTTTTCGACCCCCTCTCTCTCCACCCTTGCCGCCTCGTTACTCCTGGAGCGCAGGGGGTTATTTCAACCGAGCACGGCGCTTCAATATTTCAACCGCGTTGATATTAAGTTGCGCTCCTAAGACCCGGTTAAGCACTTGCCAAATTGGGTTCTTTTTGTGATGGAGGGCGCCTTCTACCCCATTTCACTTCCAGGACTGATTTGCACCACACGTCCTGTGTTCGAATCAGGTTCAGCGTACTGCAAACCATGTTGAAATGTCAGAACGCGAAATGCTTGTAACAGAAGTACAAGAAACATTTGACTGTCATTGTGATTCGTATTATCAATAAACAATGATTGAGCTACTTTCTAATGATGATAATGATTATGATCGTATAATCACCATCATGTTCAAATGTTATGTTTTATTTAACGACGCTCGCAACTGCAGAGGTTATATCAGCGTCACCGGATGTGCCGGAATTTTGTCCCGCAGGAGTTCTTTTACATGCCAGTAAATCTACTGACATGAGCCTGTCGCATTTAAGCACAATTAAATGCCATCGACCTGGCCCGGGATCGAACCCGCAATCTTGGGCATACAAGGCCAGCGCTATACCAACTCACCAACCAGGTCGACATCACCATCATACTATGAACATACTATCATCACCAGTTTCATCTCTTAGGGCAGCCGTGGCGAAAATGCGACTCACGAGCACATTGTGGCTTGCAGTGCATTTCGCTTGCTTCTAACCTCCGCCAACCCCCACCCTCTCACTCACTGGAGTCAAACTCTGTTCCATTTGTATTTGTCTCTGACCTGGGAGTGGCGTATCGTCGCAATGTCTCTCTCGAAACCATGTACCTCTATAAAAACAAAAGTTTCAAGTAGGATGGGAGGACGCATTTTTTTGCTGACAATATGAAATGTATGATTTGTTTACAAGTATTACGAGGAAAACGGTTGTATAACAAAACGGCATTATAAGTTACTACATGTTACTGATGAAATATTAAAAAGTTAAGTGTTGTTATTATTATTATTATTATTATTATTATTATTATTATTATTATTATTATTATTATTATCTCTGTACGTCGATCCTTTTTCAGCAGATGTACGAATAATGCGGTTAGATCTTCAATTTAAACTCACTGATTTACAATGTGATGTTAAATGAAAGCTAGATGTAAGGACTTGACAAATGTTGAACTTTTCAAATCTTTGCCAAAAAATAAATATTTGAAGCTTCGTTCTTTCGCTTGCTCTGTTGAAGCCATGTTCGCTACAACCTACGTTTGTGAAAAACTATTTTCAACAATGAAACTAGTAAAAACCAAATTTAGATCACGACTGACGGACAAATACCTTCGTGATCAACTACGACCTGCAGTAAGTGACATAATTCCTGATTTTGAAACTCTGTCGCAGAGACATTCTGAAGACAGTTCATTTTAGGTTGTGATATTGTTCATTTATTGTTCATTTCTTTCTTCGTTACACGTACTAAACATTAGTTTGTAGCCTTGTACTGTATATAATTTTATTTAAGCGCTTGACGCAAGGAAAATGAAAAACCGTTAATGTCAGACAGTTGCTTCACTTCCCCTTCGGGTGTCCGCCTCCCTCCATAGGTGCTATGCACGTTGCAGCTTACACAGTGGCTCGGCGTACGATGGCATTTTCGCCACGGCTGTCTTAGGGTAATAGGCCTATTCGCTTCGTCTCGAAAAATCTGTCCATCTCTTTCTCAGTAATCCCAACCCTGTTCAGTTCTAGTTCATTAGAAGTATCATTCATAGCTTTCTGCCCAATGGAGTCACACCTGTGGAGTAACGGTCAGGACGTATTATGTTATCTTCTTTTTGTATTATTTATTTGTTCATTATTTCGTGAACTTGTCTTGTTCAACTGTCACATCTCTCTTCATAGTTCAGTTCTACTCACAAATTGTCGACAATATGAGAAGAACTCATGATAATTTAAATTCTCGAAGAAGAAACAATTGAGTGATATTTAGCAAAAAACGTCACTTGTCCAGAATCATAATATTTTTGTGGGAATCTTGCAAAAACTTCACAGTATGAACAATAATTTGGTCCACACCTGTGGAGTAACGGTTAGAGCGTCCGGCCGCGAAACCAGGTGGCCCGGGTTCGAATCCCGGTCGGGGCAAGTTACCTGGTTGAGGTTTTTTCCGGAGTTTTCCCTCAACCCAATATAAGCAAATGCTGGGTAACTTTCGGTGCTGGACCCCGGACTCATTTCACCGGCATTATCACCTTCATATCATTCAGACGTTAAATAACCTAGATGTTGATACAGCGTCGTAAAATAACCCTATGTGACATATTGATCGATTATCTGATTTAAAGCCGACCTGGATGGCTCAAGCGGTAAGGGCACGGCATGTTTCTATCGCTTGGTCCGAAAGGTTGTGTGTTGGAGTCCTGCCTTGGGCATGGGTGTTGTGTACGTACTAGTTTAAGAAAGTGGAAAAAAACAGAAAACAGAAAAACAGAAAAAGAGAAACGAAAAAAAATAGCAGAAAAAAATGGCAGGTCTTTCACTGCAAACCCAGCATTCTCCAATCTTTCCTATTTTCTGTCTTCCTGTTAATCTCCTCATATGATCCATATATCTATCATCTGATGTCTTCTTCTGCCCTGAACTCTTCTCCCGTTCACCATTCCTTCCAGTGCATCCTTCAATAGGAAGTTTCTTCGCAACAGTGATCCAATCAATTCCTTTTCCTTTTCAGTTTCAGCATCATTCTCTCTTCACCCACCCTTTCCAAAATATCTTCATTGCTTATTCTGTCTGTTCCATTCTTCTCCATATCCACATTTCAAATGATTCTATTTGCTTCTCTTCACTTCGTCGTAATGTTCATCTTTCTGATTCATACAGTGCTACACTCCAAACAAAGCACTTCATTAGTCTCTTCCTTAGTTCTTTTTCCAGAGGTCCGCAGAAGATGCTCCTTTTCCTATTAAAAGCTTCCTTGGCCATTGCTATCCTCCTTTTGACTTCCTGGCAGCAGCTCATGTTACTGCTTATAGTACACCCCAAGTATTTGAAGCTGTCCACTTGCTCTACTGACTAATTTAGAATTCGCACGTTTACCTTCTTTATTTTTCTTCCGATAACCATGGTCTTCGTCTTGTTTGCATTTGTCTTCATCCCATACTGCTCACAGCTGTCATTTAGCTCCAGTAGCATATCCCTTAGTATCAACTCCTCTTCTGCTAACAACGCCATATCATCAGCAAATATTATGCATTTATTTGTTTTTTCCTCGTACTATCACTCCTCCCATGTTCTGAAAACAGTTGTTCATTAAATCCTCCAAGTAGATGTTGAACAGGGTAGATGGTAAAGGACATCTTTGACGTACTTCTCTCCCTATTTCACTTCCTTCTGACATTTCTTCTCATATCCTGACTTTGACTCCTTGTTTCACATAAAGGTTACTGAACAACCTCCTCTCTTTTTCAATTCACACCGATTTTCTTCAGGATCCCCATCAGTTTATTCCAATCCACTCTGTCAAACACCTTTTCTAAGTCCACAAATACTACATACACTTCTTTATTCTTCTCTAGGTATCCTTCGCCGATTGTCCGTAACAGTGCAATTGCATCTCTCGTACCTTTTTCCTTCCTGAAGCCAAACTGCTCTTCTTCCAACTGTTCTTCCATCTTAGAATATAAACGTCGATTCAGTATTAGCAAGAGAATCTTCGCTGAGTGCGATATCAGGCTGATAGTCCTGAATTCATTACCTTTCTTGGCATTATTTTTCATGTCAGTACAAAGTTTATCTGTAGTCTTCAACATACCGGGTTGTTGTTGTTGTTTTGATAATGTTCCGGAGGAAGCAACCAGCTATGGAGTGAAGAAATATATTTTCTGAGGACTGATTTTTTCCTCTGTCAATCACTTCTGCTCATTAACAATTTTTCACAGTCATAACTTGACATTGTTAACCCTTAAATTGGCAATGTATCCTATAGGATACAACAGGTTAATAGGAATGTATGCTATAATTTTAATACAACAATAGAAAAAAAATTGGTAGGAAAATTAAAATTTTACAATATTATAATATTGCACAACATATAAAATATGGACATTGCGATATTTGTTTTCTTTACGGTCCGACACGGTTTAATAAACTGGTGTGAGAAATGAAGTTTTGCCAATTTAAGGGTTAATGCAACTACTTCGTACGGTTTTAATTGTGTGGAAATATGTATTGTTATTTAAAGTTATTCATATCACATTTATTTTTTATTTTGGCTAAGTGAAGGTGTTAACGCCATGCGGCTTATAACGCCATATAATATTATAATTAGTTACGTGGAAATCTGTGTTGGCATCCCTAATCAGAAAAGTGTGGTGTTTAGAGAATGCTTTCGTAAACATCTGGAACCAACAATAAAACGGATTTTTGTCTTTACTTTTACTTTTAACAACCTTTAAATGAAGAAGTTCGCGCCTGAGCTAATCGTCCAGTGACGTGAATATTGAATTCTGTATAAAGTACAGTAAGTACAGATATTTGAATTTGAAATATAGTGGATGATGAAATGATATGAGAAATTCGTTTATACAGGGTGTTAAAAAACAACGTTTATTGTGTACGTAAGTGTTGGTGTAATCCATAAGGAACGAGACCAGTTGTCGTTTCAGAGGTGGTGTTCAAACTGCCGTCCACTGAAGGCATTACACGACTGGTACCTTCGCAATATGGAGTGTCTGCAACGCTCAAAAAGGCTAACATTGTCTCTAATAACATGCGCAGTTTCAACAACGCGAACAACTAAGTCTTCTGCCGTATCGATCGATGTCTCACACACAAAACGTTTCACGTATCCCCACAAAAAGAAATCCAGTGGGTTAGGTCCGGTGATCGAGATGGCCACGGTACCGGCCCACTCCTGCCAATCCAACGATCAGGGAATGTAGCTTGTAGGTGGTTCCTCACACGACGATCAAAGTGTGGAGGGGTACCGTCATGCTAAACCATATTCGTTCTCTGATGTTCAATGAGATGTTTTCTAAAAGTTCTGGTAGGACGTCGCGTAGAAAAACAGAATAATTACCACCACGGAGACTGTTAGGGACCCTTTTAACTTGTTGCAGGCACAGCGGTACAAACAGAACTGACCAGTGTGTGTTGTGACGGAAGTCAAGCCATCTACCCTTCAGGCCATCTTTCGGCAAAACGGCGCATCTGATAAAGTTTTGTCACTTAAAAAAGATGTTTGGTTTTACCTCCTCTATCATCCCTGAAGCGTTGTAAATGTTATTTTTAACACCCTGTATTTGATGTGAAGCTTGTGGAGTAGGTGCGACAAGATTGTAGTTGATAGTTGGTTTTGATTGGTTGAAACTAGATAGATTCTTATACTTCATTGGTGCATTGGTGACATTGTCGAAATAGTCGATTACAATAATTTCGTATCGTAGCTGGTCCGGGTCCAGGAATGCCGTGAGTGTTGTTCCGGTGGAGGGTTAACCGATTTTTGTACTCATTCATTAAGTCGAAGATTATTGGTAGCCTATTTAAGACGGTCTTCTGACTCACTGAAAATAGCTTGAAAGTCGGGAAATAAAGGGACATTTAAGTATTTTCTTCCGATGAGTATTTTGAATCCATAGGATTAAATACTGCACCAAGCTTATATGGATGAATCTACGGAGAGATGCAGTTAAGGTGGCAGCCCCACCACCAGTCTTAACCTGCGTAGCGATCGTAACGAGATCAGGGGATTTACTGAGATGAGACCGTGGAAGACACGGAAAGAACATGGAGGGAAGCGGACACCTTGAGTTATGTGGGATAGGAATAAGTACACAAAGTTTACGAATCTCCTGTGTTAATGGTACTATTTTCAGAGTTAAGATAAAATAATAATAATAATAATAATAATAATAATAATAATAATAATAATAATAATAATAATAATTTAAAATGTGTCTTAGTGAAACTTACAGCAGAGTTCGTATAGGTCAGTTTCTATCTGGTGCTTTTCCAATTCACTGTGGGCTAAAGCAGGGAGATGCACTATCACCTTTACTTTTTAACTTTGCTCTAGAATATGCCATTAGGAAAGTCCAGAATAACACAGAGGGTTTGGAATTGAATGCGTTACATCAGCTGCTTGTCTATGCGGATGACGTGAATATGTTAGGAGAAAATCCACAAACGATTAGGGAAAACGCGGAAATTCTACTTGAAGCAAGTAAAGCGATAGGGTTGGAAGTAAATCCCGAAAAGACACAGTATATGATTATGTCTCGTGACCAGAATATTGTACGCAATGGAGCTATAAAAATTGGAGATTTATCCTTTGAAGAGGTGGAAAAATTCAAATATCTTGGAGCAACAGTAACAATTGTAAATGACACTCGGGAAGAAATTAAACGAAGAATAAATATGGGAAATGCCTGTTATTATTTTTTGTCATCTAGTCTGCTGTCAAAAAATCTGAAAGTTAGAATTTATAAAACAGTTATATTACCGGTTGTTCTTTATGGTTGTGAAACTTGGACTCTCACTTTGAGAAAGGAACAAAGATTAAGGGTGTTTGAGAATAAGGTTCTTAGGAAAATATTTGGGGGTAAGAGGGATGAAGTTACAGGAGAATGGACAAAGTTACACAACACAGAACTGCACGCATTGTATTCTTCACCTGACATAATTAGGAACATTAAATCCAGACGTTTGAGATGGGCAGGGCATGTAGCACGTATGGGCGAATCCAGAAATGCATATAGAGTGTTAGTTGGGAGGCCGGAGGGAAAAAGATCTTTGGGGAGGCCGAGACGTAGATGAGAAGACAATATTGAAATGGATTTGAGGGAGATGGGATATGATGATAGAGACTGGATTAATCTTGCTCAGAATGGGGACCAATGGCGGGCTTATGTGAGGGCGGCAATGAACCTGCGGGTTCCTTAAAAGCCAGTAAGTAAGTAAGTAAGTAAGTAAGTAAGTAAGTAATAATAATAATAATAGTAATAATAATAATAATATTTTAATGACCAATAAACTGTGGGATCTGTATCGGCGCGGCGAATAGCTAATCAACACGTGAAAACATTGTGTGATGTCGGCGTGTTGTTTCAAAGGATAGAAGAAATGAAGACTCAATATGAAGAGCAATGCATGCTGGTAGTCTGGTAACTCCAGTAACAATTTACCAATTTGTTTATTTAATGTATTACATCAAGTTTTGTATTTATTACATTTTTACACCATAAATTATGGATTTTTACGTGTATTATACGTGTCCTGTAATTTTCGAACACTGGTTGTACATGACATAACATGACGGCCATCACGGTAACAGCAGTGATGAGGTTTACGACTGGTAACATGACAATGATGATAATGGTAAGAAGGCTGGCGATGTTGGTGATTGTCATCATGTACTGAGCCATCTGATAAACGCGATGCTAAGATTCACGCTCGGAGTTGAGATAACAAGAAAATAGAGGGAAAAACAGTGGCTGAATCCACAGCAATGGCGACGAGGCGGGCGGCGAAGTGGAGACGCTATGTAAATAATGCAAAGTTCGCACGGCTCCGCGGGACGATAACGAGAATGGATGCGAAGTCTGGTGGGGACAGGGCTGTCCAAGCGGCCAGCCTAACTTGAAGGGCGGTGTGGTTCCACCTCGCACATCTAACTCTGCATCTTCCACGTGACTGGTCTTCCAAATGTCGTCTCAACAACAAAGTGAGAGGGAGTTCATTGAATCCCTTCATTGCGTGAAACATTTCTGTTGTTCGTGATTATTATTGTAAGCATGCTTGGCATTGTAAGGTTGTTTGGGTTTTGAAATAAACGTTTGATATTTCTTTTCATTTCCGTCTTTCCGTCTCTGGTTGAATGGAAGAGAAGGCCTTATGACCTAACACTGCCAGGATAAATAAAATTATTATTATTATTATACTATTATTATTATTATTATATTCATTTATTTATTTAATCTGACAGGATTAAGGCCATAAGGCCTTCTCTTCCATCCTTCCAGATAGCACATATAATAGTACATTATGCAACGAGCCTATAATGATAGTAATTAAGACGCGAGGATGTTTATGAAACGAGCGCAAGCGAGTTTCATAATTTTCATACGAGCGTCTTAATTACCATTATAGGCAAGTTTCATACCACTTTTTATGCTCGACCATATTTCTAACTTGAAATTATTCGTAAGTATTCATGTTATTGTTATTTGAGTGAGTGCAATAGCCTACCCCATGAATTGTGAGATGTGCGCAGACGCGAAAGTATTGGTTTTTTCCCGGAAACGAATATCGACGACCTCGATAATACAGACGTGGACAAATTATTAGCAAAATTGAAGATTTTTATTATATATTTTTACAAAATATGATTCTTCAATTTAGACTACAGTTGACATTTTTGTGTATTTCCAAATTATTAGCAAAATTGAAGATTTGTATTGTATATTTTTCAAAATTTAACTCCTCAATTTGAACTACAGTTGATATTTTTGCATATTTACAAATTATTAGCAAAACTGAAGGTTTTTGTTGTATATTTTTACAAAATTCGATTCTTCAATTTGTACTACAGTTGACATTTTGAATATTTCGAAATTATTAGCAAAACTGAAGATTTTTGTTTTATATTTTTACAAAATTTGACTCTTCAATGCAGTTGACAATTTTGCTAATTTACAAATTATTAGCAAAATTGAAGACTTTTATTATATATTTTTACAAAACTTGACTCTTCAATTTAAACTGCAGTTGACATTTTTGCATATTTCTGTCTACTGTAACGATGGAAATATTCAAAATTGTCAAATGTACTCTAAATTGAAAAGTCAAATTTTGTAAACAGAATTATCATAAAAATCGTCCATTTTGTTAATAATTTGTCCACGTCTGTAGTAAGATGAACATTAGTCTTGATATAACCTTGAAATTGAATTCGACATTGAAAAATGAGATGACAAATTGAATTTATTTGAATATTATTTACAATTAACTCTAATTATTATAGTAACAGAACATAACCTTTTGCGACAGTATTGGATTTCCAGCCTCCGTGACCTTTCGATAGTTGTTTTTCGATTGCATATCCGAGAATAATCGAAAACCTGAACTTTAATGAATAGGTGTACTTGAATGAGGTCCATTAAAGAGCTGCTACCAAGGGCATAATTACTACATTTCGGCATGGTCCAGCATAATAGTACATTATGCAACGAGCCTATAATGAAGGTAATTAAGAAGGGAGTATGGATATTTATGAAACGACCGCAAGCGAGTTTCATAATTTTCATACGAGCTTCTTAATTACCATTATAGGCGAGTTTCATACGACTTTTTATGCTCGACCATTTCTAACTTGATATTATTAATTTTCTTTGTATCTGACTTGACCAATGTCCCGTATGTTGTGAGATGTTGTCAGACGCGAAAGTATTGATTTTTTCCGAGGAACAGATGTTCACATTGACCTTGCTAGGCCATAAGAACCTACAGAGATAACATTGAAATTAAATTAGACATTGAAAAACGAGATGACAAACTGAATTTATTTGAATATTATTTACAATTAACGCTAATTATTATAGTAACAGAACATAACCTTCTGCGACAGTATTGGATTTCCAGCCTCCGTGACTTTTCGCTAATTCTCTTTCGATTGCATATCCGAGAATAATCGATACTTGCGGTTTTATAACGGTAGAAAGCTGACCTGTCAATGGCTGAACAGTTGTAACCTGAGTCGTCATTGGCTGAAAGACCTGACATTTAATGAGTAGGTGTACTTTAATGACATGCATTAAAGGTCTGCTACCAGGTGTATAATTACTACATTTCGGCATGGTTGAGCATAAATTAAGTTAAAGCCCTGTAGAGGGTCAACAGGGTCAAAAGAACACTATACAGCTCTCATCGAGCTAATACAAGGAAAAAAAAAAAGAAAAGAAAGAAAAACAGAGATAGCAATGATGATACTGATTACTGATAATAATAATAATAATAATAATAATAATAATAATAATAATAATAATAATAATAAATACATTACATATTAATTGTCAATTTTACATCAGCATAGTTACAATATTTACTATATGTCATGGGTTAAGGTGAAGTTGCGCAACCTGACAGGTGTTCAACAAACAATTCCATGAACTAGAATGTGATTCTTTAATTTAAATTTGAATTTTGATATTGTCCGACAGTCTCTGACATGGTCAGGGAGAGAGTTCCAGAGGCGTGGAATAGATATGCTGAAAGATGATTAGTAGAAGGATGTTCCGTGAAGAGGAATCGAGAGAAGGTAGCTACAAGTTCCGGGTTCGAGGTAGTGAAAGGTAAACAAAACGAGATGCTAGGTAAGAGGGTGTGGAGGTGTGGATGATTTTAAATAGTAATAATAGAGAGTTGAAGAATCTTCTTTCTTTAAGTGGTCCCCAAGACAACAATTCTAGTGACGGTGTTACATGATCGAATTTTCTAATGTTACAAACGAAACGAACGCAGATGATTATTATACTCTCTGCATTTAAATTTAACAAGACAGAACCCTCTCAGTAACTACTACACAATGCAGTATACAAATCTATCTTTCAGAAAAAACTCCCTGTAAAGCTGCTTTGAATAATTTCAAGGGCAAAATTGTTCCGACGCCGGGTATTGAAACCTGTACGGCAGTGATGTCAAAGCAAGCGCATTCTTCTGACCTTGACGTCGTGCGCGGGCAGCAAGCGCTAAGTATGGAAAGAGGAAGGGTTGTGTATATGAATAAGCAAACTGTTGGATTAAGAAAAGAGTGGTGCAAAAACTACAAACGAACGTGAAATTTTATGTCGTTATTTTTATATGGCTTCTTTCTGTTTAATATTATCTATATTGTCTGTAAAACAAAAGTACTAACACTGATTTCTTAATATTGCACTTGTGTTTTAAATCTTAATAACATAATAGAGAGTTAAGAAGGAATATTCACTTAAATTCCATAGTAGTACAATATTATACTGTATTAAATGGATGAAACACATCAATCATAAAGAAAGTGATGTTCCAAAAAAAAAAAAAAAAAAAAAAAAAGCGATTGAGTATGACATGATAAGTTGTAGGCCTAATTGATATTGATGGTATCTTTAGCCTTATAAAAGTAATCAATAAACTAATCAAAACAATATTACAGTACAAAGCAAAGTTACCTAGGTGCTGTATCTGTTTTAAGTGTAACTAATATTACATAACAAAACTCTTATCGCATTATGCTTTTAAGGTGATATTTGTGAGCAACTTCCTATCATCAGAATATTAAATTATTTTCTCGAAATGTCCTAAAGCTATAGAACTTACATTTTTACAACACATGGGCACGTATCTTTTGCTTATGATGTAACAGTAGTTGCTTTATTAAGTCATTTCCTTACAAACAATTTCCATGCGAATATTTTTAAAATTTTCAATACACTATCATCAGTAATACGTATTTACGTATATTAGATTTACGAAAATATTCTGTAAGGCTACTAAATAAATAGGCCTATACCTGAAAATTTCACTTTTCTATAAAAGAACTTGAGAAAATATTTCTTTTGAATAAAAAATGAAACTTGTGAAAAATGAGCATTAAAATTAAAACTTACATTCTTATAATGTACTTATACTTCTCAGGTAAATCTAAAAATTACCATGGATACAGTTTTAATAAGTTCTCTTCCCTTCATCTATTGAATCAGTGCTGGCCATCCCTGAATATAGCTCGACCACCTCTTTCGTCTGTCTCTTTCCTTTCCGCTGTAAAGCGCTCAGGCTCTCCTGAGCTCTAAAGCGCGCGCTTGCTCCTATGGGCATCGATTGACATCACTGCTGTACGGTATGTTGATACAAGTGGAATAATTGAGCCGGGTTCTGGTACAGTCCCTGGATAGCTCAGTCCGTAGAGCGTTGGTGCATTGAGCCAAAAGTTGCGGGATCGATACCCGGCCTCAGAATAATTTTTGCCTTGAAATTATTACGTAATATGTGGGATTGGAAAAAGTATTACAGTCTATGCAATTCGTGAGTCAAGTAGAGTTTGCTAGTTTCGAACCTAGTTAATTGCTAACTAGTAAAAACTACTTGGCCTTCTCTCTTTAATAAGTAGACCTAAATAAGTATTCTGTCTTCGTGTTAAACTTATTTTATGAAAATTATTTTAAAATCGTTTTGACGTTTAGAAAATCCTGTGGCTAAAATGATGTAGAAAATGATTAAGATTGTATTGTGACTAAATTTTATATAATTGAAACAGAAAGTTGGAGAATTCCTATAAAATCTTTATCTGTAGTAATGTCACGAGAGGTCTGTGATTTATCTGAGAAATCTCAGACCTCAAGTGGCATTTATTAGGACTATTTCGCGAATAAAATAAAAATGTAAATAATATATCCCTAAAATTCGATCACAAAATGTTAATAATTGTATATTAACGAATACTTAACCTATTCAGACATTGTGAAGTTGAAATACTCGTAGATGAATATCGATTACTGCAATAAAGAAATTCGATGTTATTATTCAGTAATGCCAATTGCGAAAAGCGAAATACAGGTTTAACAATGTTAATTACATGTACTGCACTTTTCTCTAATTATTGTAATATAAATACATTTTCATTATCATAATTTAATTTAACAGTAATAGTGGGGACAGCTATATAGCAATGCTTATGTATTCACAGCGAGACATGTTGCTACACAGTGAAGCCATCTCTGTATAGATAGGCCTAATTAAAACACGAATTTTATTACGCCATACGGAAGGCAGTTTAATTAAAGACCTTATTATTACTATGCAAGGTCTTTGGGTTTGATATGCGATGATGTTACATAAATTTGTACATGTGACTTTCTATTAATTGTTTCATTTCATTCACAAAATACAAATTTTATAGGCTACTTATAGGTTATGTTACCTGTGAGAGCAGGACCAATGTCAGCTGTGCCTTATTTCGACCGTTACTTACAATCAGTGCTACAGGAAAGCATTTTTTATAGCTCGACAAACGCATTCTCGCTGTAGTGTGTAACGGAACTAAAGCTGCATCTACACAGTTCAATATTCCAATCGCGTATGCGTGCAATCTGGGAAGAATATTGAAATAATCAAGTTTAAAAGGTACGTTCAATTAAAATGCATGAAGATTTTGTGTCTACATGGTGCGCCGTTTTGAACGTCGTCTTCACTGCGTAAATATATTAATTAATATTAAATATCAATCTTGCATTCATTGCTTTAAAGTTGAAAGAAACGTTTAACCGTGTAGTTGCATCTTAATGTATTCATGATCATCAATTCACGGGGAAACAGTTGGCGACAACGACTAAACAAAAGAACGGCCATGCGATAAATTGATAGCGATAAATCTAGCTGCAGAAATTATATCAAAGTCTGACTGTGATTGGTTGGAATTCAAAATTTCATTACACTTCATTGGTCGAAAATGGAATGACGTCATATAAACGAAATAGTCCACCATAAATTCATTTTTACTCGCTGGAATAAAATTCCGTGTTATCCAGCGTGAAAAGTATGGTCGGCCTACCAATTCAACCAGCGTTGCGTCTTGAGGACCATTAAAAGAAGATAGATATGTACAAGGACTTGAACCTACTTCCATTATAAAAAGGATCTGGGCTGGAATTTCCTTGTAAGAAGGTATAATGGCGTAGGAAAAATCGCGTTAATCCAAAGTGCAGCCATTTCTCGGAAAGCACCCATTTAGTAGCCCTGGGTAAGAGATGGGAGGAAGGGCGACATAAAATTTGTACTAATGGTGATTGGACAGACTCGATGAGGATCTTTTATCTGAGTTTAGAGCTCGGCCATAATTACAGGCACGAGAAGTGCGCCATTGGGGCATTTCTGTAGGCAATAAGCTTAAACTGTAAAATGCAGCGGCATACT
Source organism: Periplaneta americana (assembly GCF_040183065.1). Taxonomy (NCBI): domain Eukaryota; kingdom Metazoa; phylum Arthropoda; class Insecta; order Blattodea; family Blattidae; genus Periplaneta; species Periplaneta americana. The sequence continues at coordinate 177,476,884 of NC_091128.1, forward strand.
TATCGAAGAAGTAAGCATTTCTCCGTTTAACGACCATTTCCAACTAAAAAGCTGTTTCAGTTTTATGGAAATATGACATTAGCAGTAACAGAGAGGTCTTAAGGTAAAATGGATCGAGGGATGAAGTTCTTGGAGAAAGTCTATCCCAAGTGGAAGAAGTTCACTCGAACCTTGTTCTTCAAACAAGTGAAGTGAGCTAAAATTTTGCGTCATTCTTATTATAGCAACTACGAGTAGTCCAAATTATAGGTGTATTCGTCTGGCCGCGCATGCGTATTTTAACACCAACCCCCATTCTTGTCGCAACCCTACCCAAAAGTATACATCACTGCAAAACGTTATCAGCATGTACAGTATCTATTACTAATACTAATATAGGTTTAGATTTACGTGCCTGCCCTTCCCAAACGAATAAAATAATATCATTTTTAAATGAAAATTTAGGACCATGGCAAATCTAACAAGGATCAAGAAATGGGCCATGACAAGCGTCATGATCCATATCCTGATCCTTGTCGTAGTACCTATCGTGATCCTTATCGTTGTCTATGTCGTGATCTTTATTGTGGACCTTGCAGTCTTTTTTATGGTTCTTTTTGTGATCCCTGCTGTCTTTGTCACATATCTTATGATGGTCCTTGTTTTCTTTGTAGTGTTTTTCATCGTGATTCTTGTAGTTTCTCATGATAGACCTACTTATAGTGGCTCTTTTTGTCTTCATCTTTATCCTTATTGTGGTCTTTGTTGTCTTTGTCACATTCCTTATGGTATACTTAGTTAAAAGGAACGTTACATAAAGAATTACAATAACAATCATCATCTCATCGTCTATGAATAGCATCTGTAGTTTAAAAGGTACGTTAAATAAAGAATTACAATTAAAATCATCATCTCATCGTCTATGAATAGCCTCTGTAGTTTAAAAGGAACGTTAAATAAAGAATTACAATTACAATTATCATCTCATCGTCTATGAATAGCATCTGTAGTTTAAAAGGTACGTTAAATAAAGAATTACAATTAAAATCATCATCTCATCGTCCATGAATAGCCTCTGTAGTTTAAAAAGGAATGTTATATAATAAATTGCAATTGTAAAAACGTCTTATCCATGTTTTACATGTGTTGATACTATTCCTGGAACGACACGTGTTGGCACCCCTGCGCCGTAACATATACCCTCTCTCTCCGAGCGGGGTTGCATTATCTGGAGTGCCTTCTTCCCCCGACGACGCCCGTTTCGCCGCCTATCTCTCAAGCGCCCCCACCCCCTAGTTCCGCTTGTCGGCTTCCCTCAGTGAGGATCCATCTTATTCTGAGCTTTCCTTCCTGCGATAGGATATCAACAAATTAAAGTCAATTGGAAAAGCGCACTCTAGGTGGCGCTGTTCGCACTAGATCTCCCTGACACATGGAATGGCCTGGGCGGGGAGAGGAAAGGGCCGCTGGGAGAATTGAACTGCTGCCACTTTTCATGGGGAGGAGCCTGCGCGCCGCGACTGCTTGTTTATTTTCATTCTTCGAGTCTAGATACAGGCAGCGAGCTGCTGCTCTGAGCGCTCTGATTTCCAGCATCTGCTGAAGCTAAATTATTTATTAACTTCCCTTACATTCATTGGGAGACGATGAGATGATTGTAATTGTAATTCTTTATTTAACGTTCCTTTTAAACTACAGAGGCTATTCATAGACGATGAGATGATTATTGTAATTGTAATTCTTTATTTAATGTTCCTTTTAAACTACAGAGGCTCTTCATAACGATGAGACGATGATTGTATTTGTAATTCTTTATTTAACGTTCCTTTTAAACTACAGAGGCTATTCACAGACAATGAGATGATTATTGTAATTGTAATTCTTTATTTAATGTTCCTTTTAAACTACAGAGGCTATTCATAACGATGAGACGATGATTGTATTTGTAATTCTTTATTTAATGTTCCTTTTAAACTACAGAGGCTCTTCATAACGATGAGACGATGATTGTATTTGTAATTCTTTATTTAACGTTCCTTTTAAACTACAGAGGCTATTCACAGACAATGAGATGATTATTGTAATTGTAATTCTTTATTTAATGTTCCTTTTAAACTACAGAGGCTGTTCATAGACGATGAGATGATGATTGTAATTGTAATTCTTTATTTAACGTTCCTTTTAAACTACAGAGGCTGTTCATAGACGTTGAGATAATGGTTGTAATTGTAATTCTTTATTTAACATTCCTTTTAAACTACAGAGGCTATTCACAGACAATGAGATGATTATTGTAATTGTAATTCTTTATTTAATGTTCCTTTTAAACTACAGAGGCTCTTCATAACGATGAGACGATGATTGTAATTGTAATTCTTTATTTAACGTTCCTTTTAAACTACAGAGGCTATTCACAGACAATGAGATGATTATTGTAATTGTAATTCTTTATTTAATGTTCCTTTTAAACTACAGAGGCTCTTCATAACGATGAGACGATGATTGTATTTGTAATACTTTATTTAACGTTCCTTTTAAACTACAGAGATTATTCATAACGATGAGATAATGATTGTAATTGTAAATTCTTTATTTAACGTTCCTTTTAAACTACAGAGGCTGTTCATAGACGATGAGATGATGATTGTGATTGTAATTCTTTATTTAACGTTCCTTTTAAACTACAGAGGCTATTCATAGACGATGAGATAATGATTGTAATTGTAATTCTTTATTTAACGTTCCTTTTAAACTACAGAGGCTATTCATAGACGATGAGATGATAATTGTAATTGTAATTCTTTATTTAAAGTTCCTTTTAAACTACACAGGCTATTCATAGACGATGAGATGATGAGTGTAGTTGTAATACTTTATTTAACGTTCCTTTTAAACTACAGAGGCTATTCATAGACGATGAGATGATGATTGTAATTGTAATTCTTTATTTAAAGTTCCTTTTAAACTACAGAGGCTATTCATAGACGATGAGATGATGAGTGTAGTTGTAATACTTTATTTAACGTTCCTTTTAAACTACACAGGCTATTCATAGACGATGAGATGATGAGTGTAGATGTAATACTTTATTTAACGTTCCTTTTAAACTACACAGGCTATTCATAGACGATGAGATAATGATTGTAATTGTAATTCTTTATTTAACGTCCCTTTTAAACTGCAGAGGCTATTCATAGACGATGAGATGATGATTGTAATTGTAATTCTTTATTTAACGTTCCTTTTAAACTACAGAGGCTATTCATAGACGATGAGATGATGATTGTAATTGTAATACTTTATTTAACGTTCCTTTTAAACTACAGAGGCTATTCATAGACGATGAGATGATGATTGTAATTGTAATTCTTTATTTAACGTTCCTTTTAAACTACAGAGGCTATTCATAGACGATGAGATTATGATTGTAATTGGAATTCTATATTTAACGCTCCTTTTAAACTACAGAGGCTACTCATAGACAATGAAATGATGATTGTAATTGTATTTATTCTTTATTTTGTTTGGCTTAATAATACTGATGCCATTCCCAGAGACAATATTCGGGTAACAGTTGAATAAAAAGAGCAAGAGAATCTAAAACTTTACCGTACCTGAGTTAGCTGACAGTTTCTTACCAGAGGAAACTGGGTTTCATTTCTTAAATGTCTTACTGACTCTCTTATGAGATGGGCACCTTTTTTTCTTTACTTTCAAAACATTGCTAACTTTTATATGAAATAGGCCCATTATAGGCATTCGTCTTTTTTAAGAACGTAACCTAATTCCATTATTTTTTTTAATTTCCTTATTTATTTGATAACCTACTTCGGTGAACAGATTGAATTACAAAATTTTGAAAATGATGTAGTTTTCTAATCAATGCATATTGTTATATTTTCCCGTCAGGTGGCACGTCCTGCAATATGAAATAATTACGTGTAAATACGTTACTCTATTATAAAAAGTAATGAATTTATAAATAATGAACGGCTGTCTGAAAAGCAGTGTGCTACACTTTAGTATAGTCCTATATTATTTTGTTTGTAAGTTTGCTACATTCGCCCTGCTGCCTCGCTTCGCCGACATCTCTACTGCTAGGATATAGTACCACTTTTAACTATCAAAGAATTTTTCTTTCTTCAGATGTTTCAATATACTGGGCTCCGTTGCCTGGAGTAACCAGACATGACGAGCCAACAGAGAAGGCTTGATGAAGGAGGCTGTATTTAGTTCCAAAATATTGGGAACGCTAAGTTCCAGGACACTGTGGGGTACCCAGAGGTCTATTTCTGACAACGTTAACCATCAAAGCCTGAACACGCATTGCAAAGAGATAGGGTTGAAAGAAAGTAACTGCCATATTCGTGCCAAACCCGATGGATGGACTACCCCGAACTACTTGGATAGAACTTAAAACACACGCAAGTATCGACGTGTACTCCTTCCCTCCTTATCACTCTGTGTAATTGACGGCTCAACATGAAATATTAAGGGCCTACTTGCATGGTTACAATGCTACCTAACACACACTTTCAAAAATGAATTTTCTTCACCTTCAACAGAAAAATGAGTCGACAATATTTAAGCTACAGCCGTTATGCTCAACAGAAGCCAAGACACTTGTGAACGCGACTTACTAAACCTGTGATTTTAAATATGCAAAATAAGGCACAACTTCCCATCCAACGTTAAAATGGACATGAATTCACTTATAGAGCATTCCACTGTACATTCTCTCACTCCTTCGTTCAGCAATCTCTCTTCTCTGTCTTCCTTCCCGTATCGTCGTGGGTACAAATAGCGTACAGCAACGTGTCTTCGATAGAAACAAACCTGGATTAGTTGTTTTTCGATTACATCCATCTTGATGACATTTTAATTAAGGTCAGTTCCATCGGTAGGCAGGCTCTTATTGTATTTCCATCAGATGCTACTTCCTAATTGGAATTTTTCCCCAGCTTCTGGAAAAACGCTGATTGGCCAACTTTTACTACTGCGGAGCGGCTGGGAGTTTTGTGATACAAGGAATATCGCACTCAGTCACTCACAGACTTTCATACACTGTGCGCTTTCTTCAATTCTCCACTCATTGCTTCAACAATCAGATGTCTACCTCACTCAGCCAACATTTGCCGCGTGGATTATTCCAAACATTTGTCTCATCAATGCACTCCATATTCAGATCTTAGCTCGCGCATTCCACACCTTCCCCAGAACTCAATTCCATCTCATAGAATCCGTTCTTTTTATAGACAGCCATCTACCCACAGGAATTGAACTTTTAGGCCTACTCAGAAATACAACACTTTCCTCAGAAAAGCCACCCGTTGCTTCAAGAAATCCACCTTAACTTAATACTTTCACTCCATGCCTCAACAAATCCTCCTTAACTTAATACATTCACACCATGCCTCAAAAATCCTCATTAACTTAGTACTATAATCCATGCCTCAACAAATCTTCCTTAACTTAGTACATTCATCCATGCCTCAATAAATCTTCCTTAACTTAATACTTTCACTCCATGCCTCAACAAATCCTCATTAACTTAGTACTATCATCCATGCCTCAACAAATCCTCATTAACTTAGTACTATCATCCATGCCTCAACAAATCTTCCTTAACTTAGTACATTCACTCCCTGCCTCAACAAATCCTCATTAACTTATTACTATCATCCATGCCTCAACAAATCTTCCTTAACTTAGTACATTCACTCCATGCCTCAACAAATCTTCCTTAAGTTAATACATTCACTCCATGCCTCAACAAATCCTCATTAACTTATTACTATCATCCATGCCTCAACAAATCTTCCTTAACTTAGTACTTTCACTCCATACCTCAACAAATCTTACTTAAGTTAATACTTTCACTCCATGCCTCAACAAAGCCACTTTAACTTAATACTTTCACTCCATGCCTCAACAAAGCCACTTTAACTTAGTACTTTCACTCCATGCCTCAACAAATCTTCCTTAAGTTAATAAATTTCACTCCATGCCTCAACAAAGCCACTTTAACTTAATATTTTCACTCCATGCCTCAACAAAGCCACTTTAACTTAATACTTTCACTCCATGCCTCAACAAATCCTCCTTAACTTAGTACTTTCATCCATGCCTCAACAAATCCTCCTTAACTTAGTACTTTCATCCATGCCTCAACAAATCTTCCTTAACTTAATACTTTCACTCCATGCCTCAACAAATCCACCTTAACTTAATACTTTCACTCCATGCCTCAATAAATCCTCCCATTCACTCTTCAATGTATTCCTGTGAGTTGTTTGCATTCACTCCTTCAAATGTTAACTCATGTGCACTTTGCTTGTCACTCCCACTCATTCACTCCTTTCCTCAATCTCACATTCTCTTCCTTCAAATTCACTCTTTAATTTTCTTTCACTCATTCTTCCAATCTTTTACTAAATGCAACTCTATTTCTTCAGATGCTTTCTTCACTCTCAGCTCTTGTCTTTCATCTCCGATATTGCGTGACACTCTCACTCCTGACAACGAACAAATACTTTAGCAGTTACTGAGTACCAAAAGCCTTTGTAGAAGTTGGACTATTCCTCCATGAGATTTATATGAACATACTTAGGCTTACATATATCTGAATGTACTTATCTAGCTGCCGTGCAAAGAAACAGTCAGCGCCAGTCTTGAATATCTCTTTCCTCCACTCATTCCAAATTACCCCATTCCAGGACACGCCCCGGCATTTCCAGTATAGCTGGGACGCTCCTTTAACGATATGATAAATGGGGCGAGCGGCGAAATGTATTGCTTAACACTTCTGTGATGTAAATATGTTGCACAGTTATAGCCTATTATGCATACATAATAATAATAATAATAATAATAATAATAATAATAATAATAATAATAAAAATAATGTTTTATTTTCGCTGGCAGAGTTAAGGCCATAAGGCCTTCTCTTCCACTCAACCAGCCTTAATCAATACAATACATAAATTTAAATTACAAATATTTTCACTACACTTAAAAGGTTCTCCAGCAATAATCTTCACTACACATTTATTTAAATTTAGATAAATCTATAAGGTAAAGTAGTAACTTAATTTATGAGCTAATTTAATTCAATGAATTATAATTAATTTAATATTTGAGATAGCTAGTAAAATGATGAAAATTAATTTAATATAAGCTTACTAGGACTATGTTACAGGGAGAATATATATATTTCTATTTCTATAATGAGAATATTAATGTAATTGTCATTAGAGGTTTTGTAAATCTATTTAGAGAAATTAAAGATAATAATAATAATAAGAATGGACAGATGTTAGTTTCATTATAAGTAACAAATATTAATCAGCAATTCATCTGTTAAGTAAGAATTTATGTAATTTTGACCTAAATGAAGTTATTGTCCAACAACCCCTTATATCACTCGGAAGCGAGTTCCAATTTCTAGCAACTGAAACTGTATAGGATGAAGAATATAAAGATGTCTTGATACACACATACATACATACATACATACATAACATAACATAACATAACATAACATAACATAACATAACATACATACATACATACATACATACATACATACATACATACACACCCACACACACACTAGGGTGTATGCAAAGGGGAGTTACCGGGTTTGAACCCCTCCTTGAACTTTTTAAAGAAAGTTACATATTTACATTTGAGTATTTTTCTCTATCCACAATCGTTTTCCCTTCTCAAATTTTTCACTGTAAGAGTAACAAAATCTACATCGACATAAGTCATAGTCCTCCTACCCCTCGTTCAATATATTCATCATGTCAGTTTCGTTCTTCATCCTTGCCGAGTTCGATGTTGCATTATTGTATTTAATTACATTTATTTCAATATATTTTATTGTTTTCATGGATTTTCAAGATATAGGATATATACTAAAATAAAGAGTCTTACCTATCATAAACAAGTAACTGTTGACTATATATATATATATATATATATATATATATATATATATATATATATAATTATTGTGTAAATAAAATAATGACACAAACATTTTTATCGTACAAAATTAAACAGAAGTTAAAATTTGTTAAAAATTGGATGGCTGTGAAAAAACAACGTTTAAAAGATTTTATAAGGATATTAATGAATATATTATATTAGAACATAGTACAATATTAATAAATATACCGTAACTTTTTTATTTTATTTTATTGGGTTACTTTACGACGCTGTATCAACATCCAGGTTATTTAGCGTCTGAATGAGATGAAGGCGATAATGCCGATGAAATGAGTCCGGGGTCCAGCACCGAAAGTTACCCAGCATTTGTCGGTATTGGGTTGAGGGAAAACCCCGGAAAAAACCTCAACCAGGTAACTTGTCCCGACCGGGATTCGAACCCGGGCCAACTGGTTTTGCGGCCACACGCGCTGACCATTACTCCACAGGTGTGGACTAATATATCGTAACCTAATAATAATAATAATAATAATAATAATAATAATAATAATAATAATAATAATAATAATAATATTATTAATAAAAATAATAGGCCTATACAAAATTTAAAATATCGATAATGTAAATTGCAAACAATTTTTGTAATAACCTCCCTTGACAAAATTCTGCGTACGCCACTGATATACAAACAATAATCTACATACATACATACATCCATCCATACATACATACATAAATACATACATATACACATACATACAAACACACATACATACATACATAGGATACAAACATACATACATACATAGGATACATACATACACATACATACATACACACATACATACATACATACATACATACATACATACATACACACACACATACATACATACACACACATACATACATACATACATACATACATACATACATACATACATACATACATACATACATACATACATACATACATACATACATACATACATACACAGTACGCTGTCTCGATTGTGGACTAGTTGGCAGGGGACAGAATCGATCGCCTCGCTCAAATCAGCAGCCTGGAATTCGCCGTGGCAGGGAAGATGAAGATAAGCACTTGTTCCACTCATATAAGGTCTATTTTATTCCCCGGCCCGCCCCCAGCGCCAACTATACCTACTTTATGCCTCTCACAGATCCCAAACTGGTGGGTCTAAGTGGACATCAATATTTACGCCCCTATCTGCATGCAACCCGACAGCGCGATACACTGAAAACCATTCATTTCAAACCGCCCCGACGCGAGAAATAACCCTAACACATTCATTTTTGTATATACAGAAAGGGAGAAAACACCCCCTTCCAACCGCGCGAATAAATGATTCACGAAGGCATTTGCATATATAGGCTGGATTCAAAATGGCTCTTGCGTGTTGATTCGTGAGTTTACTGTGTGATATACGACCGCTCGAAAAACACGGAACAAAGGGCGCCGCTTATAAAAAGGCGAAATGTGTAATTGCTCAGTGTGTAATTGTATACGCTGATCGATTCAGATATGACGTATTGCGTGAATATAAATTAAGATGAGCCGTGTGTGGTAGGGAGAGCATCCCTCCAGCTTTCATGCTGAGGGCCACTCCCTCTCTAATGCTATTAAATTAACCACTATAGCTGTACAACGATCTTGCTAAATCTCATAGGAAAATTAATTAATCAAGCTTTTTATAATTGTCTCCTGCAAGATAGATGTCTCCCGCCGTTCTTTTTTTTTCGACGACGGTTTTGTGATGTGTTACAATAAGACAGAAGGGAATTACATTTCCTGTAGACATAGAGGATCACGTGTCCTGCATTGGCATATCACAGTTTTGTCACTACATACAAGATTAAGCCTACTGGAAAGAATGGACGCCGGAAATCCCTCAAACTTGGTTAAAATTTAAGCATATGTTAAAATATAGTAGGGGAGAGTGGGGCAAAGCAAAATACTTCTCACAAAGTCGTAAGTCACAGCTTGTTAATAAATTCTTTTGTAAATTTTTACCGCGAATGTAGTAGAGAAACCCTTACTTTATAGTTTGCAGCGATCACCGAAGTAAACTCTTATATACTTGACTAGGTAATATTTGTTTTACCAAACCCCTAATTATGCATGAGGTAAACATATAGGCAAATGAGGCAAAGTAAAAAAGTCCAAATGAAGACATAGTTTCAGATATATATATATATATATATATATATATATATATATATATATATACTTACTTACTGGCTTTTAAGGAACCCGGAGGTTCATTGCCGCCCTCACATAAGGCCGCCATTGGTCCCTATCCTGAGCGAGATTAATCCACTCTCTATCATCATATCCCATCTCCTTTAAATCCATTTTAATATTATCTTCCCATCTACGTCTCGGCCTCCCTAAAGGTCTTTTTCCCTCCGGTCTCCCAATTAACATTCTATATGCATTTCTGGATTCGCCCATACGTGCTACATGCCCTGTCCATCTCAAACGTCTGGATTTAATGTTCCTAATTATGTCAGGTGAAGAATACAATGCGTGCAGTTCTGTGTTGTGTAACTTTCTCCATTCTCCTGTAACTTCATCCCTCTCAGCCCCAAATATTTTCCTAAGCACTTATTCTCAAACACCCTTAACCTCTGTTCCTCTCTCAAAGTGAGAGTCCAAGTTTCACAACCATAAAGTAGGCCTACAACCGGTAATGTAACTGTTTTATAAATTCTAACTCTCAGATTTTTTGACAGCAGACTGGATGATAAAAGCTTCTCAACCGAATAATAACAGGCATTTCCCATATTTATTCTGCGTTTAATTTCCTCCTGGAGTGTCATTTATATTTGTTACTGTTGCTTCCAGATATTTGAATTTTTCTACTTCTTCAAAGGATAAAGTTCCAATTTTATATTTCCATTTCGTACACTATTCCCGTTATATTTCTGAGAATCAATAATTCTCAATACAGAAACTCGAACTAAAGATCAGAAACTGAATAATAACAAACAGCAAAACATGTTCTATTTTCTCTTAGGCCACCGATGTAGCTCAGTCGGCTAAGGCGTTTGCCTGCCGATCCGGATTTACTCTCTGGCACGTGTTCGATTCCCGCTTGAGCTGATTAACTGATTGGGATTTTTCCGAGGCTTTCCCCAACCGTAAGACGAATGTCAGTTAATCTATGGCGAATCCTCGGGCTCATCTCGCCAAATACCATCTCGTTATTACCAATTCTATCGACGCTAAATAACTCCGAAGTTGATAGAGCGTCGTTAAATAATCAAGTAAAAAAAATAAATATGTAAAATGATTTATGAATATGAAAAGTAACATTACTTATTCAATGATACTGGCGCAATATACAAACAAATCACTTTACTAGGTATAGGAGGGAAGAAAAGTAGTTCATCCATTTACGTAAACTAGGAAATATCGCGATTTTGAGTTTGATAATTTTCATTAGGATTTTGTTTAATCAAAATACAGTACAGTATTAACAATGAGTGTTTTTACTCACGAACTGAGCTGTCCATGCGGACGTATTAATTATGCAGTGTATATTATACTGTCTACAGCACATTAGCGTACAATATAGAGAATGAAGTTAAATTGAAAAATAATCATAATATGGATATTTAAACACATTTTTGAAAATGGTGGCCGTCATTTCGATACAGGCTTCAGTTCTAATGTGCATATTATCGCACTATAGACTATTGTACGTAATTCCAATTACCAGGTTCGTACTTCGTATCAGTAACTCATGTTGAAATAATTCTGTACCTACTCTATAGAAGAGACCTTACGTACTGTAAATTCAATCTTCACTTCTGACTGACCCGAAAGATAAAATTACTCAAACATGCTATCTACTGTCCGTCCAAGTGGTTACGTCGCAGCGTCGTAGAAAGGGAGGAAATCACGTGACAGTTAATTACTTAACGAGGCCCTTTTATTTAAGTTATCTTAAAGAATTGTTTGGGTATAATATTACGTAGACGTCCAATTCCTAACAGAAATTAATGTTCTCAGAAAAGAACTAAGACAGCCCAGCCACTAGCATTTACAGAGAGGCGAATGGAAGCAGGTGGGGGAAACCGGAATGTGACGTAGGCAAATGGAAAATGATTCAATATTGAAAGCTCTTTCGTCGCTGCAAAACGCGAACATATTTTTGGAACGTACTGTTTACTATGACCGTAAGGCTACTATGACTGTATATGCGGTCTTGGATCTGTGTGGAGGACGGTTGAACTTCATTAGTAGAAGAAGTGGAAGTGAAGTACATTCAAAAACTTAGGTTCAATAAAAATTGAAGTCAGGACCAAATAGAGAGTTATTTCAAAATTTTCACTGTGTCCTCCCTTTCACTTTGCCCCTCTGTCCCCTAATTTTTTTCCATGACTATAATGTCTCTAAAAATGGATGAAAGTTGACGTTTTAAAGGTTGCGTGATGGAAGGCATCATTTATTAATTTCATCGTAACTTAGATCCTAGACGAAGCAACTGCAAAGCTTGAAACACAACGAGGCTGCGAAATGAGGACCTACAGATGTAAATCCCAAGTGACGTCAATGAGGCCATGCATATCGAAAGCGAGAAAATTCCAAAACGATTATGCGCACATTTGTACCTGTTTGGAAAATTTACAGCACGACTGTATCCATGGAAAAAGAGAACTAAATAATTGACGGTAAGCAAATGGTCACAACATTGCAAACCTTACACTCAAAGAGAATAGCTGAACAAGAGAGTTCATTCAATTATTTAGAGACTGAGGTGCCCTCTGAAATGATCTACAAACAACCAATGAGCCTATCAGGCACTCTGACAACAGACGGGTTAAACAAATACATCAGATATGAAGCAAGAACTAGGAGATATGGTTTTTTTTATTAAACAATATTTTTCTGGGTATAGGACAGAGGCATTCAACATTTCCATAACAAACTGTGTGTAAAAACATTGAAGAAATGACACAAACGTTTTCTGTATATTAGAAATGACTATTACACTTTTACTACGTCAAACTACTTTTGACCAATAAAACGGTACGAAAGGACGTCTTTCAACCAATCATGGCTGCTTATCGCACAATTTTATCGCGTCCCTAGCATTTGTTTATTTTTATCACTACCCTAGCATTTGTTTCTTTGTTTAAAACATTACAAACTGCACTGGTCTGGACATAAAAAAAAAAAAAAAAAAAAAAAAACAGAAAACTACAAACCACTCCAGTCGATGCACAGCACTTTCAAATATGACTCGCATTGGCATTCAAGAACAAGAATTAATAAAGATCACTGGTCATATATGAAGAACGCCATTCGGAAATCCTGAATAAGTTGAGGGATATACCATGTACATTAACGAGTTCACTTCTTTTACGCACACGTCTAATATAAAACACTAACACCAACCACTAAAACATTCAAATTTGACAATTGTACTTTCAATAATTGTTTCTTTTAAAATTATTCATGTTTATTTTTTATTTCATCATCGTTAATTAAAACGTTTCTTGTTTATTTCATCATCCCTAATTAAAACTTTTCTAACACTTGTTTATATTATTTAGGTTATGTTATAGCTTTTTCTAAATGATATTATGGATAGTCACGTATCAGAGATTGTTTAATACTAAGATTTAGGCTATTGAAAATCATCTGTCAAGTGACGTTGATTACTGGGATCCAGATGATTGAAGTGGAATTCAAATGTTTTAATAAAAATGAAACTGAATCAACAAAGCCTTCTTGACTAGTAACCGTCCACAGAGTTCAATGAAGATTCCATAGTTGGCACAACTGATAACAACAAAACATAATCATAAAACACTACTGCCATCTAGCGTAATGTTGAGATGGTACAATAATACATTTGAAGACAGTTGTATTTTCGTAAGCCAATTAATATTTTATTGTATTGGAGTACTTCGTTACTTCTAATCTTTATATACTTTCTTTTAATCGTGTAATAGTCAATTAAATCCCACTCGAGTTTTGATTTTCTCTAGATAAATCAAATCCTCTAGTGAGATTACTGTTGATAAACATTTATACATTTATATATTCTCATCATAGAATACAATAATATATCTGTATAAAAACAGTGTTAAACGAGAAATATTCTCCGTTTATTGTGTGCAAGGCCGGCTTAAGTACACGGAGTTACTTATTTTCATTTCATTACAGCCTATCAGTGTGAGGCGGCAATGATAAAACGTACTGTTATTTTAAAACTCGTATCTCTCATTAAATATTAGTCCTATCAAAATTTAGTCTAGAATGAAACTTATCGGAAACCATTTTTAAAGAAACTTCTGTTTTTTTAAATTTCATATCCATGAAAATGAATATTAAGCGAGATATTTCGATTTATTTAATTCAGGCCCCTTTATGACCTCCCTTTTAAATAAATCATTTTGAATAGGCGTACCATATAGCGTAAAATCTAATTTATAACGAACTTAATTTATATCAAATTTTCATATAAATCGGTACAGCCATTATTGCTGTAAAAGGGTAACAAACATCCAGAGAGACATACAAACAAAAATTTCAAAAACTCGATTTTTGGTCTCAGGATGGTTAATTATAGACGTTAACACCAATCATTAAAAAAAATCGAAAATTAGCAGAAAAAATTTTGGTTAGGCCCACAGATTTTAGGCCTATTAATAGTATAGATTTCTTATGGCAATGTTAAATCCCTATCTCCTATACCCAGAAAAACACGCGGTATATATTTGATTGCGGTCTTGTCTATTCCTTTGTTCCACGATTAGTTTGATTTTCTTCCTTGCTGCGCTCTTATCAGGTGCAGAATTCATCCTTCTTTTCTTTTTTTTTCTGGCATTAGAAATAAATGCTGGAAAGAAACAAATGAAGGAGAGAAACAAATCCAGGAAAGAAATAAAAGCTGGAAAGAAATAAAAGCTGGAAAGAAACAAATGCTGGAGAGAAACAAATGAAGGGAGAAACAAATCCAGGAAAGAAATTAAAGCTGGAGAGAAACAAATGAAGGGAGTAACAAATCCAGGAAAGAAATAAAAGCTGGAAAGAAACAAATGCTGGAGAGAAACAAATGAAGAGAGAAACAAATGCTGGAGAGAAACAAATGAAGGCAGAAACAAATCCGGGAAAGAAATTGAAGCTGGAAAGAAACAAATGCTGGAGAGAAACAAATGAAGGGAGAAATAAATCCAGGAAATAAATGAGAGCTGGAAAGAAACAAATGCAGGAGAGAAACAAATGAAGGAGAGAAACAAATGCAGGAAAGAAATAAATGAACGGAGAAAGAAATGAACGAAGAAGAAAAGAAAGAAAATCTGTATGAATGAAAGAAGAAATTAAAAAATAAAAGAAATAAATATACGAAACAAATGAAAGAAGAAGCTAATACTGAAAGAAACATGTGAAAACAGAAGCAGAGGACGTAAAAAAAATGAATGAGGGAAGAATCTAATAAAAACAAACGAAGAAACAAATAAACGTACAAAGAAATGAACGCAGAAACAAAAGTGAACAAGGGCTTAACAAAGAAACAAATCACAGAAGGAATAAATAAACGGAGTAACGAATGGATTCATCACCCCTGGCTTCAAAGTGTGGGCCCCGTTGTTTGTCAATGAAGATTTCGATCCAACCCTAGATATCTACAGGTAAGGGACTCTTTGGTAATGTGGTCAGCACAGCATCAACGAACACGAAACAAAGCACATACATCCATTACTGTCGGAGGAAGACAAACTTCACTTTCTGGCTGAGAAACGAACCCAGACCCACTGACGTGGCTGTAAATGAAGACAGCTGATTTGTACAGCCCTGGTGTTGTGGTCCGGAAACGAAGGCCGGCCCGCCCCTTGCCGGACCGGCACGTAGCTAATATCACCTCCTTAATTAATAAATTTGTAGCCATTCCAGCAGAGACTCTGATCTGTAATTTAGCGGTCTCGGCGTCACATCTGGGCGGCCCCTCCACGGTTCGGGCTATCACGAAATTAAATCAGTAACAGAGATACAGCGGAGTTCTTCTTGGAACCGGATACTCCTCACTTCGGAGGGCTTCACCTCAGTCAAGAGGAGGCGTCTAGTTTCAACATAATTCTTGTAATCTGAAGGTCCGAGGTTCGAACCCAAGGGTCGGCTATAATAACTTAAATTATTCATGCTTCCACAAGCTTCATCACGATTCGAACCGTCAATCATCAGATACAGAGACCGCCCATCTGTCCGGTAATTAGCACAAAATCGCCGAACATACAAGAGAACTATGTATAAATAACAGCGCAGAATAACTGGAAACGTCCAAAGAAAAGATGTCATTGGCAGAATTTAACGCAAGACTCACTTTACAGCTCATAGCTACCGTCACGTTATTTTATTCTTACTGGAGGAGTCGTGAAGAGAGAGTATACCTTCTATGGTACTACGAAAATAGAGTACCTTTTTATTTAGGTGATGTTCTATGTCTTGGCTCCTCATATTGTCCTTTTTTGGAACTTCAGCCAACCTAGGTAATGATCCATATCTTGGTTCTACAACTTGTGCCTTTTTGCAACTTGAGATATTTAGGCGATAGGCTAATTTGTCTTGGTTCCTCATCTTGTCCCTTATTCTAACTAATGTCTTGGTTCCTCATCTTGTCCCTTATTCTAACTAATGTCTTGGTTCCTCATCTTGTCCCTTATTCCAACTAATGTCTTGGTTCCTCATCTTGTCCCTTATTCTAACTAATGCATTGGTTCCTCATCTTGTCCCTTATTCTAACTAATGCATTGGTTCCTCATCTTGTCCCTTATTCTAACCAATGCCTTGGTTCCTCATCTTGTCCCTTATTCTAACTAATGCCTTGGTTCCTCATCTTGTCCCTTATTCTAATGCCTTGGTTCCTCATCTTGTCCCTTATTCTAACTAATGCCTTGGTTCCTCATCTTGTCCCTTATTATAACTAATGCCTTGGTTCCTCATCTTGTCCCTTATTCTAACTAATGCCGTGGTTCCTCATCTTGTCCCTTAATCTAACCAATGCCTTGGTTCTTCATCTTGTTCCTTATTCTAACTAATGCCTTGGTTCCTCATCTTGTCCCTTATTCTAACTAATGCCTTGGTTCCTCATCTTGTCCCTTATTCTAACTAATGCCTTGGTTCCTCATCTTGTCCCTTATTCTAACTAATGTCTTGGTTCCTCATCTTGTCCCTTATTCTAACCAATGCCTTGGTTCCTCATCTTGTCCCTTATTCTAACCAATGCTTTGGTTCCTCATCTTGTCCCTTATTCTAACCAATGCCTTGGTTCCTCATCTTGTCCCTTATTCTAACTAATTCCTTGGTTCCTCATCTTGTCCCTTATTCTAACTAATGCCTTGGTTCCTCATCTTGTCCCTTATTCTAACTAATGTCTTGGTTCCTCATCTTGTCCCTTATTCTAACTAATGCATTGGTTCCTCATCTTGTCCCTTATTCTAACTAATGCCTTGGTTCCTCGTCTTATCCCTTATTCTAACCAATGCATTGGTTCCTCATCTTGTCCCTTATTCTAACTAATACCTTGGTTCCTCATCTTGTCCCTTATCCTAACTAATGCCTTGGTTCCTCGTTTTGTCCTTTATCCTAACTAATGCCTTCGTTCCTCGTCTTGTCCCTTATTCTAACCAATGCCTTGGTTCTTCATCTTGTCCCTTATTCTAACTAATGCCTTGGTTCCTCATCTTGTCCCTTATTCTAACTAATGCCTTGGTTCCTCATCTTGTCCCTTATTCTGACTAATTCCTTGGTTTCTCATCTTGTCCCTTATTCTAACTAATGCCTTGGTTCCTCATCTTGTCCCTTATTCTAACTAATGTCTTGGTTCCTCATCTTGTCCCTTATTCTAACTAATGCATTGGTTCCTCATCTTGTCCCTTATTCTAACTAATGTCTTGGTTTCTCATCTTGTCCCTTATTCTAACTAATGCCTTGGTTCCTCATCTTGTCCCTTATTCTAACTAATGCCTTGGTTCCTCATCTTGTCCCTTATTCTAACTAATGCATTGGTTCCTCATCTTGTCCCTTATTCTAACTAATGCCTTGGTTCCTCGTCTTGTCCCTTATTCTAACCAATGCATTGGTTCCTCATCTTGTCCCTTATTCTAACTAATACCTTGGTTCCTCATCTTGTCCCTTATCCTAACTAATGCCTTGGTTCCTCGTCTTGTCCTTTATCCTAACTAATGCCTTCGTTCCTCGTCTTGTCCCTTATTCTAACCAATGCCTTGGTTCTTCATCTTGTCCCTTATTCTAACTAATGCCTTGGTTCCTCATCTTGTCCCTTATTCTAATGGCTTGGTTCCTCATCTTGTCCCTTATTCTAATGCCTTGGTTCCGCATCTTGTCCCTTATTCTAACTAATGTCTTGGTTCCTCATTTTGTCCCTTATTCTAACTAATGTCTTGGTTCCTCATCTTGTCCCTTATTCCAACTAATGCCTTGGTTCCTCATCTTGTCCCTTATTCTAACTAATGCATTGGTTCCTCATCTTGTCCCTTATTCTAACTAATGCCTTGGTTCCTCGTCTTGTCCCTTATTCTAACCAATGCATTGGTTTATCTTGTCCCTTATTCTAACTAATACCTTGGTTCCTCATCTTGTCCCTTATCCTAACTAATGCCTTGGTTCCTCGTCCTTTATCCTAACTAATGCCTTCGTTCCTCGTGTTGTCCCTTATTCTAACCGATGCCTTGGTTCTTCATCTTGTCCCTTATTCTAACTAATACCTTGGTTCCTCATCTTGTCCCTTATTCTAACTAATGCCTTGGTTCCTCATCTTGTCCCTTATTCTAATGCCTTGGTTCCTCATCTTGTCCCTTATTCTAACTAATGCCTTGGTTCCTCATCTTGTCCCTTATCCTAACTAATGTCTTGGTTCCTCATCTTGTCTCCACTTGTGCGTAACATACACCGTGTCCCTAAATAATTATTAGAGTTTTAGGTGGTTGGCATAGTTTCACAAACGAAAGTGAATGCGTGTTTCTTTCGTGTAATGAAAGAACTGTGAATGTTTCATAACCTGAACGCAGCGTTTTTGTTTCTCGTCTTTATTGCGTCTCAGCGTTAAATTTATAAAATGGTGACTCTCGTGCATAAGTCATTTTGTGTGTAGTAGTGTGCGGAGTTCGGTTGCGTCGGTACTGTACGACGAAAATGTAGAATTGATCCTCTGCCCGATAACAACATTCGTCGATGGTACAGACAGTTTGAAACAATTGGATGTATCTGTAAAGGGAAGAGTTCAGGACGTCCTCGAGTGTCAAACGAAAGAGTCGAGAATGTCAGTCGTTCTTTTCCAACGAAAAAACAGTGTCAGGCATTTCCTATCTGGATATGCTGCAGAATTATCTTTTCTCTGAGCTAATGGAGTTCGAATCTCAAGACTTCATTTGGCAACAAGACAATGCTCCTCTTCATTTTCTTCATAATGTGCTAGATTGGTTGAACGATGTTGTTCCCCAACGATGCATAGGACGTGTCAGTTCGAATGACAGGGTTTTCTCCCGATGACCACCATGGTCTCCCGATCTCACACCAAGTGATTTCTTTCTGTGGAAGTATGTGAATGATCGTGTGTACGTACTACCGCTATCTGTCGACCTGTCAGATGTGAGAAGAAGGATTGTTGCTGCTGTTGATTCTATCACTTCTGACATATTGACCAATGTTTCGAACGAATTCGACTGTCGGCTAGATGTGTGTCACGTGACGAATGGTGCTAACATTGAACACTTATAAAGTTCCTCTTTAATCTTATGTAAGGTTTGTTTTTATATATCGCCAATAAGAGAAATTAAACAACTTCGAAACTCCGATAATCATTTAGAGACACATTGCACATTTAGGTGATGTTTCATGACTTAGGTCTTCAATTTTTCCTTCTTTATTGCATTAGGTACCGATATTTAAGTTCAGGTACGTAAGTAAAGCATTTCTCATCTCGTCTTTTCTTCTAAGTGATTTTCTGTGGTTTTTTATAACCTGACATACTTAGACTATACTTTTTGTCTTTTGTCCTCATCTTGTCCTTTGTTTTAACTTCAGCTATTTACACGATAACTAATGGTTTAATTCCTCATGTTGTTTAACCTTGTAGTAATACAGTTAGGCGATGGTTCATCAGTTGGATCTTCAACTATACCCTTGTAAGTAGATTATATTATACCCTAATTCCTCATTTTGTTTGTCAACCCTTTCAAGGATGTAAAAAGTAACATTTTTCTTACTTAAATTTTACTTCGTTCCTATTTCAACGTCAACATGTTACTTCCACGTAATTGCTTAGTTTTAAAAATATATTTTTATTGCACTTTTGCTATTTTTTTCACGAGGTTTCCTGACAGATACAAACTCATAACGAAAATTTCATAATTATTGGACGTTAAATTTCTAAAACTGAACTCGTCTGTTCAATAAGATTTCATTTACGTGCCTATTTAAATACAGGGGCATCATTTTATTTTTAATAACATTTTTAATATTAACCTGGCTATACCTTTGGATTAATGGTTGAGACCTGGAAACACCGTTTGATACCCTCTTCCACAACTGGAGATCGATGATACTGGCGTAAAAATACAAACAAAATCACTTTACTAGGTATAGGAGGAAAGAAAAGTAGTTCATCCATTTACGTAAAGTAGGAAATATCGCGATTTTGAGTTTGATAATTTTCATTAGGTTTTGTTTGATCAAAATACAGTAAAGTATTAACAATAAGTGTTTTTACTCACCAACTGAGTTATCCATGCGAACGTATTCATAATGCAGTGTATATTATACTGTCTACAGCACATTAGCGTACAATATAGAGAATGAAGTTAAATTGAAAAATAATCATAATATGGATATTTAAACACATTTTTGAAAATGGTGGCCGTTCATTTCGATACAGGCTTCAGTTCTTTTGTGCATATTATCGCACTATAGACTATTGCATCTAATTCCAATTACCAGTTTCGTCCTTCATACTCATGTTGAAATAATTCTGTACGTACTCTATAAAAGAGTACCTTACGTACTGTAAATTCAGTCTTCACTTCTGCCCGATCAGAAAAGATAAAATTACTCAGACATGCTATCTACTGCCGTCCAAGTGGTTACGTCGCAGCGTCGTAGAAAGAGGGGGATCACGTGACAGTTAATTACTTAACGAGGCCCTTTTATTTAAGTTATTTTAAACAGTTGCATAATATTACGTAGACGTCCAATTAATTCCTAACAGAAATTAATGCTTTCAGAAAAGAGCTAAGAAAGCCCAGCCACTAGTCTTTACGTCCACACCTGTGGAGTAACGGTCAGCGCGTCTGGCTGCGAAACCAGGTGGCCCGGGTTCGAATCCCGGTCGGGGCAAGTTACCTGGTTGAGGTTTTTTCCGGGATTTTCCCTCAACCCAATACGAGCAAATGCTGGGTAACTTTCGGTGCTGGACCCCGGACTCATTTCACCGGCATTATCACCTTCATATCATTCAGACTCTAAATAACCTAGATGTTGATACAGCGTCCTAAAATAACCCAATAAAATAAAAAAATCTAATCTTTACAGAGGGGCGAGCAGGAGCAGGTGGGGGAAATCGGGATGCGACGTAGGCAAACGGACGACAGTACCTGTGCGAAAATATGATTAAATATTGGAAATTTTCGTCACTGGAAAACGCGTACATATTTTTGAAACGTACTATAATCACTAAATCAGTAGTCTACTGCAGCCTTGGTTATGTGTGGAGGACAGTTGGAACTTCGTTAGCAGAAGGAGTGGGAGTGAAGTACATTAAAAAACTCAGATACAATAAAAGTTGAAGTAAAAATAAAATGATGTTCCTGTATATGAAATTTTACCTCTGTCTTCCCTTCCCATCCGAAGAATGCCTGCTCAGCTTTATTTTTAAACGCACATACTTCGGCCAAGGTTCGAACGGAGAACTTCGGACTTAACAGTAGCGTAGTAAGCACTCTGCTAACACGGGCGATTTCCATAGGAATTGATTTTTCTTCACAGTTCGCAGTTTATGGCCAGGGTATGAAAGCGTGGCTATCGAGTCTTTATATGACTGCTCCTATATTCAAAGCAGCATTAAAGGAGGCTCGGAGTGCTGCATACCTCGTAGGAACTCCTGCCATAAAGTCGGTCTGCCATGCCGTGCGGAAAACAAAACACGGCGAACACGCCTGACAGCTCGAACGTGTGAACCGACCAGGCGCGCTCTGAAATTTCCGATATCCAATTTCTATCATATCTGAGTGATAATAAGGGAAGAAAAATTGGACGAGGGTGGAAGCAACGAACAACGCAAATAAGGTGTTACGAAATTCCATTCCTGATTTTGTTCAATATTATTTTGGCGTGTAACGACCGTAATCCACCTATACAACAGAAAAAATGAAAGGGTTTTGCGAAACTCAAATTCCACTTCCGTTGCCATGGAAATGTTCAGGTCATATCCGATAAACTGCACAATCTGAACGAGCGATTTCTGTACTATCGGAAATGCAGTGAACAAAAGGGTAACAAGGTGTGATTCCCTAAGACGAAGGGCATAAAGATGCGTTGTAGTGGATGGAATTCTCATTAAGCGTCTACTACGAGTACTTTTGATGAACAATACAATTACTCTAAATACTGAATGCTCTTTTATCATCCTTTAGCCTATATAGAGTGTGAATAACACACTTATTGAATTTGGTATTCCCAAGAAACTAGTTCGATTAAATAAAATGTGTCTTTGTGAAACTTACAGCAGAGTCCGTATAGGCCAGTTTCTGTCAGATGCTTTTCCAATTCACTGCAGGCTAAAGCAAGGAGATGCACTATCACCTTTACTTTTTAACTTTGCTCTAGAATATGCCATTAGGAAAGTCCAGGATAACAGAGAGGGTTTGGAATTGAACGGGTTACATCAGCTGCTTGTCTATGCGGATGACGTGAATATGTTAGGAGAAAATCCACAAACGAGTAGGGAAAACACGGGAATTTTACTGGAAGCAAGTAAAGAGATAGGTTTGGAAGTAAATCCCGAAAAGACAAAGTATATGATTATGTCTCGTGACCAGAATATTGTACGAAATGGAAATATAAAAATTGGAGATTTATCCTTCGAAGAGGTGGAAAAACTCAAATATCTTGGAGGAACAGTAACAAATATAAATTATACTCTGGAGGAAATTAAACGCAGAATAAATATGGGAAATGCCTGTTATTATTCGGTTGAGAAGCTTTTGTCATCCAGTCTGCTGCCAAAAAATGTGAAAGTTAGAATTTATAAAACAGTTATATTACCGGTTGTTCTGTATGGTTGTGAAACTTGGACTCTCACTTTGAGAGAGGAACAGAGATTAAGGCTGTTTGAGAATAAGGTGCTTAGAAAAATATTTAGTGCTAAGAGGGATGAAGTTACAGTAGAATGGAGCAAGTTACATAACGCAGAACTACACGCATTGTATTCTTCACCTGACATAATTAGGAACATTAAATCCAGACGTTTGAGATGGACAGGGCATGTAGCACGTATGGGCGAATCCAGAAATACATATAGAGTGTTAGCTGGGAGACTGGAGTCGAAAAGATCTTTGGGGAAGCCGAGACGCAGGTAGGAGGATAATATTAAAATGGATTTGAGGGAGGTGGGATATGATGGTAGAGACTGGATTAATCTTGCTCAGGACAGGGACCAATGGCGGGCTTACGTGAGGGCGGCAATGAACCTCCGGGTTCCTTAAAAGACATTTGTAATAAGTAACTATACACAGAGTGACCCATAAGTATTTTCATTAATTTCAGGGAATTATTCTATGAGGTATTTCAACAAAAATTTAATACAATCTTGCTCGTTTTTATTTCCTTTTTCGAGATAAAAATTTTCTTATACGAAACATTTCATAGCGTGTTTTGGGAAAGCTACTGAATTAATTCCAAATATACTCTGTTAATTTAAGAGAGCAGTATATTATGATGAAAAATGATTGGAACAATTTTAAGTTTTGTCTTTGAAATGTGCAGAAATTTCACTCGAACAAATGTAACTTTTTTTTTTTTTCTGAAAAGGAATTTTACAGTGTAACATTTGTTCGGATCAGATTTCTGCACATTTAAAGGACAAAACTAAATTTATTTCAATCATTTATTATCATAATACACTGCTCTCTTAAATTAACTGAGCATATTGGGAATTAAATCAATGGCTTTCCCAAAACACGCTGTGAAATGTTTCGTATTGGTTTACGCCACGTCCGAAAACACTGAATTCGTTCGATAAAGCCTTATTTTGTATACTTGATACAATAGCTATCATTTTAACTATTTTTCCGTTCTCGTTGTCGTTTCCGTTCTCGGTTTATTGTATACCAGCCTTGACTGAATATCTATTTCGGTGCTGGATATATAATATCAATTAAGACTAGAAGCTACTTAAAAAATATAATTTTATGACATACGGATGTTAGAAAAGCGACGTGACGAAAACAGTAACTTACTGTAAACTGAAATTCTCCATGGAACTCTTCCCCTAGTCACCTCGTCCATCAAAACTCTTGACAGTTCTGCCCACTTTGTTGAGAAGTGGTCAAGAACTGGCATTACCAACGAATGGGAAAGTTTACAAGTTTTAAACGATGTATCGACGAAGTGGTGAGTCTTTTATTCGTGTCGTCATAATTGGAGACGTCACGAAATGCTCTGAGCCTGACAATGGCTTCAATTGCTGCAGTTTTAATATCTAGATGTCGTGGAATAGAAAAAAAAGCGCCAACAATTTCAACTTTCATGTGTTTTAGTTTCGTCGACCTTATTTGTTTCTTTGCTTTATGTTTAATGAATTTCTTACATGCCTTACGGAACTTAAAAAAAAATAATATTTTTTCTGTTTACTTTTATTTTATTTTATTGAGTTATTTTACGACGCTGTATCAACATCTAGGTTATTTAGCATATGAAGGTGATAATGCCGGTGGAATGAGTCCGGGGTCCAGCACCGAAAGTTACCCAGCATTTTCCCGTATTGGGTTGAGGGAAAACCCCGGAAAAACCTCAACCATGTAACTTGCCCCGACCGGGATTCGAACCCGGGCCAGCTGATTTCGCGGCCAGACGCGCTGACCGTTACTCCACAGGTGTGGAATTTTTCTGTTATTTTGACGGGGGTGTAATTAGATATTGGTGGATTTTGCCTGTAGCCCTTTTATTGAGAGACAAGGTACAGTTCGGTACATAGAAATATGACACGAAATGTTCTACCCCGTGAGAAAGAATTCGCTAATGATTTTTGCGTGAAGGTTCTCTCAATCAGAGAAAGAATACATTTTACAGAAAAATATGACACACTCTCCCTATTTCACTTCCTTTTCGAAGATCGTCTTACTGAAATTTTTCATGCTCATCGAAATCATTGGCATATGGCCAATGTTAAACTGTCCATCTAGGGTCTAAAGACAGGGAGGTAACCCTCAGGCAACCGGTATGAGAAAAAGTCGAAGTACCCTACTCATATGTAGAGATAATAGATTTTCGTATACTCATCCTCCTACACTGTAGAAATACCTCGCCTCTGGAATTCGTTACCTAATGATGTCAGGGACTGCCGGACTTTATCACAATTCAAAATGAAATTTGGAATATTTTGTAGGATTAGTTAATGTTTTTAGGTATTGCTAGAAGTATTGATTCGTGTTTTTTTTCTTTCTTTTTTAATCTAGATTAAAATTGCAAGTTTCTTGTTTATGTTAGTTAATTAGTTAGGATACAATTAATTATGATACTTAATCACTCATTCAAAGTTTGTGTATATTTTTGTGCGAGATCGTGCGTATTTGCTTGTTTTCCGCACAGAACCAATACGCGGTAAGTGTGAAATACCACATTCAGTATTCCCAACGTAACACACATAACAATTTCCCTCTTCTTACCGCTTAAGCGCGACATTCATTTTACTGCTTTAGGCTTTTAACATATTATTTTTAGAGACGTTTAACATAGTAATAATTATAAATTGGAAACTTACCACTGCAATTTCACCTAAATTGCAATGTTAATTATTGTTTTTAAATATTTGCAAAAATTAAGTAAAGTCTACTACTCCACGAAACTTATTGCATTCCTGATACAAGTAACATTAAGGAAGCCGTCAAAAAAATCAACAAGACTCCAGATGCCGACGTTATTACTGCAATACGTTATATAAATAATATTGTTAAAATATTAAAATGAAAAATAAACCAATACATAACCTTATGGTTTGTTTTAAGTTCGCATTTATAGACTGGGGGGAAAAAAAGACAGACGTATATCACGGCCTGCTGGAATATAGATATTTTTGTTTTCTAAAGTTGCCGTTATTAAACAGAAACCAAGATGGAGATTTCATTGCAACTAATTAGAAATTCGTCTTTCAGGTATGTAATAAACGATCTTCGCACAAAATAATGTACGATACACGAGCGGTATGTTTGTTTTCATGTTCCCGGAAATTAAAAAAGCTCAACTACGTTTCGCTTTTTCAATCTTTTCCTCGAACATGAAAACGTCAACATACCGCTCTTGTAACGTATATTACTATTGTGTAGCTTTACTTTGTTTATAGTGTTTTTTTCTCTCTCTCTCTCTTTATTTTTGTGTGGTTTTATTTGGTATATAGTGTATTTTTTTCTCTGTTTATTTCTATTATTGTATTTGTATTCCTGGTGTTGTGGAAGAGAAGGCCTGATGGCCTTAACTACACCATAATAAATAAATAAATAAATAAATAAATAAATAAATAAATAAATAAATAATTGCGAAAAGAGCCCAAATGGTGTTAAAATAAGTAATTTTATGTTTAAAAGCATGTTAAGCATATTAGTGCATTTTTAAATGCACGAAATTGAGCATAAAATGCGATATGTATGTCTGCAAAATGAGACCTGATTACATTTTATGAGACATTTTTGTGTTTCTTAGAAAAATAAATTAGTATGTATCTAAACACCACGACACATAGGTTCTTACATTTTTTTCTAATAGTTTGGTCACCCCTCCATGTTAGGTTTCACAGTATGAGCAGCACTGGAATGTAACCCATCTCATACCCTCTTTGGTGTTATCTGCACCGTTATCTCTAATTTTCTGTCTGGTGCTGTTGGTAGAATATTGGCTGCCTATGCGATCCTTCAGCCCCAATATTCTTTCACAAACAAGTTGTGATAGAGAGTGATGTCATTGGCTAACAAGATGAGTCGGGATAAAATCACAGCATATCTTTTGGCATGTTTCTTAATATTCACAATTTCATTGTAATTTTACATTCCTTCACTTACCATATTTATTCATATATATTAGACCCCTTTTTCACTCTTTTTAATGCAAAAATTATAGGGGTCTAATAAACGCATACGTAAAGATCAGTAAGAAAGTAAAGTTTTTTTATGTTATGTAGGCCTAACAGTATGGTTAAATACAGAAATTAGTTTAAAATTCCCCAATACATTTTCTCCGCGAAGTCTATCAATTAAATTTAAATGACACAGAAAAACTCTCTCATTTCTACATTCACACCTGGCACTGTTATCTTTCTAAGAATTACTGAACTACGGTGTGAGAAGAAGGGAATTTGTCTCTCTGTGTTGTGACAATGGAATAACTAATTGCACAGGAAGTACTGCAGGTAGTCTAAGGATAAACAGACCAGGAGGGATGTTGTTCCTCTTTGTCAGCGCGGAGAAAATTGGAGAACAGGGGATGGTACAGAAGCGGGTTTATCTTGCAATCTTTCCTTGAGTACTTATGATTGATAGAGTACTGTGCAAGAACCTTGTGAAGAAATTCAGAACCTAAGACTTTTGTACCTTGTGCCGTACACATATCGGAGGGTGTAATATACGGATATATAAACTATTTTTTGTTTTGCTTCTAAAGTGGAAGGGGTCTTATATGCGATGAGATCTAATAAACGAGTAAATACGGTACCGGTATTTATTTATTTATTTATATTTATTTATTTAATTAATTATTTATTTTTTATTTATTTATTTTTATTTATTTATTTACTTATTCTTATATTTAATGACTTATTTATGTATTTACTCATTTACTTACTTATTTGTTATTTATTTATTAACTTATTTTATTATTTATTTATTTGCTTATTCCTTTAATTACTTCTTTATTTATTATTCAATTAAGTATGTATTTGTTTATTAGTATTTTAGTTTATTTATTTATTTGTTTATTATGTATTTGTTTGTTATTTATTTATTAACTTATTTTGTTACTTATTTATTTATTTATTTATTTATTTATTTATTTATTTATTCCTTTAATTACTTGTTTTTATTATTTCATTAAGTTTGTATTTATTAGTTTATTAGTTTATTTATGTATTTACTTATTTATTCATTTGCTTATTTATTTATTTACTCATTTACTTATTATATTTGTTTTTTGCTATTTATTTCATTATTTTATTATTTATTTATTTATTTAATTACTTATTAATTAATTATTTATGTATTTGTTTAGTAGTGTATTCGTTTATTCACCAATTTATTTACGTGTTTATTTACTTATTTATTTATTGATTCATTTATTTATATATTTATTTACTTATTTCTTTATTTATTGACTTATTTACTCATTTACGTATTTGTTTGCTATTTATTTACTCATTTTATTATTTATTTATTAATTCAATTACTAATTTATTAATTACTTAATTATTTATGTATTTGTTTACAAGTTTATTTATTTATTTATTTATTCATTCATTCACTCACTCACTTATTTATTTTGTTTTTCATTTATAGTGGTAGAATTAAGGCTACAACCCTTCTCAGGAACAACTAGTTAAGGACAATAAGAAAATATAGAAATATCAGACATATAGAGACAATATAGTAAGTTATACAATATATTTACTGTTTTCAAAAAGTTTAATTGGAAAAATCAAGAAAACGTACCTGTTAGCACATTGATGAAAGTGATTTTCTACTGTCAAACTTTCCGAAAAAAAAAAGAAAAAAGAATGTTCTATAACTTACCAAAACGGTAGAAAATGCTAAATTGTAACATTATAAAACACTACAGAATACTAAATTTTATGTGTGACGTGTTAAATTTTAAGTTGTAAAAATCTACCATCTCTACTCAAAGCAAACCCGCGATGGTTCTGCAGAGGATTAAACCCCTGGCCTTCTGGTGGGGAGCGCTGTCACAGCCAAACGCCGTGAACGTGTTTTCCAGGGAATTACACAGGAACGGTTTGTTCCGCGTCACGCCGCTCTCCGAGCTCAATCCATTTCCCACGGACAGTAAAGAACTAAAATTGCTCCTATTTTCCTCGCGAGGGCGGCTGACAGCAGCGTCTTCTTTCCGCTGGGGAATTTATAATGTGGCAGCGAACGAGGCGTCGGCGCGACCCGTCAACGACGGCGCGACGCCGAGCTACTAAAGAAATTAGTGCTCTTCCTACAGGTCTTTCCACGCGGCTACTCAAATGCACAGCGGCACCGCTCCGCCAGCGTTGCTTCTTTGTTTTTGTGCTAATCTCTCTCTCTGTCCGAAGGGGATTTTGCTCTTTTTCACTTTATCACACACTTCCGTGGCTCCCTGAACGCGGTGTCAGCATCGTAGAGCATCACTTTCACGCTCAAACTCCTTTCAAAGAAATTAAAACTTTGTGCTGTTACAAAAAATAAATTTAGCCTCACTGACATCAGAAAAGTGATTCTCTATCAGCTTCTATATAGCGATCTCTAAACTATTCTGCAACTACAAGTAAATCCGTCGGGAAATAATAAAAAAATCACATTAACAATATTAAACTTAATTGATGCAAAGCCGAAAAAATTATCCACATGCCTCCAACAATTAGCTTACGTCCACATATCTCCGACAATATCGACCACATGTTTCCAACAATATCGACTACATGTCTCTCACAATATCGACTACATGCCTTCAACAATATCGACTACATATCTCCAGCAATATCGACTGCATGTCTCCAACAATATCGACTACATGCCTCCAACAATATCGACTACATATCTCCAGCAATATCGACTACATGTCTCCAACAATATCGACTACATATCTCCAACAATATCATCCACATGTCTCCAGCAATATCGTCCACATATCTCCGACAATATCGACCACATGTCTCCAGCAATATCGACTACATATCTCTGACAATATCGTCCACATGTCTCCAACAATATAGACTACATGCCTCCAAAAATATCGACTACATGCCTCCAACAACATCGACTACGTGCCTTCAATAATATCGACTACATATCTCCAACAATATCATCCACATGTCTCCAGCAATATCGTCCACATATCTCCGACAATATCGTCCACATTTCTCCGACAATATCGTCCACATATCTCCGACAATATCGACCACATGTCTCCAGCAATATCGTCCACATATCTCCGACAATATCGACCACATGTCTCTAGCAATATCGTCCACATATCTCCGACAATATCGACCACATTTCTCCGACAATATCGTCCATATATCTCCGACAATATCGACCACATGTCTCCAGCAATATCGTCCACATATCTCCGACAATATCGTCCACATTTCTCCGACAATATCGTCCACATATCTCCGACAATATCGACCACATTTCTCCGACAATATCGTCCACATTTCTCCGACAATATCGTCCACATATCTCCGACAATATCGACCACATGTCTCCAGCAATATCGTCCACATATCTCCGACAATATCGACCACATTTCTCCGACAATATCGTCCACATTTCTCCGACAATATCGTCCACATATCTCCGACAATATCGACCACATGTCTCCAGCAATATCGTCCACATATCTCCGACAATATCGACCACATTTCTCCGACAATATCGTCCACATTTCTCCGACAATATCGTCCACATATCTCCAACAATATCGACCACATGTCTCCAGCAATATCGTCCACATATCTCCGACAATATCGACCACATTTCTCCGACAATATCGTCCACATTTCTCCGACAATATCGTCCACATATCTCCGACAATATCGACCACATGTCTCCAGCAATATCGTCCTCATATCTCCGACAATATCGACCACATTTCTCCGACAATATCGTCCACATTTCTCCGACAATATCGTCCACATATCTCCAACAATATCGACCACATGTCTCCAGCAATATCGTCCACATATCTCCGACAATATCGACCACATTTCTCCGACAATATCGTCCACATTTCTCCGACAATATCGTCCACATATCTCCGACAATATCGACCACATGTCTCCAGCAATATCGTCCACATATCTCCGACAATATCGACCACATTTCTCCGACAATATCGTCCACATTTCTCCGACAATATCGTCCACATATCTCCAACAATATCGACCACATGTCTCCAGCAATATCGTCCACATATCTCCGACAATATCGACCACATTTCTCTGACAATATCGTCCACATTTCTCCGACAATATCGACCACATGTCTCCAGCAATATCGTCCACATGCCTCCAGCAATATCGACTACATATCTCCGACAATATCGTCCACATGCCTCCAACAATATGGAGAACATATCCAACATTCGACCATATATCTCCAATGGTATTCGTCATTTCTCAAACAAACTACGTTTCATAAATATTAAATAAAATGATACAATATAAATGTAGTGATCTAGGGAAAAGAAATAAAATATTTTCTAGTGATTGTCAGATCTGTTTGTTGTTGGACTCTGACTTGAGTCATGGCATTATGAGTCACAACACTGGAAGGGAACTGAGTGGTGCAAAACACGTGAAACATATGAGACAACATATATATATGACTTTCGTGAACGTGCAGGTCCACAGGTTGCCACCCACTATCATGTGGACGAACTCTCACAAGTAAGTCAACTTCACGGAGCCCGCATAATTGATGACTGAATTGTCGTGAAGCATGTCCAAGAACATGGCCTTCACAATTATGCAAGTATAATGTTGAGAGTTGCCTGCGAATCGAATCATCCTGTTATTCATGTTTTGTACCTAGATCGAAAGGAAAGGTGTTGATATAGCGGGTGATTACTTTGTAAGCAGTAACAGTAATAAGGGTCCATGTGTAGAAGTTGTGAGTAAATCAGGTAACAACAAGAGAACAGTGATTGTACAGTTGAAAATTCAAATGTTTCAAAATGTGGAATAATGGTTATACTACACGGGTGTCTCAAAAATACACGAGAAATTTAGGAAAGAGTTCCTCATATGTAGACAATAAAAATGTATGTCAAAATACGCCCAGCTATGTTTCATAGGGGAGAGTCGGGTAGTATAGGACATCGGGTAATATCGGACAGTGAGTTTCTTTCATCTACCACACAATGATAGTACCTGATTGACATGGTTACGTTTCTGTGATGTCGCAGAGAGAAACGTAACCGTGTCATTCATGTACTACCATATGGTGGTAGATGAAAGAAATGCACTGTCCGATATTACCCGATGTCCGATACTACCCGACTGTCCCCTAACGAGTTTTGTGTAGTAGTTTCAAACTCGCAGGGAAAATTGTTCAGGGGCCGGGTATGGAACAAGGGACCTTTAGTTAAACGTACCAACGCTCTACTAATTGAGCTACCCAGGAACTCTACCAGACATTGATCCAATTTCTCCCTCTATATTCACAGACCTCAAAATGGGCTGACAACCGTCAAGCAACCAACATTGAGTGCACACTAACTCCGTGTGACTTAAATTGTGGTTTTCTGTTAACGAACAGTGACGTGTGTTATGCTAATCAAGCTTTCAGGTAGGTTATAACTCCCTGTAAAGTTGATTTTAACAATTTCAAGGGAAAAATTGTTCCGAAGCCGGGTATCGAACCCGGGACCTTTGGTCAAATGTACCAACGCTCACCAATTGAGCTACCCGGGAACTCTACCAGACACCGATCCAATTTCTCCCTCTATATCCACAGACCTCAAAGTGGGCTGACAACCGTCAAGAAACCAACACTGAGTGCACACTAACTCCGTGTGACTTAAATTGTGGTTTTCTGTTAACGAACAGTGACGTGTATTATGCAAATCAAGCTTTCAGGTATATATGAAAGACTGGAGAATGCTGGGTTTGCATTGAAATACCTGTCCTTGGGTAGAACACTATGAATTAACGAATGAACATTTCTAGGCTGGCTTCTTCGAGAAAATAAGTAAAGCTGTGGATACTATAAGCTATCGTTGATTTCTGGTACCTCATATAACTCTGTTCCTAAAAAAGGGCTCCCGTGGCGAAATTGTCATGTCTAAAAATAAAAGAGCGCTTAATTTTGATAGTGTACTTATTGATTCCAAATTCAAAGCAAGCAATGGTTGACCACAACGTTTTGAAGGCAGGCGCGGGATTACTTTTATTAAAGTGGTAACCAAGGAAGAAATATCAAACAGTGAGTCAAGTCTCTAATGTTATTTTACACTAATTGTTTCTACATTCTCTTAGAGAATATATATGAAGATGTGGATTCCAAAGTGTCATAAATACACTTTTTAAGATTATAACTTCTTTTATTGGCGTTTTAATTTATCCTATTGAAGTCCATACATAGTTGTGTAAGTTTATTTAACAGACTCTCCTAAGTGTTGACTTATTTATTTATTTATTTATTTATTTATTCATTCATTCATTTATTCATTCATTCATTCATTCATTCATCTATTGATTCATTTATCTATTCATTCATTTATTCACTCACTCATTTATTTATTCATTCATTCATTCATTTATTCACTCACTCATTTATTTATTTAATCATTCAATCATTCATTCATGTATCTATTCATTCATTTATTCACTCACTCATTTATTCATTCATTTATCTATTCATTCATTTATTCACTTACTCATTTATTTATTCATTCATTCATTCATTCATTCATTTATCTATGCATTCATTTATTCACTCACTCATTTATCCACTCACTCATTTATTCATTTATCTATTCATTCATTTATTCACTCACTCATTTATTTATTCATTCATTCATTCATTCTGCATTCATTCATTCATTCATTTATCTATTCATTCATTTATTCACTCACTCACTTATTTATTTATTTATTCATTCATTTATTCACTCACTCATTTATTTATTTATTTATTTATTCATTCATTCATTTATTTATCTATTCATTCATTTATTCATTCACTCATTTATTTATTTATTTATTTATTTATTTATTTAATCATTCAATCATTCATTCATTTATCTATTCATTCATTTATTCACTCATTTATTCATTCATTTATCTATTCATTCATTTATTCACTCACTCATTTATCCACTCACTCATTTAGTCATTTATCTATTCATTCATTTATTCACTCACTCATTTATTTATTCATTCATTCATTTATCTATTCATTCATTTATTCACTCACTCATTTATTTATTTATTCATTCATTTATTCACTCACTCATTTATTTATTTATTTATTCATTCATTCATTCATTTATCTATTCATTCATTTATTCACTCACTCATTTATTCATTCATTTATCTATTCATTCATTTATTCACTTACTCATTTATTTATTCATTCATTCATTCATTCATTTATCTATGCATTCATTTATTCACTCATTCATTTATTCACTCACTCATTTATCCACTCACTCATTTATTCATTTATCTATTCATTCATTTATTCACTCACTCATTTATTCATTCATTCATTCATTCATTCATTTATCTATTCATTCATTTATTCACTCACTCACTTATTTATTTATTTATTCATTCATTTATTCACTCACTCATTTATTTATTTATTTATTTATTTGTTCATTCATTCATTTATTT